>NC_143013.1:246132403-246432403 GCF_055824585.1 Amblyomma mixtum
CAATTGCTGCGGATCCGCTGGGGAATGAGGGCTGATGGCTAATTTGATGTATTCATATAGCAGGTTGTGGCGAAGTGCGAGACCAGGCCCCTACCATCGGTCTTCTGTCATTAAATTGTGTTCGACCCAAGGAGGTTATGTATATAAAAAGTTCTGGAGTGGCAGATTCCCATAGCCATCTATGCAAGCCGCTGACGCCGGGAGAACCGGTAAGTGGCCATATTAGGGGGGGGGGGGGGGGCAAAAGCAGGCCGCGTTGCTTCGTCTGCGCGGAAAACGCGGATGCTTTCGCTTTGCCGCAAGTTAAAGAATCTGCAGATGAATGACTTATGTTGACATGCATGCTATGCGAGGGTCGAAATATGTGTTAATGCAAAAATTATTTCCAGAAGGAAGAAGAAAAATCTATGCAAGGAAAGCCTCTTAGCCTCCCTTGTAATACGCGCATTCTTTAGCATGGCACTGCAGAAAATTAGCCAGTTGGTAGCTGAAAACACGCGACGTTTCTCTCGTTTATGACTCAAAGGATTACTACTAGATGCACTACACCTCCTCTACACTCCTCATTGTAGCTGTTTATACAATGTGAACTTGCTTATATAACACTCTCATCAAACAATGCACGTCCTCCGGTGTATTTTGAGTGAAATATGTAACGTAGAAGTTCTTGTACCTTTTTAAGCTGAACAGCACGAGGCACTACAGAAAAAAAATTGAGACAGGGTAACAGCCAAAAGATTTATTTGGCACACGTGTTATTGTATGTGCATCAGCAGATGATAGAATAAAAAATCATTCTGCAATCTTTTTTGAGAGTTTGTATATATGGTTGTCCATAGGGTCGCAATCTAAAAGATGCGCCTCAAGCTGTGAAAAGCATGCTCTCTCAAACACCGTGGCCAGGAGCTCCATGACCAGCCCCTTAGACTTGGCATGAAGCAGCTTGGCATTGTTAGTTTCTGCCACCAATACTCCAAAGCCCTTCTCAGCAGCCTCACAGATGGGAAGCACATTCTCAGAAGGACCCACAAGCCCGTCACGGCTCTTTGCTTGGGTGAGCGCTGGCAGCCTACTGGACTCAAGGACAGGAAGGCACTCTTCGCAAGATGTGCCCGCAGCAACCTTCCGCGCGACAAATCCTGCAACGTAAGGTACTACTTACCGAACAACCTGTGACAAGCTTTTTGGAATATCCCCACGGTGTGTGTAGTCGTGTCCATCGTCAACTGAGTCCAGTATATTGCACCTTCCCTGCTGTGTAAAAGCAGTTGATTCTTCCACATTCACACAACTTGACGCACTGAGTTCTGTTACAACACCAGCAGCACAGTTCCCTGCATCAAAGAGCGAACCTCCGTCTGAATTAGGAGGCGCTTGTAAGCTGCTTTAAACTGGCAGGCAATGGGATTATTGCAGTACCCACCTCTTCCCCTTATCGAGCCAAAGAAGACTTCTAAGTGGTCTTGCGACATCTTGTGTGTTAACAAGTATATCCTCTTCTTCGTTGCTATCAATTCATTAAACAATGCTTCTTGTGTGGCATCATATCGCTTTGCCAATCTTTGCTTACACTGTTAAAGTGTTTTCACTTTATTTTTTCAACTGCTCAGCCTGGTCTTCAGACTCTCTTTCTGCCGGTACCAGTCTTTTGTTGGTGACACTGGTGCAGGATCCACTTCCTCTGCTTCTTCATCACTGACATGAGGCACCGATGGCACCATGCGAGTCTTGGGAGGATTTCGCTTTCTTTTTAGCTGCACAGGAAAAACAATAAACAAAATTAGTCTCTCTCCATTGAGTACACAGTTTCCTCGAAAAACGTTGTCAACAGTTCTTTTAATTCTTCTTATTATTTAGTAGCATTACCATCATTATGAGCACTTAGAATTACCTAATCACTCACCGATTGTTGTCAAGGTGCTGGATATGCTGGGAAGAGGGTAGGTATGCTCAAACATTTGGTATGCTGCCTTCTCGCAGCCTTGTTGTCTGCCCAGTTCTGTCAAAACAGCCGCTATCGAAATGGACTGAGCAAAGGCGGTCACCGTCTTTAGGCCTCCAACCTTCTCGACGAACAGCACGCTCCGTTGAATAGCGTTCAGTAGCGTCTTTGGGAAACCTGTAATAGGGGAAACGTTGCAAAGGCGGATTTGCATTAGTAGAGGATGGCGATATGACACGCGTGTTAAATAGTATTCACAGCGTTGTGTGAATTTACATGCATCCGATCCACAGGCATTTTTTGATTTTTTGCGGCCAGTGAACAGCAGGTGCTTATCAAATGTAGCGTATATGAATGTGAACAGCGCGGCCTCTATACTGCATAAGCAAACATCGTACCAGCGAACGCCAGCGGGCGTAGCGCCGGCCGAGAAAGCAATTTATGTTAAAAACCAACCCAGGCGCAGTGCTGGTACGACGAGACCGACACAAAATTATCAAAGTCTTCACAAGGCAGCGAGCACGAGATCAAGGAGACACCGCCAAGGCGGAACCGAAGAAGCCTACATTGATGAAAACACGTAAAGAAAATAAGCGCAGTGAAGTCGCAAGCGCTTGTTTAGCATAAGCAGGCGAGATTGAGTGTCCACAAACACTAGAACGAGGCAATATAACCCGCAAAGGTGCGCACATACTCCATTCAGCGAAAGTAAAGAAAGAAAAGGTTCGGCTTACTTTTAAAACGTTATCCCCGGTGTCTTCACATGGTCACACAGCCGAATACGACGCACGAACCGACCATGATCTGTCAAAACGCTACTCGTATGCTCAGGAATCATTCATGACACCATATACCAACGTTAATCCAAGCGGCGTCGCCATGAAGTCAAGAAATATCTGTTAACAGGCCGGTTAACACGCCGCGCGCTTGACTGCGGCTGCTGCCGTGAATGCGGCCGCCTGTAGGTTTTGCCCCTCCCAAGATGGCGGCACGTTGCCGTCATTTTTGGACGTCACCTCCACTCCAGAATTTTTTATATATATAACCTCCTTGGTTCGACCACAGTAAATATGCATATGTTGTCAGTCTAGGTGTACTATGAAGAGCAGCAAATTTCTTTCATTTTGACACTGTAGGCCAGTGGAAAGGGTGTGGCACTAAGGGAACCGAGGAATCTAACCTCCAGGCGTCAGCAATAACATCACACACAAAAAGCAAGAACATTATATCTGGTTAGACTTATGTTTTGTTAGTTACTTTGAAACCATAGCTTCGCTCTGCTAGTTAAAGCTGGCTATCGCCGTGTGTACAACATCACGAGCATGACTGGCAGGTGGCGCCTAGAGAGCAACCCAGGGGGCAGGTTGGCCACCTAGGTCACCTGACCTTGCATAGTCGTCACAACCTGCCCATCGGATAGTGAGAAAACTGCCTACCATGGTAGGTGACCATTAAATTAATGATTGGCCGCTAGGGAAGAGCAACATGGGCCACAGAAAGCACACAGCTATAAGCACCTGCCATCGCAGGGCAGTGGCGCATCGCTCAACCGCTGAACCACTGTGTTAGGAAGTGTATGAGGACTCCTAGGGATACAGGAATGTATAAAGTAGGGAATGACCTTCTGCATATATGGGAATTACCCCAATACGGTATCACGTCATTCCCTTAAGGCGGAGCTATTGTGTCCCCTCTTTATTTAGTTTAGTAGTCTGTCCTAGTTTTTCTGGTTTCTACTGAGTGTGATGCATATCTGATAGAGAGCGAGCATAGTAAGGTGGTAACCTTAGTAAGAGACAACCTAATTAATATTCGAAAAATAGCGACAGAAAATAATACGGGAAAACTCTCACTTTAATATAACTGCAAATATGCGTTAGGTTCATGTTAACTCCTCGGTATCCTTGTAGCTACGAGGCGAGTAGCTTTAATATGAGAAAGGCGTAATAAATTATTAATTGTTACGAGGTCTCCATCGGCTTCGCTTCTCACGAAAAATAGAGACTGTTGTTCCAGATTCTAAAGCTGCAGTTATCGATCTCGCTGAGGTTTTTGTTCGTTCAGTACTACTTTTACAACATTTCCAATCTCTTGTTATTTTGCACAGAAGCCCCCCTCTTACAAAAAATATACTGAATCACGAAAAGTGCACTAATCTAAAATTTCATTAGCGTTTAATTAGTGTTCCAAATACTCCCTTAGCCCTCAGACCGAGGGCAGGCCCGCTCTAAAAATGCGAAATTGAGGGGGCCTGCGCTGTAGTTACGAAGGGCCGATGTTTCTGCCAGCGACTCTTTCATGTCCAGCGCAGTCCATCATTAGTGGCAGCTGATTGAAATGGTGCCTGTATCGACGTGAGTGAATCATCTCGCTCCGTATCATTTCGCGAGCTCCATTATTTTGCGCGCGTTTGATGGATTTGGGCGGTTGGGAACTGCGCACTCTCTTTTGTTGCTCCTCATTTCCATCGGAGTTTAGTAGGGGGCCGAGGTGAATAATTGAAGCGCTTTCATGAACAGTGCGTATGTTATTTGGAAGAAGTGTCTTTTTTTTCAGGCATGATGACATATAAAAAGGTATATAACATTTCCTAACTCTCAGAAATTTTATTAAGACCGTAAGTCATGTCATTTTTTTTGCTTCTAGCATTATGCGGTACACCGCAGCACAAAATTCTGCCTTTATATTCAGTGAGACTCCATTGAACAGTGAGAAAGCGGAAAAGGTACGGAAAGAGCAGGACGTGGGAATGTTCTCCTTTGATCTTTATGATTAATTTATTTTGTTATCGACAGCAGCATAATGATTTAGAGGATGATGCAGCAGAACCATTCACGACATCGATTCTTTGCGTCGCTCAACGTTGGGCTGCTAAATCACTAATCAAGAAAATATTCACAATCAAGGGCGATATTAAATCAGCACTCATTCAGCCGTGACATACATCTACAGCTTGATGAATTCTTTCTCTTACGACACCTTTGAGTTTTTAGAAGAAAAGCGCAACCGCAGAAGCTAATGGATTTTGGGAAAGAGCGCGTTCTGGTGGAGCAAGTTTTGGGCGGTTCATGGCGTTTTTCACTGATGTTGCGAAAAGCCACCGCTATTTTATACTATTACCTAAAAATAACCGTGCAGAGCTAGCAGAAACGTATTACTTGCTGGTAAGCACTGAGGCAAACACTAGCATGGTAAAGATAATTTTCTGTTTTCTTTTGTTTCAAGAGCTGCATGCCCAGGTAAATTTCTCTATATCCTGCTCCTTGTAGGTTGTTACATGAATATTAGCAACATCGTTTTACCTATAGGTATTACAAGCGTATTTGAAGTGAATTTATAGGCGTTCTTTTACGTTGTCCCTTTTCTTGTACCTTATAGGCCCTTTTTATACGAGTGTGCAAAACTGCATTTTCTTTGCGTGCAACGCGATTCAGTTTTACCGCATTCATTCGTCAGAATTATCAAATAGTGCTTGCGTTAGCAGTGTAGCGGTCATTCCCCGCTGCTTTGACGCATGAACATACTGGCTGTTGTATCTGCCTGACGATGAGGCATAGCATACATGAAGCCTTTACTTAAAGCCGACATTACAGCATTTCCAAGACTCAAGTTTTGTTTAATGCATTTTGTTCGCTCTGCGTCTTGGAGTAACTGGGCTAAAGATAAGCTAATTTGGTGCCACGAATTATTTGCAATTCACTTTTTAAAATTCTTCTTGAACCTTGGTGCAGCCAGGCAACACTGACGTGCTCGCCGTCTAAGGAGGCAAACTAACGGTCAATTCTCGTCTATGAACACCATAAAAATAAAGAAAAAACCAACATCTATCCTCCGTTGTTTCAGAGATCTGCACCTAAGACATAACGACCGTCTTTTCTCGTTCCCTTGCATTGTCTGCTAAAATGAAACTTGGATGCCTAGGATGCACATAAAATGGACTGCCGGAAGTTCCTCAACCAAAAAAGCCGTCGCAGTGCAATTAATATAAATTTAAGCATATTTCCCTCTTGCGGAAGTTTCTGGTCCTAAACGATCCACAAGGTTTCAGCGTCTGATTATACATAGCCAACGTTCCAAATGAGAGGAAATAAGGCTTCGTCCTTTTCCCTCCAAAAGTCATGATTTAAAGGGTGCTGCAACAACTTCAGTGTACAAGTCGGGAGTAAATCTCCTGGGCTCTTTACTTTGCGAGAAGGCTGTAGTTATGTGCCAAGCAAAATGTTTGCCTCCCGTTTTGTGAATCGTACTTCCTGCCGGCAATAACTTGTTTCCGATCCATGAGGGAGTATCCACAAAAAACGCCGCACAACGCTGGTACAACAAGAAATAAGCAGAATTAGAAACAGACAGTGTAGGGCCAAATAACTATCGCCTCTTGTGACATACGTTTCAGAACCCAGAAATGCGTCGACTGGAGCACACATTCTCAGATTCAACGCTCTACACACCCTTTGCACCGAAACCATGGTAACCACTTATAAAGTTAACTTTTTATTTGAGGTCATGGCTTCCTGGAGTGGAGCTCACTCTCAGTTATAGCGGCTACCTTTAGGCTGTGCAAGAGAGGTCATCAATCACTGCTCGACGTTGCGTGCTCGCCTCGGCTGTCCAGCCTTGTCGCCCTAGGATTCAGAGATTGTTTGCTGCCGCGTCGATGAAAAAAACAAAAATTCCCAGAAGTCAATTTTCTGCCACTCCTGTTTGATGGATACACACACGTAAAAGCAATGCATCATGTGGGTGCTTTAACGTAATATTTAGGGCTACCGTGAAACGCTCGGCTGCACGTAACTTTACCCAATTTTATTTTTACAAAGTGTGCTGAAGAAGTTTTGCTTTTTTAGTCGTTTGAATAAAGTGATCCAGTGTAAATAATTTAACAAAACTTCTGTTTGGGCTAGATGGTGCATAGCGTATAAATGAAATGAAATTTAAGCGCACACGAAAAACGCACACAAGAGGAGGATACACACAGGACAGGCGCTAGCAAGCCATCCAGGATCCAACACATAACACAGCACACGCAACTGGTCTTGACACCTTCTAACTTGTCGCCACAGCTCACACCTCAAAAGCTTCAACAAACACTTCAGAAGACCCCAAGGGGGACGCAGAAATCCCAACAGGGCACTCACATCCGCCGGCACCAGACCCTTGCGAAGGCAGAATCCAAAATATCTTGCACGACATGTCAAACCGACCATGAAAGAAACACAAGTGTTGACTTGAGAAGACGAAGGGGAAGAGTGACATACAAAAGAGCCCTCATATTTGGATAGATAATTTAACAAAACTTCTGTTTGGGCTAGATGGTGCATAGCTTATGTTAAACCTGGAAAGCGCATAAAAACAGAGGACAACAGAAAGAGACAGACAACACGAGCGCTTACTTCCAACTGATTTTTATTTTCATGCAAGAGCAGAATATATGTACACTTCAGATCACATGCGCATGTGATGAAAACTCAAACCAGATAAAATATTATCTGGCTGCACATGCGAAAGAAGAAAGATATGCAATCTCTTTCTCAGACAGCAAAATCGACGCACCACTTACATATTACATAGGCCAAACTGGTAGATGCCTGAATGAGAGATTAGGTGAACACAATTATGTTGTCGAAAACAGAAAAGGTGGGCATTTGAGCATTCATTGCCTCAAGTGCAAAAGCAAGAATTGTCGTCCTCTCTTTCATCAATGTAAAGTTCTGTATAAAAGCAAGTGTAAAACAACGCGTGAAATTGTTGAAGCAAGTGAGATAGCACGATCTGGCGATGAATGTGTAAGTGGTGCGTCGATTTTGCTGTCTGAGAAAGAGATTGCATATCTTTCTTCTTTCGCATGTGCAGCCAGATAATATTTTATCTGGTTTGAGTTTTCATCACATGCGCATGTGATCTGAAGTGTACATATATTCTGCTCTTGCATGAAAATAAAAATCAGTTGGAAGTAAGCGCTCGTGTTGTCTGTCTCTTTCTGTTGTCCTTTGTTTTTATGCGCTTTCCAGGTTTAACATGTCTAACCAACTCGCCCAAACGCAGCCATTATTGAGCATAGCTTATATTGAAATGAAATTTAAGCGCACACGAAAAACGCACACAAGAGGAGGATACACACAGGACTGGCGCTAGCAAGCCATCCAGGATCCAACACATAACCTCCTCTTGTGTGCGTTTTTCGTGTGCGCTTAAATTTCATTTCAATATGATCCAGTGTAGCATTTTATAAGGCGCGAGCTTCATGCATGCCTCACATGGGTAGAAATTTTAAAAAATTTCGCTGAGAATTACTCTAGAAATTCAGAGATATAACCTTCAAACGATTTATACCAGTGGTTTTGTATAAAAAAGGGGTACACAGACCTCGGATGTAGTACGTACCCGTAGATTTAGACTTGTAAACTTCTAACAAAACTTGCATTATAATTGGAAATTATTTCACTAAGTTGCACGCGGAAGTTAAACGATAGAAAAAGCTCGAAAACCTCAGCATTGTTTTCAATTTTATATCTCCTGCTAAACTGTTCTTCGTTGAAATGTACCCCACCAGAACGACAAGGAGACCTATTTACGAAAAATAAAAACACCCTGAATGGTTTGTTCTACAGTTCGGTACTATTCAGCTTAAGAAATTATGGTACGTAGGTGCACCGTTGTCAGTTTACCGGCACTTGTAGAGAGGGGAACACATGCGTCCCAAAGTACTACGATGGGGTCAACAAATTTTATTCAACAGAAGTTTTCTTTTTCTGGGCAGTTTGCGCAGAAGCTTCTCTGAAACTGCAACAATGATCGAATCATGAAAACCAGCCTTCGTCGTCATCAACATCATCGTCATCATCAACAACGTCATCGGTACCTTGATTATGTGCAGTAATAACAATAAAACTTTCCTTATTTCTAAATTAAACTTCTAACCTCTCTCTGGGATGAGCCTTGTCGGTGTAGTTAGTTGTCGCAAATGGAAATCGTCTCTTATGGCCCAGCTGACTTCTCCAGTTTTTCTTCAGTACTGAACAGGCTTCGAACATGGAAAGAAATATACTTAGTGAGGCCGTCGTGAAGCGCTTTACCCACTGTAGTGCAGTCACCTGTGTTCTTCGGGGCGATTATTAAGCGCCTTGAGTTTTAATCATCATCATGATCAGAATTGGCCCACCTATGCCCAGAGAAAGACCAACGCCTCTTCTGTTCACCTCCATTAACGTTGTCTTGTGACATCGGCGGTCTCCTGTTTCCCGCAAACTTTCCCATTTCGTCCACCCACCTACTACACTGTCACCCGTTAACAATATCTTCATATTGCTGGAATAGACTTCATTACCCAAAGTGTAATCGGATGCGATATTACAGCCAGCTTAACCTCACCAACATTGCGGCAGGGTCAGGACATAATTAACTGAGTCTTTTTTATTCGAAATTAAAATTAAGTCTACCTGGCAGTGGAGTAGTGCAGAGCAGATATTATCGAAAAGATACTAATGCCTTATGAATGGACATATCGGTGCTCATTAATTCCTGTGTGTCATTCTCCACAACCAGCTGGTAACCCATCTGGGACGAATGCGGTCCCAGTGCTCTCCTCATCTGCTTGCACGCATAATTTTTTTTTCTACTGCGGGAACCCAATGTCGATGTGACTGAAAGGACTCCTTATAAATGGAGCATAGTAGTGCTCTGCAGTACGAAATCGAGCAGAATCTTGTTGCACCATTAGCTTTCAATATGAATACGGCTCCAGAAAGTAGAGACTGCCACTTTTGGGGAAATATCTTAGCTTATAATATTTTTAGAAGCGCATAGAGCGACGAGAATAACGCAATCGCCCGGCTTACAAAGGTAGCAACGAAATCCACTCTTGCATCACTCCTTACCCTACTGAAAAAGGCTGCATTATGCAATAGCCTCATACAACGTCCCATTTCGAATGATATTGTATGACATTGTTATGAAAAGTACCTGATTTTTTAAGAACCTGGCATTCGTATGACATTTGGATCATAATTGTCTGACATATATATAGCACGAACTCGTATGAACTTATTGCATGATAGTTATTTCACTAGGTTAACGCTCAGCATAACCTGCGTTTTCCTTTCTGCCTTTTGTTAAACTGTGGGTGCGCTGTATATATAATTCAATATTCCCTTGCTATATTTGCGCCCATATTGAGCGACTAGATTTAAAATGGCAAAACAGTGAACGCCGGGGGAGCCTCGCGGTAATTTAAAAGAGATAATGATTTTGTTCCCATCTATGCAGTCAACCTCCAACCATTTTGCGGTGTTTTTTTTCTCCCTGCGTTTTGGACGTCGCAGGGGAGATAAGTGAATATGGGTCAAACTCTACCAGCACAGTAATTAAATTAGTTTTCTGTCTGTGTGGATACTGATTAAAAAAAATAGAAGCTTAATGTCAGAGGGACCCGCACATATCAAACGGAGCGCATGCTGAAACAAATTTTGGTTGGTTCGGTAAAAATGTGCTTACGCTTCACGACACAATAGGTGTAGTATCCGAGCGCTGTATATGTTACGTTAAGCCATTGAGATAGCTTTTAAGATGCAGTTAGGCTTAACAAGGCTTATTTCTCTCTTTATCATTTCAGTTGTGCGGGAGCCCTTGTTTAGAGCGAATCGAGTTTGCTGTTACCCGCGAATGCAATGAGGGCACGCAGTTTAAGCTATTTTGTTAATGTGTTTATTCGATGCTCAAACACCATAGCGTGACATTTTTGCATTAGATTGAGAAAATATTGCATTTACAAAAAAGTTATTGGTTGGAAAATATGGTATTCATGAGGTTTTAACCTCTGCCTGCTGCAATGAACTACAGTTTTAGCATAGAAGCGGTTTAGTCACAGGTTCGAGGAACAAAAAAAAAAAAACGCCACGAATAATAGCGCAGGAGACCGGCTATATGGTGAAATTCTGCTGTGCGAAACAACCCACACCAGGCTATGTACAGGAGTTGCGCTCGTCCTGTACCGTCTCTTGTGAAGTGTTTCTCGCGCAACTTTACCATCTCTGTAGCCCTGAAGAATAACTGTTACCTGTCTCTTTGAGTATCAATGCAGCTTTGAGGTTAATTGCTGAGTAATTCCGATTACAGTGTACATGGCGCGCCTGCACGCTAAGTGAAATCTCATTACCTGACCCCACTTATAAATTTCTCCGCTAATCCAGCGCCCGCTCTAGCAGGTACTCTATATACACCCCTCCTACTGGTAGCGCTGCGCGGCAGGTGTTGAGGGCTGGGTCAACTATGCAGTAACGAATATTTCGAAGCAGGTAAAAGCAAATGTTTTGTTGTTGCCAAAAAGTAATTTGGGATTTTCCTTGGAAAAGTCTGTTCGCGATGCTTTCCTTCCGTAGCGGGATTCACGACATCGTGAAACATTTAATATGTCTGCGTCACCGCGAAATCAAATTTAACCCAGGCTATTTGGGTTTAGAATGATAATGGTATGATGCACATAGTGTTTTGGCGTCGTTTACCCCGCAGAGCAACATACGAAGAACAGTGCAGTAAACAAAAAGCGACAAGCGAGCCCTGAAGGTTTTGATATTGTGGGGTTTAACTTACCAAAGCGACTCAGGCTATGAGGGACGCAGTAGTGGAGGGCTGCGGATAATTTTGACCACGCAGAGTTGTTTAACGTGCACTGACATCGCAGAGTACATGAAACTCTAGCATTTCATCTCCGTCGAAATGCGACATTCGCGGTCGGGATAGAACCCGCGTATTTCGGGTTAGCAGCCGAGGACCATAACCACTGAGCAACCGCGGCGGACCAGCCAAAAGGAATCACACGAATATTGAGTCCGGATTCATGCGCAACAACCACTACAACAAAGGAACCTTGCTTGTAGTGAATCGTTTGTCTTGAACAATATGCAAGCTCCAGGAGAATGCGGCTGCCGTATTTACCAAAACAAGCATTGTCACCTTTGTATATAATATTAATAACACGCCTGCCAGTGACATTGATACCTCATCACTGATAATACTGTTATGCACCTTACGGATTATACAGCAATTTCTGGAAAAATGCACATACCATATGCGTGAGCATCACGCCGAATGCATTCTGATATACTACACCAAACACCATTAAGGCCAGCAGAAATAGACGATAAGAATAGATAAGCCTTTTTTATCTGCCAGGTAACGAATCGCTGTCGGGGGCAAGTGTATATAATTTTTCGCAAGGTTTTCTGAGTATTTTAGGAATGAACATTACGCTTCTGTATCGGGCTACAGAGGAGTATGCTGGTAAGAAGAGCAGATCATAAGCGTGTCTTGACAGCTAGGAACCCGGGGCATATAATACGAGATGCATAAGATAAGTAATTTTTGGATGTTTTCTTTCAGGTCCTAAAAAATAATCTGGGCCTGAATAACATTTTTGCAGTAGGCCAAGATGTAAGGGATTCACCTCGAACTCTACGATGAAAAGGCTGTAAAATTTCTGGCGATTACATGAATTGGGACCACCGTATTATCTTCAAACGAATCCAATAGTGCCCTGGAACGTGGGTGGTAATGTTATAAAATAAATTTACTAATCTTATCAAAAAGCAAAGAATACATTTCGAATAGAACCTTGTAAAGTAGAAGGGAAAAGATAAGCTTGGAAAGCGCGGAGCGTAGTTAATGATGATGATGATGACAGTGATATTTTCATTTTATTGATGCGAGAGTAGCTTGGTCAAAGAGCTACAAAGAGTGGATGTGACGACGCCCTTTAATCAACCCACAAAAATGTTGCCTGTAGAAGTCAGCACAGACGTTGCAGCGCCTGTTATGAAGTACGGAAGACGGGAAAGGTTTCTACCGCTTCCCGGACGTCATTAACAATCGCGGTCGGAGGAGGACGTAGCGATGAAAAGGCTGGTCGTCTACGGGCAAAGTTCGTAGTATATTTCTATATACCATGATGGTTCATTACACATGCAGCACAAGCGCATAAAGAATCGTTTTCCGCTCATATCCCGTTTAATGAGGAAATATGTCCCTACATTATTAAAGGAGCTTCGCCCCAGCCGCCCGTACGTGCAGAGGAAGGAACCCAGTACCCTGCATTTCGCTGCACATGTTGGTCGGAGACTTCAAAAATTTGTTATCTTAGCATCCTTCACGCGTTCATAAGTAGTCGGTCGAATGATGTTCAAGTGAAATATTTCTTGCAAGAGGAAATGGTTCGTACTGGTAAACTGGGACTGAACTCGATGAATTTTCCGGGGCTGGGGTTGTGATTGTCTAGAGTACAAGTAACCTGACTACGTGGGCTACCTGCCGCCTAGGTTGCTTTTTTATGAAAGGAAACCCTGAACACTGTTGCGTCATAAAAGTGCTCATATGAGTACCTCTTTTCTCTCTTGCCTAGCAAGGGTAGAAAGTGCAGGACTCATAAAGCCATACGGTTAAGGCTCTCGCTAAAAAGAAAACCTGTCGTCGTCATCGTCCTTGTCATTGACGGCGTCATAATCCGTGTTGTGAGCGCAAAATTGGCCGGGATCCAGGTGTATAGGGCAGCAAACCTGTGGCACTAGTTTTTCCTTGGACTCCCGCAACCCACCATGGTAGAAAAATTGGGCCGGTCACGTCACCCTAGGTCACTTCAGTTTGTGGCCTCCTCACGCAAAAAAAAAAAAACTGACCACCGTGGCAGGTGGCAGTTAAATTATTGGTTTGCGGCGAGTAGCTCGGGAAGAGCAGACTGGGTCTCACAGGCTCCACCGATGGCAAGATAGAGGCGCATCCCTTAACTGTTGCACCACTGCACCAGGAGTGGTATGAGGACTTCCAGGATGACCAATTCCACATATATCGACATAGCTACCGCATCATACCCCTAAGCCGGAGGTTAATTGTTTCTCTAATTTAAATACCGTGGTGGCTTTGTTTGGGTCCAGGCCGGGTGAAAGTCTTAGTGTCTCGCCGTATGGCTCCCACCCTCGGATTCTCCTTAGTTCTGCCTTATCTCAGCCTTCTGCTTCTTCTTGGTTCGAGCCTATCTTAGAACGCGCGAGTGGTGGCTGCGTGGTCGCGCTACCTCTGGCTCCTACTTTACGGCAAGAGCCGTTTTAAACACCCCTTGAGCCTAGCTTTAGATGGACAAGCGCTGCTTTCAGCCGATGAAGTTTGTTTGCGGGTGAGCTCTTTCTCTTACGAATTGGGCTCATTTCTCATCGTGTAGCGCCGTTGCTATACGCATATCTCCCACTCCACCGCCCTGATTGGTTGCAAGCCGTCACCTCTGCCGAATGCCGCCATTGCGCCGTGTATTATTATTCCGTGGCGACCCCTGCCGGCGGCTTTCTCATGCCGGCTACCCTCCTGACGCGCTTACTTCAACTGTTCGGTGCAGAGCACGAGACCTACCCGGCCCTCGCTGAATGAATAATGTGATCGCTTTGCCGATACAAAAAGACTCTATGACATCAAAAATATTGCTGGCCTCTTTCCTTGTGTTTACTCATTTCAGCTGTCGTTGTCACCTTAGATAAATGCAGTGCGTGACTTTGCACACTAGCGTGCGGGTCGCAGGGACATACAAACATGTTTTTTTTTCTCTTTTTTTGCCCTTATCTTATGCGGGTCGTCCGAATCGATAAGCGGTGCTTCGACGCAGTGGCCTGCTTTCTGTCGTAATGGGAGCCGTGGCAACGTCTGGGGACAACAGTCACTAACCCTGACGCCTTTTCAACGTTCTGGAGACAGCTCACTCCTAGAAGACAATTTAAATACTCCTTTGGAAGCGCACTGAAAGAAAGCGGATTATGCTGGCCAAACCTGCACGCCCGTCATGACAAATCCTTTCGCGATTGAAACGCAAGCATATACGGCGATCCAGCGCATCATGTACTACGTATATGAAATGAAATTCCTCTTTAAGACATGGCTACGCTCTCCACAATCGAAGCGCACTTTTTTTGTGACTTTCGCGTTTTCTTGCTATAATGCACATTTTTTTTGCACCTCCTAGCACTGAAATGTTGATGAGAGTTTCCATTGTTTGTAAACTTGTGAATCAGGACCGTCCCTTTTTCCGAATCGCATGCATCTCTCTTGAAGTAACAGTAATACCATGCTGTTTATAAACCCAATTTTCAATTCAGTTTTGATGCCTTCCTCTCTACCATGATAGCGGACTGGTACTCAAAGCCTAAACATACACGCTAGTTTGCTGCCAGTTTCTGTTTTACGTTTCAAATAAAGTAAAAAGGTCCACATTTCGAAAATGTTGTCTCGTGGAGCACGTTTTCATGCTTACAGAGGGCGGTTAACGATCGAATTCACACCGATAGCCAAAAAGTAAGGCGTGCCAATGGGCTAGATTTCGCATAAAAGGCTAAGCTTCCGAATGGCAAATGAAAAACAGTCTAAATAATCGTTGCTATTTGTACCTCAAAAAGCAATGTTTTTTTTCTTCTGAACGTAACTTTCTGACTCTTTCCTTCAACGTTTTTGTGATAAAGATGAAGTGTGGAAGGTGCGCTGCACGCACTCGCGCGCACGGGAGTAGAGAAGACGACGAAGTAGCAGAATACAGATCGGCTCGACCGTATGCTACGTGTACTGTTTCATTCTAATTATCATTACTTACGATACAACATATTTTGGCGACGAGGATATTTTGGCCCCGCCTAGACGAATTTGATGCGGCGATATCCATCCTGTCGGCGCATTACAAATCGTCCGTGAATGTAATCGCCGCACGTCATCGCTTTCGCCGTCGAGTTCAGGCTCCAGAAGAGACAACCGATGAGTACGTCGCTGTCCTTCGCAGCCTTGTCGGCGACTGCGGGTTTGGGACCATGGCGGACGATATGATCAGGGACCAGCTTGTGGAGAAGACCTCGAGTTGCCATCTGCGTGAGCGCCTACTCATGGAAGGCTCCTCCTTGACTCTGTCGCGCGCCGTGCTCCTTGCTCGACAGTGCGAGCAAGCTTCCCGTGAAGCCAGGGAATTGGCTGAGGAGGACGCTCCAGTACATCGTGTGGGATGCGAGCGCGGATCGAGACAAACACCACCTCAGGTCCATTGCTGCAAGTGTCAAAGTCAACCGTCACAACCTGCTGCTGCAATACCACAGCGCATGTGCTACCGTTGCGGTTCTACGGCCCACCTGGCGAACAACCCTGCATGCCGAGCCCGCAACCGCAAGTGTCGTCGGTGCGGCAAGATGGGCCATTTCGACTCTCTTTGCAAGTCGTCCGACCGTCCTGTTCAAGTTCAGCAAGTTGCAGATACTGCTGACACATCGTCGATGCCGGATGGCTCTAGCAGTGCATCTATTCTCAATGTTGAAAGTAAAAAAAAACGGAATTTTCGCCTCGGTCCTGATTGAAGGCAAGTCCATCCGCTTCCTGATTGACACCGGCTCATCTGTGTCAATTATTTCTGAAGATCTATACCACCGATTCTTCGCTGCAATTTTTCCGCTTAAACCAACTGCAGTTCAACTATTGGACTATTCTAAGTCTCGGATTATAGTCCAAGGCTGTTTTGTTGCCACAGCCAAGTTTCACGGCCGTACCGCCTGCATCCTGTTGTACGTTGTCTCGGGAGGCACAACGCTGCTGGGTCTGGATTCCACTGCAGCCCTACAAATGAAGATAAAAGGTGCATCGTTGGAATGTCTTTCCATGACACCTGATACGCCTCTGTTACCCCCTGAGCTACGTCCACACTTCGAACATCTCTTCTCCAAGGAACTCGGAGTTGCTCCTCTGCAACCTGTCGCCTTCCCAGAAAAACCTTGGGATAAGGTTGCCATTGATATCGTGGGGCCTTTCGATCAAGCTCCCAGTGGCTGCCGCTTCGCGATTACGCTAATGGATTATTATAGCAAGTGGCCAGAGGTTTTCTTCGCGGATGCCATCACAACTCAAACCGTTCAAGAATTCCTGCTTGGCCTCTTTGCTCGTGAGGGTTACCCTCAAGAGATTGTTTCTGACCACGGACCTCAATTTTCATCGATGGCCATGCAAACTTTCCTCCGCGAACGGGGGATACGCCATTGCTACTCTTCAGTGTACCATCCCCAAGCTAATGGACTCGTGGAACGATTCAATCGAGTGCTTAAGTCATATATTCAGTTGGCTATGCGCGAGCGACGCGACCTACGTACAGCTATTGTGGATTACCTCGGTGTCTACCGCTGTACGCCCCATGCCACGACAGGAATTGCACCAGCTGTCCTACTTCATGGCCGGTTGCCCCGCACAAGGCTCAACGTCATAGGACTGCCGGATCAGTGCTTCTCAATGGATCCGACAAAAGCGCTTAAGCTTTTGCGGCAGAGGCTTGAGGAGAAGCAAGCGCAGTACAAGCTTTATGCGGACCAGCGGAGTGGCGCCAAGTGTCGTGACTTTCAGATTGGCCAGTACGAGCGTGTCCGCAAACCAAATGTGCGAGGCAAACTGTCAGCTCGGTTTTCGGAGCCTCGGAAGATTGTGGAGCAGCGTGGACCTGCATCTTATCTGCTGGATAATGGGCGAGTGTGGCACTCGTCCAAGTTTTCTGCGGTTCGCCCTTTTTGCTGATATTTCGCCGCCTATCGACGGCAACAGAATGCTGCCGCCCAGTTCACAGTCCGGAACCGTGGTCCAGGGTTCTTCTTCGGACGCGCCTTCAATCCATCTGTTGCCAGCCGCTCAAGTTAGCTGCTCGGGCCCTTCATCGCACCTGGTTTCGCCCGCTCCGGAATCGGCAGCCGCTTCTCAACCCTCGTGTAGTACATCCACAGCGGCAACTGCGGCTTCACTTCCTGCGCCGCCTCGCCGAAGTACTCGTAGAAAGAAGCGGCCCGCATGGTTCAAAGACTATGACATCCGCTAGACATTTTGTTTTTTTTTAAAGTGCGGCGGAAATGTGAAAAAGATGAAGTGTGCAAGGTGCGCTGCACGCACTCGCGCGCACGGGAGTAGAGAAGACGACGAAGTAGCAGAATACAGATCGGCTCGACCGTATGCTACGTGTACTGTTTCATTCTAATTATCATTACTTACGATACAACAGTTTTCTTCTTTCAAGCAAGCAGTACAAGTCTGCGACAGTTGACTGGCACAAATACTGCAAGAAATGCAACCACCTCTACCTCTGCATGCCCATATGATTGTCCTTTAATCCCAAAAATGTGGCCTGCATCGAGTGAAATAGGCTAGAAAATTTGAGAACCTAACTGAGTAGCTAGCTATGCAGAATTTCGCTATTTTTTGCTGCGTTCAGTAGACACTTGCTGCAGTCCAATATACACAAAAGGCGCGAACCGGCTCATTTCAAGCAAAAATCAAATCTCTTTCCGTAACAGTTGAATGAAGAACCACAAGAATAGTAAGCGTCAGAGAACTAAATCAGTTGAAAATGCATTAAAGTTTGTTGAACCAAAACGGAGTCGAAATTAACCCGCAGGGCTCCATCACGGCGTTTCTGATAGCTGTCATGTGCAGCTTGCTGCATTAAACCTCACGTAGCACGTCATACCATACTTTCGAAAGTTCGAATTACATCCCCGAAGAGAAAAAAAAATGAAAGAAAAAAGCGTTGTCACTCAACAGTGATGGAAGACTTGGGTTCAGGACAACCGCTCCCCAGCAGGCGGGCGTTTCATGGTAGGATAGTTTCGAATACGCGCCTGGAGAAAATCCGCTGATCTGCGACCACCTTTATCCAGCTCGAACAGGCAACATCGCTTGGCGTGGAACCACAGGCGTGAAAAGCACTGGCAAATAGCGTGACAAAAGCGTAATAGATCTTTGCTACTCCCTCAGTAATATGAGAATTAGAAAGCAGGAGTGACAGGTTCGCTTTCTTCAAACTGCAATTTCTTTTCTTCTGTCGGGGCTCCTTTTGTTCTGTGCTGACCTTTTAAGAACTTCCTTTATTGCGCTGCTTATACCTGGTTTCTTGAAGCTGTACTGCTTACAGTGCATGCATGATTGGAAGTTGTAGTGTTTGTGAAAGAAATGTCCATTGGCTGTCAATATATGTAGGAACTGAAGGAGTGCTGTTCGTTTAGCAGTTTTATATTTCCTGCCTTCACCGCTTTCGTTTTTCTTCTTCACATTTGTTAGGAGCTAGCACGAGTGTGCCCATTAAAGAACATTGAAGCCCTTAAAAATTTAGACATTAGCATGTTGCTTTAGTCGCTTTGGGACGTTAAACCCCATAAACCATAAACCATTAGCATGTTGTATTTCACTACGTTTTTTCTCTCTCGGCATTCACATTTTGCTAGTGCAATTCGTCGGGCTTCTTTAAGGTTATCTTTAGGAGTAAATGAACAATTAAACATATGCATCAATAATGAGAAACAACAACCGAATAATTGAATCACGTACGACAAATGAAATTCTTTTCTGCAAACTCAAGAGGCCTTGGTATATATTGGTGTCTGCGAAAATATTTAGGAGGCTTAGACAGCTATGTTTAAGAATTATAAGCCCTCTAGCCCTCAGAACTCAACATGAAGGTTGCTTAGATCGTAGTTGCCGTGGTAATTGACTCCGCAAGCTGGTGTAGCGCTTTTTTTCCAATAGCAGCACTGTTGCCAGTTTTTTTCTCCTTCTCAAAAGTGATTGCGTTTTTTATATGTTCTCTCAAGTTTTATTCCACGTATGTCATGGCGGCATAAAAAGTAGACCCCTGATCCTACCACCAGCTGCACTTGTTGAGCTTAACAACTTAATGCTCACAGGTTTGTTCATCTGTGACAATAACACTGCAGTTTCCAGCAGAGACGCCATATTTAGTGGTACCCTTCAGTTACGAGAACCTAAACGAGACTGAATTCACGAAAACATGCGAATGCGATTAAAAGACGCAATGACGTCTGTATAAAATTTTGAATCTACTAGAGGATTTCTCCGTATCTCCGCCAAACCAAGCAGCTTTAGCATTCAAGGCATGTCTTGGCGGTATCTCTCGTCAATTGCATTATAAGCATAAGTCCCGGAATGTCCCTTCAAGGAATGCATCGTCATGTGCGGCACGTCGACCCACTTCGTCACCTAATGCACGACAAACACACTGGCAGCCTGCGTAAGCAGGGTTCAAGCGTCTTTGCTTTTGTTTTCTAAAACTAAATATCTGACCAGTTTCCTGCCCGCACTGTCAATGTGGAACCGCTCCCTGTTTCCTTGGGCAGTTGTTTCCTTGCTACAGCATTTCTTTTTATTGACTACACAGTAGAAAAAGCTGCAGTTGATTTGCATGCATTCTTTTAAGGAGAAATAAAGCTGCCTGATCTCTTCTTTTTTATTCAACAGCGGTTATAGTGCGATGTCACACGAGAAGTATTAGTGTGTCCAATGTGAAGGCAGAAAACCTAAATTGGCGAACTTGCCAGGTTTTTTAATTCGAAACCGTACTCTTTAACGGCATTGCCCTCACCTGTGTGTGCAGAATACGAGCACGCATTTAAGTCACAAGTTAATAGGCTCGGCTCTTGAATGGCAAAACACTGTCTTGGTTAAAATTCCGCTGTTTTCACTCCACCTAAATTCCGTAGTGCCTGAATTCGTTTACCCGGCTAGCGCACTCTGCCCAGAGCAAGTCCATTTTATATATGCGCATGGAAAACAAGAACGTCAGCTTCCCGTGATGTTGGTGCGTGATGAAGGGATCTTACTGGGGAAATCACTGCATAGTTGGCATGAAGGATAGCCTCGTTTCTCAAAGTATTCGTTCTAGACACGTTGAATAATAGAATTTATATGTGAAAACACGTGCGCTCCAGGCGACAAAACAACTTACGAACGTCCCTCTCCTAACGCCCCACACTCTTTCCACCTATTGTGGAGCCCATTACTTTGATTGGTTCCTCTAAACTCGCGAGATGTTGGGCACGTTTGCAGTTCAATAGGCGCGCCTTGGTCATGTTGAAATCTTGCGCAGTACATCTCATGGGTTGAAAGCCCTATTGCAGTCGTCTCGACAGAAAGTCTTTAACCGCAGTAAAATGCTTACAAGCCAGGGCATTCACACCATAGCAATAACAAACAGAAATTTAGCGTGGCAACGGGAACAGTAAGAGGGGAACTAGGGCTCACAAAAGAAGCTTTTCGCTATGATTTTTGTGTGTTTATTTAGGCATGTTAGAGTTCGTGCATGGTATAGAGACCATTTCATTTACTTTTATTTTCGTGCGCCCTCGAACTGCATTCAGTAACTGAGTCATATCAGCTAGGGTCCTGTAACATCGCGCTACAGCATTTAGGCGGCGATTTCTGCTTTTCGCTGAATTTTAGTTCTAAAGTTGGGCGTCAACGGGAAAGCAAATTTTCACGAGTTTTCAGGAAACTTTAGGAATAAGCATTAGCAAAATTGTGAGAAAAATTTTAGGGCTGAAGGATTTTCAGCTTAAAGTTAAGATCCCGACGAGAGCAAGACTCAAATCTGGCTACAGACGCGGGAAAGAAATGCAGAGAAGACGAATGCGTGGCAGTGTTGGAAGCCTTTAGTTACAACTTACTTCAAGACTTCCCAAATCATTCTAGGTGTTGCAGCCGTCGCAGTGGCTCAGCGGTTATGGTGCTCGGCTGCTGACCCGAAAGACGCGGGTTCGATCCCGGCCGCGGCGGTTGAATTTCTTTGGAGGAGAAATTCTAGAGGCCCGTGTACTGTGCGATGTCAGTGCACGTTAAAGAACCCCAGGTGGTCGAAATTTCCGGAGCCCTCCACTACGGCGTCTCTCATAGCCTTAGTCGCTTTGGGACGTTAAACCCCATAAACCAAACCAAACCATTCTAGGTGTTGCGTCACCTACAGCTCAAAGGTTTAACGCACCACATTTTTAAAATAAAGCCTTGAAAAATATTCAGATTTGAAGCCGATGGGGTGATCAGCACTGAACGCCACCGTGCTGTTGTCTTGCCGAAAGTGCACTAGAATTCCATTGCTTGGTTCCTTTATAAATTTCTGCCGTAATGAATGACATGGGTTTCAAGCTGATCTCACCGCGTAGACCCCATTGACAACTATTTTTCTCCCGCGAGGAACAAGCCGGAAGCGCAAATGAAAAGCAGGATTCAAAGAAGAAGTGAACACTGATTATGTAAAAAAGAGCACAAAATTACTTCAACATCCGAAACCAAAAAAAAAGTAGAGAAGATCCGGTGAAGAAGTCCGCCATCAGCAAAGTAGTTTTTTAGTTTTTATCAGTTTTTTCTATCGTTTTGAAAATTTATAGGCCCTCAATCACGAAAAGCTAATTAATGCTGCAGCAGAGGAAGGTAGGATGACATGTATTTATTTGCGGCTATAAATTACCCCGCCAAAGAAAGAGCCTAGGTAAGGTTCGTGTGGAGCACTGGCGCAACGTGCAGCATGCCATGCAAACCCCGCGTCTGAGAACCAAGATGTACGACATCGTGACGGTGCGGGAATTTAGGTTGTCTGCCGAACGATAACAGAACGACAAGATGAGGTTCCATCTCAGATGCTCTATCCCTCTCCCTGTACACCATGTTATCAGTCGTCTCTTTGCGGTGAGTGCGTGTACAATGCAAGCTCAGGTTATAGACTTTTCACGTTATGCGATACGCTGTGTCTTAGACCCTATTCGTATCTTGGTCGCTCAAGTTCTCCTTGCGTGGCGCATGCTATATTCAGCCGTGTTTATATTTTCCAGTTCCTAAAGTTGAAGTACGAACCTACGCAACGGATCGACCGAGCAAAGAGTGCAGACGGTTCTCAAGTTGAGCTTACACTAACCTGAGTAGTCTGTACGCTATAATATTCAACATAAAGCACAAAATTCGAGCTGCCTTCAAGGTTGAATCTTTACCAAGTAAAGGTTTGCGGTCTGTAAGCGATTCGAGAAAATTTGCACCAGGTCTCAGCCACATCACCTGCTAAAGCACTTATACAAAATCTTGAAGATAGAGGAAAGAATTAAATCGCAAAAAATAATGGCACTGCGCTTTCAGCCTTGGAAGTCCCATTTCTAGAAAGGTCATCGCAAGAACCACTGAGCATGAGAACAATGTAAGAACAGCATAAACCGCAGCACACCTTTCAGCCGGAATCCGTGAAACAAGCTAAGTGAAGTTTCCCCTCAATCCAGGAGGTTTAGGATCCTAGAGTTGCTCTAGAACAGGAGACTGTGTTTTTCTCTTTTGCTTGACAGGCGGATTCGAACAGACGCGACACTCCACACAGAGCGAGCGTTCGGCGCCTTTGCTCCAAACTGAGAAATCGTCTATCACCATCTCAGAAAGCTATTCAGTGTCAAGCCGAGCAAATCCTGTAAGCGGATTTTCGAGCGGCCGTACGTCTCGTAGCAGCAGTTACAAAATTCCTGCTTAAATTAGAAACAAACTGACCATTTAGTGGTGCGAAAAGCCGGCCCACGATCGGCGGCAACCGGACAGCCTCGGCAATGCATAGCAACGAAAGTGAGCGATGCTTTCGTTAATGAAATCAGTTTGTTTGCAAAGCTATTTTCTTACAATGGACAGATTCAAACATTACAGGAAGATAAACGCTGTAAAAATGGCTGTGTTAACGGGACAACGTTAAAGGCCTTGTTCTCTCTAAGATCCGGCGTTGGCTTTGTGCGCGAGAAATCACGAGCATGGCTCTGGCAGGTGGTCCTCATAGAGCAACCTAGGAGGCAGGTGGTCCACCTATGTCCCGTGACCTTGCGGAGTCATCACAACCTGCCCACCAGAGATAGAGCAAACTGCCCACCCTGGCAGGTGGCAGTTAAATTATTGATTTATCGCTCGGAAAGAGCAACATGGGCCGCACAATGCCCACCGCTGGGAGCACCTGACATCCGTGGGCAGTTGTGCATTGTTTAACCGCTTCACCACTGCGCCAGGAGGGGTACGAGGACTCCAAGGAATCTGTGAATGTAAAGTAGAGAACGACCTTCTCTGCAGACTCTATGGGTATTAACACATTACGCTATCGCGACATACCCTTAAGGCGCAGCTTAAGTTTCCCCTCCAATTTTGAATTAGTTCTTTTTTCAAAGATGCTTCGTATTCCAGCAGAGGCTTTCTGAATTTACTTGAAGTTATAAATGTTCCCGAGGCGTTCAAGAAAATGAAGGGCATCATTGCTACCAGTCGCTCAACCAGTGAAAGTAAACAGGCAAGAGTAATTAAAAAAGGCGAAGTTATTTAACACAAGACTAAAAGGTTCTCAGTTTTCGAAATAAAAAAAAAAAAACGCTTGGTGAAAGAGCTACAATTTTGCACTGACTGACTTTTCAGGAGAAAATTTAAAAAATTTTTTTTCTGTGGTTCTGACCAGTTTTTAAATGTACTTCTTTATTTGATTAAGGTTCCTCTCCATTCTCGAGAAGAAGAATGGGTGGCAGGCGACAATCAGAAAAGTATTTTAGGAAAATGCATGGAGTTAGGAGAAAATAAAAATTATAAAACCACAGCAAAGTATATAAAAGCTGTTTGTTTGATCTTTTCTGAATGGTGAAGCTGAGATCACTGGTTCGTTACTACCAAATTAGAGCTCTGCGTATACTTTTAAATTAGTCGTCTTTGAATAATTGGAAGTGTCAGCCTGCGTCTCGATGTTTCCATTTTTGGGTTGCATTCAATTATGTCGAAACGCAAGTAAAACTTGTTAGTTGTCTGAGTTGCAATGAAATGTCTTGTGTTGTTTCATGTTGTAAACGCACCGTGTTTACTTTCCAACAATATGTAATACGCTCTCTGCTTTATGAACTGATCAATTTGTATTAAATAATGCAGGTCATCTCTTCGTAAGCTTAGTGCTTATGGAATCCTGCAAAAGTCTAGGAGCCTAAGAAAGATTCCTTCGCAGGTTATTCGAGAGGGGCTGCATTTACAAGAATATATACAACGTATTATCATGAAGCCTAACTTGAACTAAATGCATAAAGTGTATGCTTCTCTAAAAAGAAACCATTTTTTATTTTACAAAATGTCTAATCATCCTATCTGCCATGGTCCGAATCGCAATTCACGCGCAATGTGGCAGGAGTGCAATCGTAAGCGCACGAGACACCGACTGTAATGCACGAATGCACCTCTTTCTTTCACTACCTACTTTTACAGAGTTAACTGTTTTAGATGTCTCCGCAGTTTTACACCGCTGTGGTCGGCGTCCACAAGCCCACTGCTAGGCACCCACTGGCAACAACGCCCCGCCCACCTAGGGGCCCCGCACCTACCACACATTCCAGATCCTCTGCATACGAGGCGAATGATCGAATTATTAGGCCACCTTAGCGGTGGCCAAGTAGGTAGCGTACCCAAAGCAATATGTCAACTGCAACATGTCTACATTTGCTGGCGATCTAAAGCCGGCCAACAGTGCATCATTGCCATTTCAGTCTAGTAATAATCCTGTAGATTTTGCTCCGTACGCTTCAGTGGCGCGGGCGCTGTGACATGCATGTGATACCTGTGGTTATAAGCAATCCGAGTGCGTGATATTGAAACATAGGCAAACATAGGTCTGTTCCAGGCTTCTCACATAGTGCGATCGGAGAGCTTTCGGTTATAACTTTCCAACAGTCTTCTTAATTGCTCCATACCTGTTGCGCCTACATAATTCTTGAAATTGAAAGACGCATGGAGCGATGAGCAGAATCACGCGATGTAACTTTCTCCACAAAATTGCCGTGGCAGACGCTTCTGAAACGAGGTAAGCAATAGCCAAATTCGGCGGCGAGCCAAAAATATCCTCCGAGCCCGGAAAACGTGCGCAGAGAAATGGCTGAATGCATGGAGCAAAAAAGTTCAGGAGAGGCCCTCGCCTACCTCGCTATCTAGTCTGCACGCCAAAAAGTGTGCCGGAAGTCTTTCGAAGTCTTTCGCCGTCGGCCAAAAGTTTTTGGCCGACGGCGCAGCCAACAGTAATATTCGGTACAGAGACGTTGCCATCTGCATTATACGCGGCGCATGCGCAAGTGTGCTGATAGGCGGCCAAGTAGGGGGGGAGAGGGGGGTAGCCCTTATGTTTGGCTTCAAAAAATTAGACGCAAAAATTACGAGGAACTTTAGCGGCTAAAGTGGTGAAAGGCGAAAGCCTGAGTGCTGCATTCTGCTACGCGAATGTTCACCTCACATTTTGTTGGTGCATTAATTAACTGCCAATTAATGACACTTAAGCTTCGCCTTTAGGAGTGGAACGCGACAGCGTGTTGTAGCGCTGCGAGGGAGTCTACGGAATGCCACCACCCGTTCGGCGGGGTGCGTTGCCTTTTGAACGCAACGCTTTTTAAGGAAAGGAAATGGGGCTGTAATTCTCTGTCGTCTCGGTGGACACCTGAGCCGCACGGTACAGGAAGGGAGGAAGTGCGAGTGAAAGAAGAAAGAGGGGCCGTAGTGAAGAAAATGAAAATTGCATTTGAGGAAAAGAAATTACGCATTAACTGTGTCACTTATTTCGGTGGACACCGGTCAAAATTCGCGCGTGGTGACGTCACGACAATTTGGACCAATCTGAAACGCGGACAAATACGCCTTGCTCGTCGGTAAATTGGTTTTTGAGGAAAGGAAATGCATCTGTCTCTCATATCTCGGTGGACACCTAAACCTCACCGTAACGGGAAGGGAGGAAGATGGGAATGAACGAAGACACCGTATTCACTAGACGCACCTTTGTTCATTCCAAACCGTCGAGCGGGCATGGCGGAGTGGTAGCGTGCTCGACTCGCACTCCGGAGACCGGGGTTCGCTTCCCAAGCTCGGCCGATTTCTTACTCGGTTTTAAGAGGCCGACAGGATAGCTCGAGGATACATTACTTTCCGAGCATCCGACGAGACCGCCGAACTCGCGCCATCACCCAGGGAATATTCGGCCATACTACAAAACTATAGAGGCAGAAGAATGCGATATCCCCCACAGCACAAATCTCTCAGCAGAGAGGAAGCTGTCACTTGGAGACAATTACAAACAGGCTCTTTCCCAAACCTACATATACTAAACAAAATGCACCCTACGATATACACGGACAAATGTCCCTGGTGCGACGAAAAACCTACTCTATACCACATCACATGGGCCTGCCAAAACATAGACGTGGTCCCCAAAATACAAAACCCGGGTGCGGAGCAGTGGGAGACTCTGCTGTCCAGCGACCGCTGTGAAGACCAACAAGGTCTGGTGCAGCGAGCTCAACGGGCGGCAGTGGCCAGCGGAGCCCTGGACTGAGGGCAACCGACCACTGATTAGAGGCGGACGACTTCGACAGAGAAGGCTCCTGGGGGTAGAACCAAGACGTCTCTGAAGATGCCCCCAAACCGCAGGAAAAACCATTAGTGTAAATAAAGTTTTCCCTTCCTTCCTTCGGTTTTATTTATTTCTCTGGTCTGACTAGAGAGGTTAATTGGACTAATTGGTTAAGTAAGCAATTAACTAAACTCAGTCAAACTTACTTAGAGCATCACTATACGATCCCTTTAATTGGTTGCATGGTTAGTAGCCAAAGTACAATTGGCCCCGTTTGAAATTCGCGCACTCTGACGTCACGACCGTTTCGACCAACTGAAAAGCGTGACATTTCTGTCGACAGCTCCTGCTTACAACGATGAGGCATTAAAGGTTTCCGCCTTAATAGCATCTCCTGAATTTATTCCTTCCTCAATGATTGAATATCTAAGAGGCCTTAAATACACAGGCACAGTTCAGCTTTGTTTATTGGTGCTAGTTCGAACTCTCTTTGCTTTACAGCGAAAGCTGTTATAGGTTCTGTTTATTGCATACAGTCTTGAATACTACTGCAGAATGGGCAGCGTCATTCGTAGGGCCTAAATTCCTTAGTTCATTTGCAGAGGGTTTAGCGCGAGAGAAACAAGGACGTAAGAGGGACACAGGACAACCGCTCTCACATCCCCTTGTTTATCTCGCGTTAAGGTTCTGATGACGTCATATGACTGCGGGTCTGCTTTCGGCTGATTATTAATTTCATTGCCATCTGCCATGGTGAGCAGATTGGGATGAGGTCACATGGTCCTCTGACCTCTCTTGACAAATGGACGAATTTCGTGACACCGGACATCGGCGTGCTTTGATGTGAGAACTCTAACGCTATGACATTAAAATCATCATAACTATTGTAGTTATGTGATTTTAAAGCAATAGCGCTAAAAGAATTAAGAGAAGTTTGAATAGACGCCAAATTTGTCAGGGAGATTTCTGTGACCCAAAAAAGTGGTAATGAAATTAATGAAACTCAGGAACAGGCGAAAAAGTTTTTGGATAGGTGCCAAATTTCTCACGGAGGCTTCTGTAACCAAAATAGTGTTTTTAGATTAAGAGAAGGGTGGGCTTATTTAATTTTGATGTGAATTAAACACCGCAGCTTTGCATTGCTAAACGGGCACATTCCCAATAGGTCACGAAGGGTTCATTTTAATCATGGTATTTATGACAATGAAGCAGCGTTCTATGTACATGAACTATGTGCAAACCACGAAGAAAACAATCGCAATTTATGACAATGCATAATACGACACACCAAGACAACCAAACACGGAAAAAGACGCAACACAAGGCATATCACTACTGCATCATTATAAGGCACTCCTAAGCAACAATGCATGATTGTTCATCTAAAGGGATTGTATGATCAGACTTAATTTTAACAAAAATGGTAGCCACTCCCAGTGGTGTGCTCTTTATACACTTTTCTAAGCCACGAAGGCTCGTTCATTCAATCTGAATAACGGTGTACTTAGTGAAAGCGTTGTGATCCAACGGGAACTGCCTTAGAGACACGCACTAATGCATGAGTAATTATGAGTGTGCTAATAGGAATTAGGTCGTGGTCTGAGTGTTGAGTTGGCGATGCGAACAGGATTCGATAACGCTATCGTACTCTGCATCTAAAAGCAATACTTAAAGGTGTCCAAATTTTTTTGGCATGTCCGCTTTATGCGTCTTTTTTTTTCACATAGTAAGCCATCAAGCAAGACGACTGTGCGGTGAAGGAATGCTCACAGTTCTGATGCTCGAAAAGGAATAAAGAACGAATAAATAACGCTACTTTCCTCACAACTGTGTTTTCTCTTTGGCGTAGGGATCAGACCAGTGAACCCTACCATTGATAGAATAGTTGAATTGCATTCAAGTTCACATCTTAAGTGAGCCACAAATCCTGAGTCGACGTAAAATTCAAGTGAGCCCTTCGGTCTCTAACATGAGTATGGCTAACACCCACTGGAATCCTATAGCGCCCGGCGACGCTATAAAGCGCCAGCGCTGAGATCGGCGTTACAGCGAGCGCTAGAAAAAAATAAAGATGGACAGTGCGTGCTCGGAGCGTACGCCCGGCCCGGCATGGGCTGTTCGGAACTAGAAGCCTGCCACGCTGGGCGTCTTGCTCTGGTCCTCCGCTGCGACTCCCCAAATCCTCAACAATCCTAACCACTATCCATCCATTGAAAAAGTTGCAAATGTGGCATGGCGTCGCATCGCCTTCAGAAAGCATCTGATCTCGTGCTATATGTTATGAAGATGTTTTACTGTTTTGTGTAAGTACAGATTTGGACCCTTTTCGTGTTCTGGTGCGACTGTTTTTCTTAATGTCAGAAATAAATATTTTGCCTTCACCCCACCAAGAAATTAATGCACCAGTAAATGTTAACATATATTATGTCTAAATAAATCATAGCGTAATGCTACTTTTATTTTATGGAAAGTCAGCAGCCTTCATGCAAAATTCTAGCAAGAGTATTACGTTCTTTCGAAAGCGCCACTGCTCACACCAGCACAGTTCTCGCGCAGGTGGAGCTGGGGATTTATTTATTCCTTTCATTTAAACAGAGATCGGGTGTCCTTACTGAAAGTAGCGCGCCTGGAAAAGGGTGACAGTGGAGCGGCGAAAAGCACCACGAACAAAAGACAGGGGCTTTCCGACATTTGCAGAGAATTCCTTGCATCCTCTAACAGGCGCAGCACCTCTGAAATTGTATAAGGAGATTTGAGAGCTGCCAGAGCCGAAACAAAAGCATCCTGGGAAGCCTTAAATCGTACACCTACTGTTCGTTCTCTGCTTTCGATAACGCTGCTTTGGTATAGGAACAGCGCAACAATTAGACACAGCAATATGCTTTTGCAGGCACGCGGCTAAATGTTTTTCGAGCCGGCACAGAGCTCATGTTTCGAAAACTCTATCTCGCATTGTCCCGTCGCCCGTTGGTGGCACACGTAAGTGACTTTTATTAAAGGCATCCTCTTGCGCAGAGGCAGACGCCCTGGGCACGATTTTGCGATTATCAGGGAGCGATGTGGTGCGTCGAGCAGGATTACCCTCAAACAATCAGCACGGCGCCTCTCTTATTACTCAAACGTGTTGATGCAATAAACTTTATTTAGGGCACCGCTATTGAAGCAGTTGCGCTCGAGAAAGCAATAATAAAATGTGTTTTATTGAGGGCCTTCTACGCCTTTGTTTGTGTTATCGCAATTACAGAGGCATACAGTAGGATTTATTGGAAATGTCATCGAAAGGTTTTGTAAGTAGACCTGTCGGCAGTAGACCTGCACTACAAAGCAATGTGCCGAAACAAAGTGGTTTAATTTAGCAATTGGAACTATGGTTTTAGTCAGTGTCTGCCGCCATGAACGAAGGTGGCGCTGATGAGCACTCCACAGGTTAGGTTACACGCAACGTACGTACTTCCTAAAGTGGAAGACTAAAACAGCGAGCCTCATAGCTCAGTTACAGGAGCGGCGTACGAGAAATATGTAGGTCGTAGCTTCAAATTCCACCGGCGGCGAGTGGTTGTTTATTCTTATATTTATATTCAATTCTTTTTCAATCATATTAGATCACCTTATTATTTTCCGTTCATCAACTAAACAAATGAACCTAAAATTGCCGAATGCTTTCATTTACTGTTGGCAGCCTTCACATCTATATATAATAATATCCAGCTCTCATTCTTTGGCCTTGCATGCTTGAGTACGTATGTCGACCGTGCTTAGCCTGTGTGCTGTCTAACTTAGCCTATCTTCTAGCCCGTCTATTTTCTAACGAGCCTATCCCTGTTTCTACCCTTTTCCAAATCAACACATGGATGGTGCATGTTTCACAGCATTATTATTATTTGGGGCTTGTTATTATTATTAGGGGGAGTTATCGTTCGGGGCTGATCCTGAAAACTGCCAAAAGAAAGTGGGAGAGGATCGCTGCTATTGAGATTTGCGGCTGTAATCAGTTTACTGGTCATGCTGCTACACAAAAACTTATGCTCCGAGACTCTCCTGCGAAGGGCTCGAAAAATAGTAGCCCTCGTTTCGCAGAAAACTGCTCTTACCTCCTTGGTGCTGTGCCTACTTAGCAAAGATCGGTGAGAGTGCAACACACGTAAGCGTGATAAGGGGGACCTCACTTTGCTACCTTCCTGTACAGACACCCAAAACTCAGCCAGCAGGCTATATTGTCGTCTGAACGTAATACCTTCAAATGTTAAAATATATGGGGTGAAAGAAAATAATATTAGCAATTTCAGTGAAAGCTAGGCTTACTGCAGACTGCCCACAAACCAAACGAATAAAACCACCATTGTAGACAATGCTTTCCGGCAAGAAGGACACCGGGGTTAGACGTGCTTCTGCGCGCACTCACGTCCGTGCGGCGCATTCTTCGCGCTCTTCAAGTTATCCCGTGCTTTTATTTCCCTTAAACCCAACCACTAAGTAGGAAGGAAGGCCGCTATACTCCAAACCGTGAGAAGAAAACTTCGGCTTCCGAAATTCTGCTAAACTTTTTTCCTGCCATATATTTTTGATTTATTGTGAATACTGGCCGTTTGTCGTCATAAGCTCTTTTTTTTCTTTTTACTTCATATCTAAAAGAGTACCGGAAATGTTCTAGAGTCTGCCCTGTTTTGTATTCCACAGTGCAGCTCAGTTTCTTTTATTGTGTGCGAAAAAATCAGGCATGGCTCTGGCAGGGGGTCCCCGTGAGAAACCTAGACGGCATGGGGGCCACCTAGGTCACAAGACCTTGCAGCGTGATGACAACCTGTCCATCGGATTATGAGCAAGTTGCCCACTGTGGCCGGTGGGAGTTTAATTCGTGATTGGTCGCTTGGGAAGGGCAACCTGCGCCGCACAAGACAAATTACTCGGAGATCCTGTCATCGCAGGGAAGGGGCGCATCGCTCAATCACTGCACCACTGCGCCCGAAGAAGTATGAGAACTCCCAGGAACCTATGAATGCAAAATAGAGAACTACATTGTGCTTATATCGGAATTAACCACTATGATATCGTGTCATACCCTTCAGGCCGAGCTTAGGTGTCTTCTCCAATTTTTACCCCATCTAATGTTGCCGCTGCAGTTTTGAAGTCGTCAAACATGGGAACAATGTGTTATTGAGCTATCTGATGCAGATTGAAGAACGCCATGAGTAAGGAGCGTTTAGATGACGCAGAAAAGAACAGGCGAAGAAAAGTGTTTACTATGCACGGCAAGTAGCTCCTCTCAGACAAGAACAAATGAAACTTTACATTCGCTCTCAGTTGAAGTGCTTACGTAAAAAGCATCTCTTTATGGTTCGGCATGTAGGAATATTAGGAGGGACGGACGGATTTCAGGCTCTCCATAATGATCTTTCCATTTTTTAGAAGTCTGCGATTTTATTACCAATGAATCAATCAAGCCGAAGACAACTTAGCATGTGGAAAAACTGAATGAGATTGTCTGATGAAATAGCGCTAAATGCTAGCATTTTAGATTAATTAATTTGCATATTGATTTATTGATTTATTGGTTAATTGACTGTCGAAACAAGTCCTTAAATAAAGACCTTCATGTGCACATTGCTCGAGGCGTCTGTGCGAGCGTGTTTCCTCGCCGTAGTCACGGTGGGGCCTAACTGTTTCTCACCTCGCGTTTGGAGAAGAGTAAAGGATTAGCAGACAGGCATATTTTACCGCCATTGAAATCAAACAGCACCAACCACCACAACCGGTTTTGAAAATTCGTCAGCTTTCTTAGAAAAAAAATTATTCTAAATTCATTTGGCGACCAACTTTCATACCGAACAGTTATAGCATGCCTATGTCAAGAGAATCTGCGGACCTCTACAGCCATAGCGAATGACATGAAATTATCTAGATTGCAAGGTAATTAGATTTCTGCTCATTGTCTTGTGTCCTTCACAAGCAGACTACTACTGCGGTGCCTTTCATAGTAAGTTCATTAAAACATTCATGCAGAAGAATGAATTTTGTATTTACTATCGCGCGCGCTCTGTAACAAACTCAGCGCATATGTTTTAATGCCGACAAATATTTTTAGTGAGGTAAAGATAATAAGGGCCTTCAGCAGAGCGGTAACCTTTGTTATCTCGTATGCTTCCATTCCACTAGTACTTGCTGGTGGCTCGAGGGAGGGCCTGATAAATTTAAGTGGGCTCTTTTTTTTTATGAACATTACCTGGTTGTTTTTAAATTGATAGGGTTGAGCAAAGCTTACTTCTTACATGTTCTTGAAGCTTGACAGCAGTGGGGTTTTTCAAAGTACTCATCCGTTATAATCTGTGTTCCGAAAGCTTTAGTAATCGGCCTTGATTTTATGTGCATCTTAATTGTCTTCAAGATTCTCTTCTTGATTCCTGCTCAACAAGAAAGCCACCTTTCTGTGAATGCATTTGATCTCCTGGCGGTCACGTTCCAAAGACCCTGAATGATTTACGCCGTGCATGGCAGTTAGTTCAAAATGTTTTCTGGTTACAGATTCTCTGCACGGTACTTGCTGCACTGATCAGTCATCTTTCTCTGAACAAATGCACCTGATTTCGTGGCACCCTTTGGAATAATCTTCGACCATTTACATCATGTATGGCAATCTCTTAAAAACAGTTGTTGCAAACTTACTCAAAACTGTAACTGACCACGTGACACCGGCAGAATGCGCCATCTAATAGCGAGCTCGGACAAATTTCTGTCTCTCCGTCGTACAGTATATGAAAAGAATTAACACTTTCTTCCCATGATCGGTGTGTCCCCTTGTATATCCTCCAGGAACAGCAAAAAAAGGAAATGATGTCCCGATGTCGCTTTTGACGACGACGAACTCCTCGTGATCCTCCACTCTCCTGACTCTCAGTTTCACTGGAGCCCTCGAAGGACTGTGGTTGGACTGTGGTTAAACTATAGGGGACGCTTGTTACAGAGGAATAACTACATTTACTCTTCACTGAATGAAGTCTGCATGCCACACTCCAAAGTAGTATGTCAAAACCTAACGCTGAAGCATTTAGGGCTGATGTGTAAACACAGTAATAGATTGCATTTAATTGAGATCTAACAGTCGGCTGCTCGAAGATTCCGCGTGCTCATCGCCACCACAACTTCACTTTAACTAAGCAGGTACCTCTAAAATTTCTCAAGACATCGCTTGGCGGATAGTAGTTCACAGGGCGTTGAAATTATGTCATTACATCTGTTAGACCTCAAAAGAAAAATAAATGAAGAAAAAAAGGGTCACAAATAATGCTGAACAGTCATGATGGCCAGGAGTTTTTGTTTTTTGAGCTCTGAGCACATTAGCAGAATATCGATAGGTCTTTCAAAAGGTTTGCAGGTTTTTGATGTTTCTGACAACCACAATGAAGATTTTATGCCCTTCTTTTTACCGTTTTTCTCATCCTCCGACATTAGGTAGTCTAGGGATGCGCTAAAATATTAAACAATATTAGGCTTCAGACAGCTGCACTAATGTCAGTACAACAAACTAAACCCATTCCGAATAAAAGTGAGCAAGTCCAATGGAGGACAGTTGTGTATTGTACGTCCCTAGGTGAAAATTTGAACGAAAAGAAAAGAGATGCTACTTGAGCAACGAAACCACACTGCCACAGAGCAGACCCTGGTACACTCCCGTGATCGTCTTGAGAATAGATAGTTTCTGCAAAAATTATTTCCCTATTGACTTCATGCTTTCGTACCGATTTACACCTTGCATACTGGAGCCGACGACGGGAATTCCTTGTTTGGTATCAGGAAAAACTTCAACAGCTGCAGCTACAAATGGCAAAAGGGACATTATAATGAATTATGGAAACTGTCGCTACAAAATGCGACTTTGCGCTATCTCTCACCATGGCTGAGTGTTGATGGGAGGGGCTTTATCCCGGCCATAACGATCTCATTTCGGAGGAGACAAAATTCAAAATCTAGTGACCCATGGTCACTGCACACAGGCGATAGAATTAAACAGGAGCTGCCCGCTACAGCGTGTCTCGCAACGCCCATGCTGGCCTGGTTCGAAAAAAAATGATTAAAGATGCAGCATGACCACACAGGTTCTGTTCGTCAGCATAGGTAGGTAGGTAGGAAAGACTTTAATTTCTCTAGAAAGGTGCTAGTAGCAGACGAGAAAGAAGAGGTCCATCTTCCTTCTTCTCACAGGGTCGGTGCCCCTATTCCAGGGCTCCGCTGAGCTTCGCTGCTCGTTGGGCGTGCTGGATAAGACCTTGTTGGCAACCCAGATCGCCGCTGGAGAGCCGGCTCTCCCACTGTTCTGCACTCGGGTCTTTGCGAAAGTTGTCGTTTTTACTGCATTCCCACGTGATGTGGTACAACGATGGTTTGCTACCACACCACGGGCAAGTGTCCCGATATTGCGTCGGGTAAATCTTGCTAAGGATATGCAGGTTTGGGAATGTTCCTGTCTGCAATCTTCGCCAATACACTGCCTCTAGTTGATTTAGATCAGGATGAGGCGGCGGATAGCGGATCCGTACCCCCTTATAGTAGTTGAGAATGTCTGAGTACGTAGGGCTGACTCGGTCGGGTAGATCGTCCGATTGGGAGGAAGCTCGGCTCGTATACCCTCGAGCTACCTCGTCGGCGCGTTCGTTCCCGGCTATGTCGGTGTGTCCTGGCACCCAGTAAATGCTGTGTGTGACTTTTGGTGGGGTCGCGCTCTGGAGGAGCCGGAGCGCGGCGCGACCTATGCGGCCGTTCATGTAGTTACGGCACGCTTCTCTCGAATCTGTAAGGATGGTAAGGGACATGTTGCTTCGATAACCGGCTACCGCCGCTAGAGCTACGGCCAGCTCCTCCCCTTCGGTTACCGTGCAATCCCTCACTGAGGCGCTAGCTAATTCCTTTAAGTTCGAATCAATAACTACCGCCACTGTGCTGTTATGTGAGCTTCCTGTATACGGAGCCGCGTCCGTGTATACCGTTGTGGATTTTGTAGCTAGATTTTGTTGTACATACCTCGCCCGGGCTGCCCTACGGGCCGCATGCAAGTTGGGGTCCATGTTCCGGGGAAGGGAGCGAACCTTTAGCGTCTGGCGAATTGCGTCCGGTATGCTCGCAGTACGATTCTCGAATTCCGCAGTTCGGCCTAGCCCCAGTCGCCTAAGGAGCGAGCGCCCCGTAGGAGTCTGCTGGAGCCTAGCTAACTGCGTGACCAGTTGGGCTTCTTTGATCTCTTCGAAGGTGTTGTGAATTCCAAGAGCCAGTAGTTTTTCGTTGGAGGTGGTCATTGGTAGATGCAGGGCAGTCTTGTAAGCTTTGCGGAGTATGGTATCTGCACTATCCACTTCTCCTTTGTTGAGGTTGAAGTACGGGAGGGCGTAACCCACGCGGCTGACCACCAGGCTCTGAACCAGGCGCAGGGTATCCCCCTCTCGCATGCCGCTCCGCTTCTGCGACACGCGCGTGATCATTCTGGCGACCTGAGTGGTCGATTGCTTGAGAAGGCCGAGCGTATGGCCGCATCGCTGGTTGCTCTGCAGCCACATTCCCAAGACTCGTATCTTGTCTCGTTCGGGAATTAGCTGTCCTTCGAGGGAGACATTGAGGGACCCTTCCTTGTGTTTCCCTTTGTGGACTCGCAGGAGTTCTGATTTTTCGGTGGAGCAGGCGAGGCCTCGTGCACTGACATATTCTTCCACGCAGGTAGCCGCTGCTTGCAGTCGTTCTTCTTTCTGGCCGAGCGACCCAGTGGTAACCCAGACCGTGACGTCGTCAGCGTATATTGCGTGCTGTATGCCTTCGATCTTCTCGAGTTGTCTCGCGAGGCCGATCATGGCCACGTTGAAAAGTAGTGGCGAGATGACGGACCCTTGAGGTGTGCCTTTGTTGGGGGTCGAAAATTTAGCGCTGCGAAGGTCTCCGAGCCCAACCGTTGCAGTGCGGTTGGAGAGAAAGGCCTTCACGTAGCTGTGAATCTTCTCGCCGCAGTGGAGGTTGTCAAGTCCTTCCATTACAGCCGTGTGGCTAACGTTGTCAAATGCTCCTTTGATGTCCAGGGCCATAACCACGTTCTCGCCTACGCTCGGGACGTTGGTGAGGACTTCCTCTTTCAGTTGTAAGAGGACGTCCTGGGTGGAGAGGTGGGCTCGGAAACCGAACATACTGTGGGGGTACAGGTCTTCGTCTTCCATGTAGCTTTGGAGCCTCCGAGTAACGACTCGCTCGTAGAGCTTGCCTAGACAGGAGGTGAGTGAGATAGGTCGGAGATTTTCGATCTGGAGTTTCTTACCCGGTTTGGGGATCATTACGACCTCTGCATGCTTCCACTCTTCAGGAACCGTTCCTGCGGCCCAGTGCCCGTTGAGGAAGGTGGTCAGTTGGTCGACCGCCTCGTCGCTGAGGTTGCGTATGAGTGCGTTCTGGATCTTGTCTGCTCCCGCCGCAGTGTTGCGCGTGCATGCCTTTATGGCAGCGAACACTTCTTCCCTGGTGATCGGCCTGTCTAAGTGGGTGTTCGGTTTCCCCAGGTATGGTTTCGCGTATGCCGCAGGCAAGGTCGTGCCGTAGCATTTCTCTTTGGCCTTATCTAGCAGTTCCTCTTCCGTACCCTCGAAGGTGTGGACGAGTTTGCGGATAGCTTTCCCGCTTTCGGCCCTGGTTTGGGTAGGGTCGAGGAGGGTCTTGAGTATACGCCACGTTTTGGCCGTGCTGAGGGTGCCGTCCAGCGAGCTACTGAACTGCTGCCAGCTCTGCCTGGCCAGTTGGGTCGCGTACTCCTCCGCTATCTTGGTGACTTCTGCGATCTTGAGCTTGAGCTTCCTGTTAAAGCGCTGCTTCTTCCAGTGCTTGGTGAGTCCTCGACGTGCCTCCCATAGCCTGATGAGCCGATGGTCCACCTCTGGTGTTTGCTCGGTGCGATCCACTTCCTGAGTGTACCGCTTCTGGATGTCTTTAAGTTGTTGGCACCAATCATCTATGGAAGTAATCCCCCCTTCCAGGTCCGCGCAAGCCTTGCGGAAAGCCGGCCAGTTGGTGATCTTGGCTGTGCCGAGCTTGCGCTTGATGTTGGTGGCTGCTATCGTGGTCTTCAGGATATAGTGGTCACTGCCTAGATTCTCCAGCAGATTCTCCCACGTTGCGTGCTTCACTCCCCTGACAAACGTTAAGTCTGGACACGTATCCGGGCAGATCGAAGTGCCAAGGCGCGTGGGTTGAAGTTCGTCTGTTAAGAGGGTACATTGGATCGCTTCCGCCGCGTCCTCGACCTGTATACCTTTGTGATTATTAGTGGGGTATCCCCATTGCTGTCCGCGAGCGTTGAAGTCGCCTACAATGAGCAACGAGTTGCTTTTCGCAAGTTTGCTGGCCCCTAGAAAGAGTGTATCAAAATTCGCGTCCCGCTGGCGAGGCGGGCTGTAGAGGTTTACGATAAAGACACTCTTTTCCTTACGCTTCTTTTTGGGAATAATTTCCGTCACTAAGTGTTCAATTTTGGTGTTGGGAATTTGGTCATGGGCTATGGCTACCAACTTTTTGCTGACCAAGGTTGCCGTGCGTCCGCTATCGTAGCACGTATATCCCCTGAGTGACGGTGTCGTGTTAGTTTCCTGTAAAGCTATTATATCGGGTGTGGAGCCTTGCGTATGTAAAAACTGCATTAGGAGTCCCTGCTTTTGGCGGTACCCCCTGCAGTTCCATTGCCAGATTTCAAGTGGAGTTTGTTTAGCCATGGTTTTGGGCATTGTTCTGATTGGAGCCTTCAGTTCCGAAACGGCGCTCGTGTATGAGCCTGTCCCGGGCCTCGTTTGTTATTCGTTGCGTATTTTGACTTTTGACGTGGTTGCGGAAACTTTGGTCCTGCAACGAAACTTTTTGCTGTAGTATTGTGACGTTCTGTTCTGACAGGTTGAGTTGGACCTGCATGGCATCTAATCTTGCATGAGTTTGGCGGAACTGTCCTTCGGTGCGAATCATGAAATCATCCATGCGCTGCATGAAAGCTCTTAATTCTTCGGGGTTCACTGCTAAGGGGGTTGGAGATCGTTGCACTTCGGCCGCCGGGGTCGGGGGCCGCGGTACGTGCCCTGTTCTCTGAGCCTGCATCTCTTTAATGAGGTCATCGATTTTTTTTCGGAGATGTGCATTCTCCTCTCTTAGTGCTTTAATTTCTTTCGAGTTGCGCGTAATATTATCTTGATCCGAGTGCGGAATCAGTGGGTTTGGAGAGCCCGCTCCCCAGCTCACCTTGACGCCGCCCTTCTTCTGTTGTTTCTGCGGCGGCTGCTGCTGCTGCTGCTTCGGCTTGGCCGTTGACCGGTTGAGCGGCGGGAAAGAGTCATCCCTGGATCGGCTCTGGCTGCGATCTCCCACGGTGCTAGGGCCTCGGCTCGAGGAGCGGCCATGGTCCCGCTCCGAGCTAAGCCACCTGGGTCGGCGCTCTCGACTCAGGTGCGGGTTCCGCTGCTGCTGCTGCGGTTGTTGCTGCTGCGTCAGTTGTTGTTGCTGCTGCTGCTGCTGCTGCTGCTGCTGCTGCTGCTGCTGCTGCTGCTGCTGCTGCGGCTGCTGCTGCTGCTGCTGCTGCTGCTGCTGCTGCCATTGTTGTTTCCGGGACTGCCGGCCGCCGGTCGTGCTGCCCCGGAGCTCGTCAGTTGTCTTGAGGCGTCGACGGCACTCCCTGGTGACGTGGTCGCCTTCGCACACCATGCATTTGGCCTTGCACGGGTGGCCTTCTGGTGGGTCGTGTGTGCCGCACGTCTTGCAGAGCTTGGTGTTCGGCGTTGGACAGACGTCCGAACGATGGCCTTGCTCTCCGCACACGTAGCAGATCTGCCTCGTAGGACGATATGGGTAGGTCTTGAATTCTCCGGAGCGGTAGATGACCCACTGCGGGATATACGGGCCGTCGAACGTGATGAGCGCAGTTTCCGACTTGCCCAGCATTCTCGCTTCCAGGATCTTCACTCCTTGGGATCGAAGCCGCAGCCTCGATTTCAGTAGGGCCGGTGATTGCCCCGGCATGACGCCGTGGATTACCGCACGCTTCAGGTCGTCCGGTAGGGCTGGATAGGTGTTGGTCGCATACGTCTGGTCATTGATCGTGAGCTTTTCGATCTTCCTGAGCACGTCGCCGATGTCCAGGTCGGGCGTGCTCGCAATCATGATGTTCGATCCGGGCCGGAGTCTCATGATGAAGTCTTCTTCTTTGATCTTTCCTCCGCTGGCCGCGACGAGGGCTTGCGTTGCCTGGTCGACACGGATTTCGCTGATTTTTAGGCCTCCCTTGGGGCGATAAATGATCTTGATATCATCCTTCGGTAGCGGCGGCGGACGTGGCCTTATCTGCCGCTGCGCTCCCGCCAGATTTGGTTTTAATGTAAAGCGCGGCACGCCACTCGCTTGCGTCTCTGCTCCACCAGCTGCGGCTGTCGGCGCTATCTTGTTTGCTTCTTCCCGGGGATCGCCTGGCCCCTTCGAGCCTTTCTTCGAGCCTTTCCTTTTTAGGCGCCGTTTGTAAGAAACAAGCTCCCAACGATCCATGTCTTCGTCTTGCAGTGGGTCGATGTCGGCCCCGTCGTCCCGCTGCGGTGGCGAGGTCTCCATGGCCTCGGTCACTGCGTCCCCGAGTCCGGGGCTCGCATTGACCGGCGACGCGGCAGGAGATTCCCCCGTACCTTCAATATTCGCCGAACCTTGGGCCGAGGTCCGGGTAGGTTCATTCATGATAGGGTCGTCAGCGTCCCGGGGTTCCATGCTGGCCGATGTCTAGACACGCAAGCACCGCACGGGGCCGCCCCGGGAGCGCGCTAGGCCTACGCTAGGCTCAGCGCTCCCGGCCGCAGGTGGCCACTCAAAAGTCCGATAAAAGTCCAAAAAATGGGCCTACCGGCTCAAGAGTGGTGTCGCCGTGGTCCAGGTGACGTTATCCGTCGATGTAGCCGAAAAGTTTCGGTGGCCCACGTGAAAATTCGGTCGGAATCTTCGAAAAGACACGGAGCCGATGTGGAGTGCGTCCGTCCACATGCGAACGCCCGCGTTCGGTCTCCGTTCGTCAGCATGGGTTGTATGACCGTATTTTTGTGACGGGCGCAGGGGTGACATTCATTAAATGCACCCTTCTGCTTCGACACACGACGTGAACGCACCGGGTTGCTGCATTATGCGGCTTGCGACAAAGGAATGGCTTATTTGCCCTTGCGCAATTAGGTAGCCAAGGACAACATAAACTAAATGCAGCCCCTCACTACAATGGCACTGACCTTACGGCTCGCACCAGCTACATTTTTTTCTTCCTCGTCTCTATAACATTGTCCTTTTTTATTCATTTTGCCTTCTCTCGGAATCACTAAGTATATAGTATTCCTGCATTGACGGAACAAAAAAATACTTGTGGTGAGCGACAAAACGTTTTCCTTCCCTTACAAACTTCTGCTCTGCTTTCGCAAGCCGTCGCTAATTAGTTAGCCCGCAACCTTAGACGCGACATGCCGCCCACTGGAGCCCTTTTGACACTCGACTTTGAGTCTCGTGTCCCCGACAGCTGCTGTCATTGCTGTCGTATTTTTGCGGGTCAGTTCCTTCTCTCCTTTGCCGGATGAGGCTTGGAGACAGGTGAGTTCATTATAGCAGCCCTCCAAGGGACACCTCAGGCAACCAGTGAGCCTTCATTTGCTGTTAAATTTAGCGAAAGAAACATCTTTTGCGATGCTTTCACACCTTTTTATTCCCCTGATCCCGGGGAAATATTGCTATGGGGCCGTTCAAATTACATAGAAATTCATGAAGAGCATGAAAGGTACCTTGGAAGGGCTGCCCACGAGCCCAGTACTAATCAATGCCTTGCAACGGCTGTAATCGGAGGTCACCAACAACTGCTCCCCGGTGCCAAAATGGCTGACAGCGGGCAACACTTTCGTGCAGGAGGGCCAGTGCCATGGAGAGCAAGCTTAACTTGTGCAGCCGCATGCTCTATATATGTTAGAGGTTGGGGGGGGGGGGGGGGAGGAGACAACCACATCAGGGGCCCGCGAAATGTCGAAATGTGAATTCATTCAAAACTTTTATTAAATGCACCTGGGTGCTTTTTCCACGAAGTGGTTCCGGTGAAGGTCCTGCCCAGCATTTATTTCTCGATGGAAATTGCTTTTGGGCAACCGTTTCAACCACGCCGCATTTTCTCATGACCCATCCGATCCGAACATTAGCTTTCATCTGTACGGTACGTGTATTTGCGTGGGGGCCCCACGTTCGTAGGAGTTAACATTTGTTTCACGGCAGAAATGCTCGCATGCTGTACACAACCCGGGTAACAACTACTCATTACTACACCTGATTGGACCCTCTGGTGTGGAATAACTGATCAGCAAGCTACCGTGTTACAACATTTTTATGCGAAGCATATTACTAGAGGTACACTACAGCCCTTCGCCGTGGTTACGCGCCGTGCACACCACGTGGTACAGTGACGTCACACCACGTGACACATGACGTCACGACAGAGGAAGACGGAGGTACACTACAGCCCTTCGCCGTGGTTACACGCCGTGCACACCACGTGGTACAGTGACGTCACACCACGTGACATACCACGTGACACATGACGTCACGACAGAGGAAGACAGAGGTACACTACAGCCCTTCGCCGTGGTTACACGCCGTGCACACCACGTGGTACAGTGACGTCACACCACGTGACATACCACGTGACACATGACGTCACGACAGATGAAGATGGGGGTCCACCTCGCGCCGTCGCTGTGGTTGCACGCCGTGCAGACCCCGTGGTACAGTGACGTCACACCACGTGACATACCACGTGACACATGACGTCACGACAGATCGCCGTCACGCGCTGGGAGAGGGAGAACGATGCCATCGCACAGACACCGGAATGTCCTCGAGCGGCATTCCCGCGCATTTCGAACGCGCGTTCACACTCGGTGTAGGTGAAGCGCTCGCTCCACCGGGCAGGTGGACGCGGCTTCCGTAGCAATCCAGGCACTCACCCAACGCGCGTCTCGGGGTTAGTCGGCGTTCCGCTGTAGCCATGCCGTTGTCTTCCCCCACGACGAAGGCTTCTAGTGGTTGTATTAAAATGACCAAGTATTCAACCAAGGAAATCCATGTATTACCAAGCCTAGCCATCAATATGCTTCGCATCTGACCAGGGTTAACCAAGTTAAGCCTCAGCCATTTTTTTTCCTTGTTTCCAGCGCACAGAGTGCCCACTTGCACTTCATAATGAGGCAGTTATGTGGGCACCGTATGCAAGCAAGAAAAGTAAAAAAGCTGATTACCGGGTACTGTTTTGCAAGAAGACGCGAACAGATTCGTCGTATCATTCCTTACAAACACTCCGATCTTGTACTATGATAAACTATGCACAGTTATTGTCGCGAAAATTGGGATCTTAACACTAGGCAAGCCACGACTTTCGCAGCACAGCGGAAAGTGCAAAAATGTACTCATGTCCGTAAGAATTCAAGAGCCTACATATACAATAATATAAAGCGCTTCAAGAGCGCGATCTGAGATATTTGAAGGGAGCATTCAGGGAGCAATCATTAAGTACATAGGAGTTATATACTGAATTGAATGAAACCTCTTTTAAACAATATGAAGATTCAGAAACGTACGCCTATCAAAAACAAAGCTGTGGTTACGGCGTGGTTCTCGCCTTTTCACTTTCATTTCCGGGGTCCCCAGCAGCTTCTGGTTGGTTGTACCAGGAACAGGCTTGCAGAGAACATATCCAAACTGCGCAATACATTTCTAGAGGTTAATATTGTTAATATTCCATGAAAACAATATTTAAAGGCACAGACCAGCGGTCATTACAGTTTGTGAGCACAAAAAGGAGCGATGATTGATTATACACGGATTAAATGATTGATTAAATTAATCTCTTCTGTGCAGCGTACACTTTGCGGTAAGTATGCTATTTGTTATGCCTCGTAAGATGCGACAGTGAGCGTTTCGACATAATTTCGGCATACTTTACCCGCTGCTTATGTTCGACGCCCAAGTTATTGAACTAGCAGTATTTTGTAGAAATATTAAGTTCGAGTGGTCCCGTAGCTTTCTTTACTCCGCTTAAAAACAATTTTATATTCCACGGCAAGACATGTTGAGGAGGGTGAGGTAGATGGTGAAATTTATCACGTCCTCTTTTATTTGCATTCGATGAAATAACTCTGAGTGCACGCTACACATAGCAGCTTAATCTGGCTGTGAACGTGAAGCGTACTTTAGATAGACTTACGATTTGTATTGCTACAACGCAGGTATGGACCGACTTTCACGACGAATATGACATTGCACTTCATGATTTTTTCACAAATATGAGTTACCGGGAAACCCATTCTCGCTAGAAATATTCCTAAAACAACTATTACCAAAGTAATTAGCGGATACGGACAAGAACCTTCTGCCGTTCTTGTCAAATCGCAACTGGAAAATCTATTTCCTTTGTGAGGTGCGAAAAATGCCAGGCGTTCACTAGGTTGAGCAATGAGCATGCAAAAGCATCATTTCCGTACCGCGACGAAAACCTTGTATAGTGCATGCGCACGAAGATCGCCACTGGCTGAATAGAAATGATCTCTTTATAGAGGGAAAGAAAGGTTATGGCAAGTTGAGAAATGAAAGGTCAAAGTGAACATTTCTAAGGAAACCCGTTGCGCTTTATCTACATCTCCCCGGTTTCTATTCAATGCGCTCTAGAACACTCCAGAATACGGTACTAAGCTAGAAAAAAGCATTTTCTCCTTCACCCTCGCCCCCCAAAAGAAGCTAACCTAAAAAACGTCCCCGCAGATGAGCATATTCACAGTTCCTAACTTCATAGAGAGGTCGAAAAGAACCTCATTTCTAAGAAAAATCTCAGTAATAGATTCAAGTGCTGCAGCCAGGTTGCGCTTGTATGCCGCTGGCACCGCAGATGAGGTTATTCTGTTTCTGCATGAGGTGTGCCTTCAGGTGACGAAATTCGCATGGAGGCCGAATGACCTCAATTTCACGCAGTTGCCTGGATGAGGTGAAAACAGTTTCTCCCCCTAGAATGAAGTAGAGAGAGGTGAAGAAAGGTGCACTGACCCGCTGCAACGCTAGATGAAGGTGAACAGCCCTTGGCGCCTTGGTGCCAAGAAAGCCGAGCATATTTCGGCTTGCAAGTGCAATAAAGCTCTGAAATGTTTTCAGTTCATTTCAGATCAGTTCAATTCCATTTCCTCATATGCTTCCATTTGAGGGTGTGTTACATAAGGGATCGGATTGCACTTTAAATAGGTAAGCGAACGGCTGAGATTGCTTAGCATTGAAAATGATCAGTAATACGTTCTTGGGAAGCAGATGATTAAGCAATGCCGACGATGCCATTGGGTAGGCCATTACAGTCTGCACCTGATCAAAAAATGAACGAAGCAGAAAATGTAGTATCGTACTGTGCGTGGCGGGCAACTTGAGGTCCATGACTGGCACGGTGACATTTCGCCTTGATCGAAACGTTCCCACCGCGGCCTGGATCCAACCCACGTCTTTCTGGTCAACAGCTGAGCGCCTTAACCGTTGAGCCACTGTGGTGAATTCTGAACCGTGTTGATGGTGACAATTACTAATGGTGTGACCCATGTCACGATCAATAACATTCAACTTCTACCGGAAGCATGCTGCGGCAAGTCTAGAGTACAAATTAGCAACACGGGAGGACCGCAGACGGAATGGTTGCTCTTTGTCTGTTGCCTTAACTACGTCGAGCTAGTTAAGGAATAACGGTATACGACGACCGTATATTTAGTTAAGCTCCGTTGGTAGAGCACCGAAAGCAAAATTCGGATGTCATTGATTCAGACTCAACCTGCGACATATGGCTGTTTTTTTTTCTCTTTTCTAATCAGCTATCTTTACCTGACAACATGATTAAGCTATTATTGTCTCATCGATCAACTGCAGAAGCTAAAAAAAAAGAAACATCCCCTGTGCTCCTTGCTTTCGGTGACTGTTGGCTTGCTTCATATATGTCATAACAAGCCCATCTTTTCCCTTCCACTTTCTTCTCGGAGAAGTGGAGAGTAGCACAGAGTGGAAGAGTGTGGGGGATGAATTTCTCTGAGAAAATTACGAAGTACCGTGTGGCTGAAGGTGGAGTACAATAGACCAAATTGCTAATATATTGCCACGTATCATTGTAGTGTTTGTTCGTTCACGCTCAAGGCTGCAGGAAAGGGTTGTTATCACTTTTGTTCGTGGCGCGAGAAGCGACCAGACTAATCTCGATTGATCGCAGCCATGAACGGCTGCATCTAGGTTTTTCTAGATTACTGTAGATGATCTTGTCCTGTTATCTGGAAGTTTCCTTGCCGCCTTTAAATTGAGCGATGCCGCGAGCGGCGGACATTTTTTCGTAGTTCGACGACCGCCGAGCACGCCTGTTGCTTACGCCGCCGCCGAGTGATTCAGTTCTTTTGAGGGCGCAAGTCAGCCCAAATAAAGAGCTTCGTTTGCAAGTATTTCTGGTGTCTTCCTGACCGCTGGACTGCCGTCACTACAACGTGACATCTGGTGGTGCTGCTGGGTAGCCTCCCATGTTCCGGACACCCCCTACAAGTCGAGACGCCAGCCCTTTGAGTCATCTACCGCAGGACCTGAGTCCAGTCCACCGCGCAAGCCGACGCCTGCAAGGGGACGCACCTGAGTTCGGGACCCTGCCGGACCCTACCCGGAAGCGAAAGCAAGTACCAACGTCCATCATGACCTTGCCCCAGACGACCACTCCAATCATTCTGCAGCAGCCCCGGGTGCCACCAACCTTCGACGCTTCGCCTGGCGCCGACCCCGAGGAATGGCTGGAGCAGTTCGACCGTGTGGCTGTCTTCAACAACTGGGACGACGCCATGAAATTTAGGTACGTCTTCTTCGCCCTGGAGGGACCAGCAAGAGTCTGGTTCGAGAATGAGGAAGCCAGCCTTGCCAACTGGGAAACCTTCAAGGAGCAGCTTCTAAAGACCTTCACGAACGTTGTGCGAAAGAAGAGAGCCCAGCAGCTGCTACAGTCTCGCATACAACACCCAAACGAGACCGTTGCTGTGTACACTGAGGAAATGAAGCGTCTCTTCCGGCGTGCCGACGCAAACATGAAGGAAGAAGAAAAAGTAAGGTTGCTCATGCGAGGAGTTAAAGAGCAACTCTTTGCCGGCCTCGTCCGAAACCCACCGAAAACTGTCGCGGAATTTGTAGAAGAGGCATCCACGATGGAAAAAACTCTGGATGCCCGAGCCCGCCAGTATGACCGCCAGCAGCGCATTTTCTCAGCAAGCTGCCTGGACACCGCTAACAGCAATGACCTGCGGGATGTTATACGTCAAGTTGTGCGAGAGGAGCTCCGACGATTGCTGCCAACAGAAACGCAGCCGCAAATTTCATCGCTCACGGACGTTATCAGGGACGAGGTTCAACAGGCCTTGGGTGTGACGCCGACACCCACGCAGCCTCTGCAGCCCCCAGCCATGACTTACGCCGCAGCTGTGCGCCGTCCTGCCCCTCGGCGACGGGACCCAAGCCCCTATCGCCCTCAGCCAGCTGCGTTGGACCGCCGCCCACTCGCCCCAACCCGCCCGTCCTACGAGCGACGCGCGCAGCCGAGGAAATGCGACGAGTGGAGAACTCCCGACCAGCGCCGCCCACTATGCTTCCACTGTGGCGAAGCCGGTCACGTCCTCCGGCACTGCCCATACAGAAGACTGGGCATCCGACTGGGCATCCGACCAGCCGAAATCGAGGAGTTTTTACGTCGGGAAGAATACTCATCGCCGAGCCGCCTATCACGTTCCCCGTCGCCATCGTCCCCGCGCTTTGTATCTCCTAGCCGAGGTTACGCCATGCGTGGACGCTCCCCCAGCCCCCGAAGGTTAAACTAAATAAAGCAGCCTCTGGAGGTGAGGTTGCTTCTAAGCGCAATGATAAAGATCCTCCATCGACGAGTACTCAAGATCATCCCTCAACTACGACGACAACACCGACGACGACAACACCGACGACGACAACACCGACGACGACAGCTCCGATGACGACGACACCGACGACGACGCGGCCAGACTTGAAGCTTTTACCGCTGCCCAGTGAAGTAACGTCGCAGTACGCCCACCGCAGCCTCACTACTCGACGAAGCCGAGATCGGACACCGAAGACAACGTACAATACCAGAACGCGAACAAGTGACCTTGAAGTTACGGTCGACGGTCACGCGGTTACTGCCTTGGTGGACACGGGAGCTGACTACTCTGTCATGAGTGGCCCACTCGCTGTTCGACTCAGGAAGGTGACAACAACCTGGGATGGCCCGCTGATCCGCACCGCAGGTGGCAACCTGATTACGCCGTCAGGACGCTGCACCGCGAGAGTTACTGTAAATGGGAGAACCTATGCGACAACCTTCCTGATCCTACAGCAATGCTCGAGAGACGTGATTTTGGGAATGGACTTCCTGAACGAACATCGGGCGATCATCGACCTTCGATCTAAGTCGATCAAGCTTTCCACGGAAAAAGCCATACCTGTTGCGACGAGCGCGACTCATCACGTTGCCTTAAAGGGTCAGTCTACTGAATTTTATCGACCATATTTTCTTTGCGGCAACCGATAGCTCTTTACTCAAATTACCGTTTAGCCAGCTGTGGTGCCAAGGAGTGCGGTAGAACATTTTAAAATAGAATTTATTAATGTGGGAACACATCTGTATGAGATGGTAGTCTCATCTGGCAACCATCTGGATTTCCGCCGCGCGGCGACAAACATGGCGGCGCCCGTCGAAGCCGGACCTCTCGCTTCGGACTGAATTTTCGTTGTTGCTGCCTTTTTCAGTGCGTTCACTGGCCATAAATGGGGCGCCTGTCTTTCGCTTCGTCTCATCTCGCCTATAAGAAAACATATAAGAGATAAATTTGCTTTATTTTAATTATTAGAGCGACGATTCTGCCGCTCCTAGGCTTGAGTGGAGAGTCGGTTTGTTTACAGCAATGGTTCCCGTCCTGACGACCAGATGGCGCCACTATAGGCTGAGTTTATTTTTGCGTCTCTGCTAGCATACGCTGAACTAAAAGTGGGAATGTGCCTGCGTTTTGCGTACGTGTAACTATAAATATTCATGTGATTTACAAAAAAAGAGAGCGGTACGCCTTCTACAGTTTACTAGAACAAAACGTGCGTTTCTCTGACATTGGGGCATACAAATGGTACGTAGTATATTCACTTATGCTTCTACAAAAAAAGACTACCACTTTCTTGAACAAAATGAACGTTTGGGGTCGCCACCATGCTTTTTTACGCGACTTTTAACGCCGAAATAAAATATAAATTCCTGCCTAAACCGGGCGCAGACCCCTCGTTATTGATGTTATAGGGTGCCAACTACCAGAATATGCCATTATTTATACACTCATCTCGGTGAGTAGACTGACCCTTTAAACGTCCTCGATGAAGCATTGAGCGTGCCGCCCCGATCAAGTGTTCTCGTCGGCATAGGTACTGGAGACATCGAAAATGCCGAAGGTGTTATCGAGGGGAACACCCAGTTACTCCTGGATCGAGGATTGGGCGTCGCGAGGGGATTCGCCGAAATCCGAAATGGCCGAGCCCAGGTGTTGCTAACCAACTTCACCGAAGAATACCGGCATCTAAACAAAGGTACGACGATCGCTTTCCTCGACGAGCTGGCAGACATCAGAGACGTATTTGCCCTACCCGACCAACCTGCAGAACTATCTGAACAAGGCCATCAACCCACGTTCGACATCAACCCAGCATTACCCCGGAGCAGACAAGACCAAATACGCAGTCTTCTTCAAAGGTACACCGATTGCTTCTCATCAGCATCGAATGTGCGACGAACCCGGCTTGCCAAGCACCGCATTGTCACAGACGAACACGCACGACCACTGCGACAGAGCCCCTACCGCGTATCGCCGTTAGAACGCCAAGCTATCCGCAAGCAAGTTGAGGAAATGCTTCGTGACGACGTCATCCAGCCATCGAGGAGCCCCTGGGCAGCACCGGTCGTCCTAGTGAAAAAGAAAGACGGCACCCTTCGCTTTTGCGTCGATTACCGCCGCCTGAACAACATTACGAAGAAGGATGTCTACCCCCTCCCCCGCATCGACGATACACTGGACCGGCTGTGCAACGCTAAGTACTTCTCATCGATGGATCTGAAGAGCGGCTACTGGCAAATTGAAGTCGACGAAAGAGATCGCGAGAAGACTGCGTTCATCACGCCAGACGGACTCTTCGAGTTCAAGGTGATGCCATTCGGCCTCTGCTCTGCCCCAGCGACGTTCCAGCGAGTAATGGATACGGTGCTCGCAGGCTTGAAATGGCAGATTTGCCTAGTCTACTTAGATGACGTTGTTGTCTTCTCCTCAAGCGTTGAAGACCACCTCAGAAGGCTTCGGATAGTGCTGGAAACGATCAAGTCTTCAGGCCTCACACTGAAACGAGAGAAGTGCCACTTCGCTTACGAGGAGCTGCTGTTCCTTGGTCACGTCGTAAGCAAGGATGGAGTTCGCCCAGACCCCAAGAAGACGGCTGCGATCGCAGAGTTTCCACAGCCTAATGACAAGAAGGCTATACGCAGATTCCTTGGATTATGCGCTTATTACCGGCGATTCGTCAAGAACTTTTCGCGCATCGCTGAACCTTTGACCCAACTTATCAAGGCTGACGTGCCTTTTAAGTGGGAAAGGCCGCAAGAGGAAGCTTTCAACGAACTGAAGCGCCGCTTACAGTCCCCTCCTGTGCTCGGGCACTTTGATGAAAACGCCGAAACCGAAGTTCATACCGATGCAAGCAGTGTGGGCTTAGGAGCGGTCCTCGTTCAGAAAAATGGCAGACAGGAGAAGGTTATCGCGTACGCTAGCCGTTCACTGTCAAAAGCCGAGGCCAACTACTCGACCACCGAGAAAGAATGTCTCGCCATTATTTGGGCCACGTCGAAATTTCGCCCCTACCTGTACGGACGACCATTCAAGGTTGTGAGCGATCACCATGCTCTGTGCTGGCTAGCCAATTTGAAAGATCCCTCCGGCCGCCTTGCTCGTTGGAGCCTGCGCCTTCAAGAATTCGACATAACTGTAGTCTACAAATCTGGCCGCAAGCATTCCGACGCAGACTGCTTGTCGCGAGCCCCCGTCGACGCAGCACCGGAAGAGGAAGACGACGACGCTTTCTTAGGACCGGTAATTGTTAAATGGGCTCATAGAGGAGTACCTAGACAATTTTCCTAACCATATTGCCGTCTATACAGATGCCTCCCAGCAAAATGAAAAGGCCGCTATTGGTATTTACTCAAGGGCTCTTGATTGGAGCTACTCATTTCGGGCCCCTGACTATACCCCTATTTTTGTAGCTGAGTTTCTGGCCATTGAGTTGGCCTTAATAAGGATTCCCTGCAGTATCACTCGGGTTATTATACTCTCAGACAACCTTTCTGTTTTGGCAGCGCTCGAAACCTCGAGTGATACTCCTATGAGCCGTTCCCTTCAATTTTTTATTCCTCCACATGTTTCAGAAGTTCGCTTTCACTGGGTCCCTGGGCACTGTGGCATTGTTTCTAATGAGAGGGCTGATTTTTTAGCAAAGTCTGCCCTTGATGGTCCTATTGTACCTTTCGTCCCAAATACTATTTTTTTGACTCTAGCACGCTTTCAGCGATTCCAGCGTTTCCACACCTTGCGCCATGAGCCTCTCCTCGCTGCAGCGGATTTTCAACACCTGGCATTTCCTTGGAGTGTGCGGATGTGCAGTTCGAGGCAATGTGAGGTGTCCATGACCCTTTTGCGCTGCAGGATACCGCGGCTAAATCTTTATTTATGCCGATCGGGGCTTTCGATATCCAACCTTTGTGAGTCTTGTTGCGAAATTGAGTCTATAGAACATTTTTTCCTCTCCTGCCGGCGGCTCGCTGCTCTCCGTAGAATTTGCTTGGAGATCCCCCTCGCTCGGCTTGGGCTTCCTCTATCTATTCCGATTCTCTTATCATTCGGGGCAAGCGCCAAGGGATATGCCCTGAAACCAGTGTTCGATTCTATTCACAATTACATAATTTCATCTGGTAGATTCCTCTGCTAGAATGTGAATTCACAACTTTTCTTTCTCAGTATTTTTTGTATTGTACAAATTCTAGCTCTGTGTCCCAAATTTTAGATTTAATTATACTCCATTCCCTGTACATGAGTGCGTTTGTATCCTCTATGCACCCTGGCCAATCCCCCGCCGTGGGTATGTGCCATTCAGCCCGAGGACATCATCATCATCATCATCGGTAATTGATAGTTGCTGCCGCGGTTGTCGACACCTGTCTGGAAGAAGGGAGGGACGCTGCCTGCTTCCATGAGCTCGCACTCCAGCTGCGGATGCCTTCCAACCTTCTCCTTCTGAAAGGGCCATCCTCGTCGGGGTAGCGGCTGAGTACCTGGCGGTGTTTTGCTAGCTTGCCCAATTTGTCCTTCTTGTTTTCTGTGCCTGCTCCTGTTATAGGGTGATAGGGCGCGGGACGACGGCTTAATGTCTACCTCTTCTCCCGGCCAAGGGTTTTCCCCTTGGTCGGCCTCTCTTCCACAGGACCAGCTCCCAATCGATGTCTTTTTTCGCAGTGGAGTCACCAGCATTCCTGTGGCTTTAGTTCCAGCTGATGGAGGCGCCATTCGTTTGAACAACCCGGAAGCGGTGCAGGTGGCCCTTCAGTCTACATCGCCTAATTTCATGCGAATCACAGATGTGCGGCAGTTCGGCAAGGGTGGGATATTGTGCAGGTCACCGGACAAGGATTGTGTCGCCGACCTTTTGAGGTGTACCTCCTTCGCCAACCACCCGGTGAGCGCATTTATTCCGCCTCATCTAGCATGTTCCAAGGGCTTAGTCCGAGGTGTTGACTCTCGATTGAGCCCTTCAGAAACGCTGGAGAACCTCTCGTCTGCGGGCGTCATTGCGGTCCATCGTTGCAGCAGAATGGTAGAGGGGGTGAAAATACCTACAGAGTCCGTCATAGCCACATTCGCAGGAGTAGTGTGCCCTTCAGAGATCAAAGTGTGGCCACTAGTGTTTCGAGTTGACGCATTTAACTCTCGTCCCCTTCAGTGTCAGAACTGTTGGAGATTTGGCCACAGCGCCAAAGCGTGCAAATCGGGCTCACGGTGCTGTGCATGCGGCGAAAGCCATGCTAGAGAAGAATGCCCTGAACAGCAAGAAAAATGTTGCCTGTGTGGTGGTGCCCACTCTGCCAACTGTCCTGATTGTCCTGCACGAGCTCAAGAAGTGCAAGTTCTAGAGATAATAGATAAACGTCGATGCACGCGACGAGAGGCCTTTGCCGCAGTCAAAGAAAGAGCCTCATGCTATTCTAGTGTGGCTGCAAAATGTCCACCTGCAATGGACGCCTCTTGGACACAAGCAATTACCGCTGCGGTTGAAAAAGCAGTGGCGAATGCAATGGATCGTATTATGGAAACGGTATCCACGTGCATCTCACAGGTAGTAGCTACCCAGATGACTAATCTGCTGCAAGCGCACGCCGCTCCGCTCTGGTCCTCTATGGTTTCGGCTGCTCCTCCACCATCTGTGGACATCAATAGCGCTCCACAGGGCCAAAGTCAGCATGAGCGACAAACGACTCCTGAAAAATCTCTCCCGAACAGCGTTAAGGACGCATCCTCTGATGAATGTGTTGAGATGGAATTCGATACCCGCGCCCAAAAACGAAGTGGGTCTCCTTTGAGTATCCCGGATCCATCTTGTCACCAGTCCAAGTCCCAGAAAAGTCATGCAAAACAAAATCCTAAGACCAGGATTCTCGAAGCGGCAGTTGCCGCTGCAGCACTCCCGCCAAGATAGGGTCGTTAAGTGTTCTTCAATGGAATTGCCGATCTATATCCTCAGCTTCAACAGATTTAATTTGCCTATGTAATCAACTTCAACCGGATGTAATTGCATTACAGGAAACATGGCTTTCTTCAGATATTAATTATCATCTCAAACATTACCGTTCGTTCCGGCTAGACAGGTCTTCACGAGGGGGAGGGTTGTTGCTGCTGATTTCCTTAAAGTTTTGTCACAGGGCCTTCATTTCTTTTCAGTATGCGGACAGTCAGTGCGAAATACTTGCGGTTGATCTTAGTATCCCAGGTCAACAGCCCTTTACTGTAGCTAACGCATATTTCCCTTCAGGTGTGCATGACACTCGGCCCCTTGACTCATTGATGTCTAGCAGCAGATCTCAGGTTTTATTAGTTGGGGATTTTAATTCGCACCACGTGACGTGGGGGTTTAAAACAGATTGTTTCGGCTCTAGAGTATTTGATTGGATTTGCGACAACAACATAGTCTCCAACAATTCAGGAAAGCCTACATTTGTACGTGGTCTATGCCGCTCTGTTTTAGACTTAACTTTTTCCTCCCCAGGAGTCTCTGTCTCGTCTTGGGCGCCTGTTGACTGCGCGACAAACAGTGACCATCTACCGATTAGTTTCAGGGTTGCGTGTAACTTAACTCTTCCCGAACGACAACAGCGCACCTTCATAAATTACGTTCGCTTTAAAGTCACTCTCAAATCAGCTCTCACAATCGATTCGGACCGAAACACCACTACGAGTTCCGAATGTAAAGCTACACATATATGCACAGTGTTGGAACGCGCAAGGCAAAAGTCTCAATTCATTGTCACAGGATCTAAGGATGCTATCACCAATAATTGGTGGAATGCAGAGTGCACGCGTGCCTATAGACGGCGGAAAGCAGCCTGGAAGAAACTCCTCCTAAATCAATGCCCCAAAAATTGGTTGGATTATAAGTATGTCGCAGCAACATTTAAGCGCACTATCTCCCGCGCGAAGGAGGAGTATATTACAAGTCATTATGATTTTCTTTCTCAGTCAGGAAATAAACGGGCCTTGTTTAATTTTGTGAGGAGAAGGAAAGTGATTCCTCCGGCTGTCAATATTGAATCCCTCGTTCAATCCCCTGCTGACATCGCTAAGGCCTTAGAGGGAATTGCGGATGGCCTAGAACGTCGTTTCACATCTGCACTTCATTATCCACCTACATTCTCATGCATCTCAAGTGATTTCATTGAGGTCACTATGCCAGAGCTTTCGCAAATTGTTTTGCGCCTATCTCCAGCGGCTCCTGGCCCCGATAAGGTCACTACATCTATGATTAAAATGTTGTTTACCGAATCTCCTGAAGATCTGTTGGCTCTGGTTAACCATTCCCTTAAAGGTCCATGGATTCCCCATGAGTGGCGTCTTGCGGAAATAGTTCCAATACTTTAAAAAACAAGGGGAGGGTTTCACTTATGACAACATACGCCCGATTTCATTAACATCGAATTTAGTGAAATTGGTGGAACGGGTCCTGCTTCGTCGTATCATGTATTTCATTTCTGCAAATGATATCTTGAATCCTTGTCAAATTGGTTTCAGGCCGGGCTGTTCGATTTGGTGTGCTCATACTGACCTTGAGAGCCGTATTAAATTAGCTCGCAGCACTAAACAGTTTGCCGCGCTTGTCACTCTGGATATCAGTAAAGCCTACGACAGCGTCGAGTACTCGATGCTGTTACACAGATTACAGGTCCTTAATTTCCCAATCTATTTCGTAGCCTGGATCTTTGCTTTTCTGGAAAACAGAGAATTTTATTGCTGCCGAAATGGTGTTTCTTCAAAGAAATTTCGACGGACAAGAGGTGTTCCGCAAGGCTCAGTTCTTTCCCCTGTTCTTTTTAACATCTTTCTAAGCTCCATTCCATGCATCCATAATGTGTCAACTTACGTGTACGCTGACGACATCGCATTTTTTGCTTCTGCAAAAGATATTCACTCTCTGTATCAGATCTTGCAGGATTACCTCAATATTCTTGACAGCTGGTTAGGAAGTATTCATCTGTCCCTCAATGTGAACAAATGCGCCTTGTTGGTCTTCCCGGTTTCTCATCCTGTACATATCTGCGTTTCTTATAGAAATCATATAATTCCTCAGGTTCAAACAGTGAAGTATCTTGGAGTGATCTATGACTCTACTCTTTCCTGGCGGCCTCAAGTTGAGCAAGTTTCTTTAAAAGGAGCTCGGGCCATTGGCATCCTGCGTCGGCTTTGCAGCACTAGGTCAGGGATGAGAAGGCACACACTTCTGCTGATCTATAAAATGTATGTCCGCCCAATTTTGGAGTTCGGATGTGTTTTATTCTCAGGAGCTCCTGCCTATAAACTTCGACCGCTTGTGCTCTTGGAGCGTGAGGCGTTGCGCCTCTGCTTGGGACTTCCAAAGTATGTAGCTAATGTTGTCCTGCACCTTGAGGCGCGAATTCCATCTTTATTAGCCAGATTTCGCCTTTTAACAGTCCAAACCTTTTTAAATTTGTACGACTCTCCTCTCCACACATCCAATGTAATATTTCTTAGTCAGCCCGCAGACTTTTTAAATGCCACCTGGTCTCGTTTGCATACACCGCAGATATGTTTCGTGCAGTCTCTCCTCGATCCCTTAAACATTAAGCTCACAGATATCCATCCACTGCATAACATCTCACCTTCAGTCGAGATTGCATTTGATAACATTTTCCCATCGAATGCCAAGCTCCAGCCCTTTCCTCTCCTTCTCGGTTTGTTACAGGACCACCTAAGATCCTTTCCTTTTCATATTCTCATTGCTACCGATGCCTCGCAGGATCGTGAAAAGGCAGGTGTGGGCATTTTTTCACCTGCATTGGGATGGTCCTTTTCTCTCCGTCTCCCTGACTTCACTCCAATTTATCTGGCCGAATTATTAGCTGTCATTCTAGCCTTACGTAAATTAGATCCTGCCGTTTCCAAAGTCATGGTTATGACGGACTCTCTATCTATTTGCTTTTCATTATCATCAACCTTTGAGTCTCGGGCATTACGCCTCTTTAAGCAGCTGATCCCGCTTCATCTAAATTCGGTGAGGTTGCTTTGGGTACCGAGTCACGTGGGCATTCAGTTAAATGAGGTTGCTGACTCATTAGCAAGGGCCTCTCTCTGTGGCCCAATAATTGCTGTCCTGCCAACCTGCGCATATACAGCTGCGGTGAGGTTTCGCAGTTACACAATATTTCAGGAATTTTCAGCCTCGGCGCTTACTTCATCCCCCGAATACAAGCATCTTCTGCACCCTTGGAGCAGCAAAGACTGGAGTTCGCGCAGACTGGAGGTCTCTTTCACGCGTTTGCGATGCCGAGTTCCTCTGCTTAATTTCTACCTTCACAGATCTGGTCTGGCGGTTTCTCCACTGTGTCCATTTTGTGCCGAGCCTGAGACAGTGGATCACTTCCTGCTGTTCTGCCGCCGATTCTCTTCTTTGAGGAGGCGCCTATTAGAAAATCCGTTTCACCAGCTGGGTCTGCCTGTGTCCTCTGAGGTTGTTCTTTCCTTTGGCGCTACTTCGCTTGGACGAAGCAACAGGAGTGCGCGCTGTGCAGTTCAAAAATTTCTTTTAGAAACACAGCGACTCCCATGCTAATATTATTTTTTTTTCTATTTGTTTTCATTTTTCTGATTCTCAAACTTTTAATTTATTATTATTATTATTATTATTATTATTATTTCTGTCTCTCTTTCAGTCAATACAAAATTGAACCATTCCATATGTTGCATTCAAATTTGCACATAATGCCGTCCTCCCATCTTCGATCTCCCTGCTAACAGGTCCCCTTTCGTTGCGTCGTCCAATCTGTCAGCCTATACCCTATTAATTCTCCTTTACCTCTAAAACTCTTAATCATTCAAACAGTTCACCGCCTGTGTCTTGGCCACTCCCCCGTAGTGGGTATGTGCCATTCTACTTGAGGCCAACCAACCAACCAACCAGCGCGAGCAGTTTCGCGCAGCAGCAGCGCTCGGATCCTGAGTTGCAAAGCCTGGTTGATTATCTGCAAGGCAAGACCGCATCGCCTCCCCGAGGGTTCAAGCGACAACTGTCGTCCTTCGTCCTTCACAATAATGTCCTTCTGAAGAAGAACTTCGCGCCCAACAGGACAGTGCATCTTCTTGTCGTGCCCAAAAATCTCAGGCAAGAAATTATGCAGGCATGTCATGATGAGCCGACTGCAGGGCATCTCGGGATTGCTCGCACGTTGCACCGCATCCAGGAGAAGTACTATTGGCCGCGGCTAGCAACCGACGTTTCGCATTACGTGAAAACGTGCCGTGAGTGTCAACGACGCAAAACGCCTCCGACTAGACCAGCCGGACTCCTGAACCCCATACCACCGCCAACTAAGCTCTTTCAGCAAATCGGGATGGACCTACTCGGCCCCTTTCCTACTTCATCATCAGGTAACAAGTGGATCATCGTGGCCACCGACTACATGACCCGCTACGCCGAAGCAAAAGCGTTGCCTAGTGGTACCGCAACAGAAGTTGCAAAATTTTTTGTCGAACAAATTCTCCTCCGACACGGCGCACCCGAAGTACTCATCACAGACAGAGGAACAGCATTTACAGCGGAACTGACGCAAGCCATTTTAAAGTACAGCCAGACAAGTCATCGGAGGACAACTGCCTATCATCCGCAAACCAACGGACTCACAGAGCGTCTGAACAAGACCATCGCAGACATGCTCTCCATGTTCATCGACGCCGAACACAAGACGTGGGACTCTATTCTGCCCTACGTGATCTTCGCCTATAATACTGCCACCCAGGAGACAACCAGGTTTACTCCATTCCAGCTGGTATACGGCAGGAAGCCCACAACAACACTCGACGCAATGCTCCCGCACGTTTCCGACGAAGAAAACCTCGACGTCGCCGCCTACCTTCATCGCGCCGAGGAAGCCCGAAGACTTGCACGGCTTCGCATTCAAGACCAGCAGCACACCGACGCCCGACGCTACAATCTGCGCCGACGAGACACGCATTACAAGCCAGGTGATCGGGTTTGGATATGGGCGCCAGTTCGCCGCCGCGGATTGAGCGAAAAGTTGCTGCGACGCTACTTTGGCCCGTACAGGGTTCTCCGTCGCATCGGTGACCTCGACTATGAAGTCATCCCCGACGGCACGACAGCATCTCAGCGACGCCGCCCACGCCCGGAAGTCGTACATGTCGTACGCCTGAAGCCATATTATGAACGCTGAACGACTCGAAGTTTCATTCTCCGTGTTTATTTTCATTTTAAAGCATCGAGACGATGCTTCTTTGGAAGGGGGGTAATGCCACGTATCATTGTAGTGTTTGTTCGTTCACGCTCAAGGCTGCAGGAAAGGGTTGTTATCACTTTTGTTCGTGGCGCGAGAAGCGACCAGACTAATCTCGATTGATCGCAGCCATGAACGGCTGCATCTAGGTTTTTCTAGATTACTGTAGATGATCTTGTCCTGTTATTTGGAAGTTTCCTTGCCGCCTTTAAATTGAGCGATGCCGCGAGCGGCGGACATTTTTTCGTAGTTCGACGACCGCCGAGCACGCCTGTTGCTTACGCCGCCGCCGAGTGATTCAGTTCTTTTGAGGGCGCAAGTCAGCCCAAATAAAGAGCTTCGTTTGCAAGTATTTCTGGTGTCTTCCTGATCGCTGGACTGCCGTCACTACAACGTGACACTCCTCCGGTCACTCAATCAGACTTTTGTTGGCAATGATAGAGGCATAGAGTGTTTCGCAACGCGAATGCGATATAAGGCAAAGCACTGATAGCTAATTGTCGCTGGTGGCCGCAATTCCGCCCACGGCCTCACCAAGTATACAGTCACAATGTTTGGGACGACCTAAATCCCAATAATTTTCAAACAAAATCCACCGCAAATTGGGCCTCTTGCTGTGCTTTAGGTTCAGTCGTTTACTCTTAGATAAAACACTTAACCCAACGTGATGCATGTTGCTACAAGGCTCATTGATGCGCGGCTAAGGTCGCGGCAACCGGCTGGCATATTTTATAACGGATTAATATGTGAAAAACCCGAGGGCCAGGCCAGGAAGCATGCTACCCTCACGATACGGCTAGCATGCTGCTAGCCGTAATTTAGGATATTTAAGACTAAATTTCATCTCAGCAACTGATTACTTAAAGCTAAAAATGTTTTGGATTATAACGTGCGGCCCACATTTCAAGCTCGCACCAGGTCCTTCACTTTGCCTCATCATCGCGGGGGCTAATTTAAATTTATACACTTCGCTTTATTTTCTCTAATCAAGAGTGAACCACGGTGTTTCAGGATGACATCTAAGCTTTCGAATCTTTGTCTACCGATAGCTAGAAAACTTGCTATCCAGTGCATTTCCGCAAAATTTGTCCACCACAGTGATTGCCTGAAGCAGACAAGGGAAGGAAATAGAGGGGCTCTTTATGGCTACCACATGAAAAAAGCACTGTCAACAAAACCAAAGAAAACATAGATGGATGTACATACACTCTTTATTATTTTTTAGGGTTGGTCAATGCGAAATAAAGTAATAATTTTATGGATAAATAAATGATTATAAAGGAGAATAAAAAACAAAGACATGATGCCTTGGACGTTGGCTTCCGTTATATATCAACACTTGTATAGTTGTTATATAATTAGCTTCACCTATCCCTCTTGGTGTACGCTATCAGCTCAAGGTTGGATCCTTTTTTTTGCTACTTGAGTATTTTGCTGTTATTTTATGCCTTGTATATTTCACCTACTTTTGCCCAAAAAATTCTCATACATATCTTACTTGAGTATGTACATCTGTATATGTACCTGTGTACACCGCACCTACTGTATGGTTTTAGACTTTATTTGTTAACGTGTGATGACACAATGTGATGATTTGATGACGCTTGTGATGACGCCTCGCCCCCTGCCTATGTAATGCCCACCAGGGCCATTAGGGTAATAAAAAGAAATAAAATTAAATGAAATGAGCGGAGCCACTTTCCCACAGCCATAGCTTGAACACTTGGCTACGCAGTTAATCCCCAGGTTTGTTGAGGAGCTTTAGTAGGACAGGTCAAGTCAGCTATATTTATTCCTAAAGTTTTTTTGTTTTAATGTTCTCTGACGCCCTACGTTATGTAGGTATTTCGCTTATACTGTGTTACATGTTGTTTTCGCGCGTTGTGAAATTATGTATTTTTTTTACGTCATGTTTAAGGTAAGTCAGTTCGTTCCCTTCACGCTTTTAAAGTTCTGCGGTCTCTTTTTTTTTGGTGAGTTTTCTTATAATGTTTGCTTGCGTATTTATTTTGTCTGATTTTATCTGTTTTTTTTAGATTTTTATTCTGGTATAATATTTTAACATTGTCTTATTTCCTTCTTTTTATACCTCTACCTTAGAGTTTGCGGCTTTTTCTGCATCTTCGTATTTTTTCTTCACTCAGTTTTGAAATGCCAGAGCAGACAAGGGTACGTAAAATAAATATACAGCAAAACGCATATTCTACAACGCAGAATTCTTCTACTCGCTATAGAAGAATCAGTTGCCTACGTGAAGTATAAAAATCTAGCTGTCTTTCACACTAAAAATTTCCATCACTGCAATTAAGACGCTTGTTATCCACCTACCCCTTACGGACTCGAAAATTAGTTCTGGCTATGTGCACGGCTGCCACACTGATTACTGGTAGGAATGAAAAGCGTCTTTCAAACTTCTGTGTTCACAGAAGCACTAAATATTGTGAACACTTGCCAACTACAAGCTCGCAATAGTTTTCTGAATTACCAACTGTTAGAAACTATTTACTGGGAAACTTTTCTTTGAACACGATATCGCAGGTGCATAAGCATGATTTGTGATGCAAAACAGACAAGCACGTTAGTTAGCTCGCGCATAGCGCCTTTCTTTGGTACCTCAAGCTCCTGGCATCTGCATCAGTATCAGTTCAGCAAACAGACGTGAGAGTTATGCTGTAGTGAGCTCTCGCGACGGGAACTTCGCACAGTTCGCTAATGATATCTTTCACAGCACTCCCTTCTCCTGCCTGGCTGGTACTCCTAGTGCGTTGCCTAACCAAGTTAGGCTATTTGGTTTCGCGGTTTCCCACCTCCAACGTTACGGTCTGGACGCTAGAATTCGCAGCGCGTGACGCCCTCCCAGTTAATTTTTGTGTTTTTCTCTTTTCAGTGCTGGGCGCTTGCATATTTCAAATAGCAGGTTTTGCACTGGCTCTTCGTGTTGGTGGCACGGTGAAACGAATGCTGACACCAGATAGTAAATTTGCAGTTCAAAACGCGCAGTTGCGAATGGTATTGAACGTGCCATGTGGCTGCTGGAAGGCACGCTGCTACCGGCAGATGTCTATTTATTCACACAGAGATTTCCTTGCTTTTTCTTGGTCCGTACACTCGAAATTCATTTTGCTTTTTCGTTCGAAGCTTAAGAATGAAAACTCAGTATGTAATGATTATAGCGTGCCATCGTGGTCCGGCCGCAGAAGGCGACGACTGCCCCAGCACGCCTGCCAAGCACGCGCAGACTGGATTTCGTGGCTGCTTAACTGCATACCGGCGACACGTTGTCCCGTTCCCACCTGGCTGAGCGCGTCCAGCCAAATATATTTGTGGAGGCCCGACGACGGCTTGTGTCTGCGATTCGTCTCCACATGATCAACACCTTCGCTGCCGTCGTCTGGTTGGTCCCAACGTGAGAATGTGAGATAAGATCTTGATGTTTTATCTACCCGGCAATTCACCCTGTCTGTTGAAATCATCAAGTCAAAGTATTCACTATCGTTCTAACGGGAATGGCTCACACGGGTTACTTTAGGGTAATATTAGCTCACGCACGTAACAGTTCCGACCCTATATGGACGCACAGAAGGTGAGTTTTGCGGAGAACCTTTCACTGCTGTTCTCCTCGGTCAGGGGAACGCGGAAGTACCGGCAGCGTTTTTTTTCTCTTTCTTTACTTCCAATAGCATGTAGGCTGCGTTCGTGAGAAAAGTACTCCTTTTAGCTAAGGCTGCCACTTTTATTCACAGTTATTCATGCGCCTCATCTACATGGACGTTTTAAGAACAGCTCTTTACCTGCTTTTCTCTTTCTCTTTGTCTCAGTGCTTAAAAGTACGATGACCTTTTTACGCGGTAGCGTTAGGGGTGCCGTGTCAGAAAAAAGCCGGCGCCATCGTCGGCGTCGTTAGCCGGAGAGAAAAGTAAACTAAAGAAATCAGAAGTTGCCAACCTCCAGGATAGGCAGATGGCAACTTGGCGACCGTGGTAGGTTGTGCATTACTAAGACCGACCATAATGAGAGCTCATACAGAGCAACCTCGGTCGAAGATGCCCCAGCGGTGGCTGTGTATGACACACCACCTGCCGAGGCATTGGGGCATGGCCTAACTACCGCGTCACTGCGTCATAAGCGATATAAGGCCTCCTCGTTTTCTATAAATTATAAATATATGAAGTGGACGATGCGAACGGGATCCAATACCTAGAACGGGCAAGCTTGTTTAAATTGAAAACAATGAGCGCCTCAACTTTTCATACAGCGAGAAATCAGAGTCCTATATAACAAGCAGTTCTCTTAGTAAACCACTATCAGGAGCGCGTAGCGCTGCTACAAGGTCTCAACGAGCTTCTTAATCATTTTCATATTGCCGATTCACCAATACTCACCGATTTATTGTGCACTGAGTTAGCAGTTTTTGCTTCTAAATTACTAGCAGCAGCGTTCAAAACTGAGGCACTATATACAAAACGGCGAATTCTTTCAGTCTATCTAAGGCGGAAATTGTGCACCATCACTAGTTTTCAGCAAGTTTTTTTGTGGTGTTCACTAGCTTTCATAAACTACTATTGAGCTGCTCTGGCTATGCAGCCTACGTAGTTAGCCCCCGCGGCACGAGCGAAAGTTTCTGTTGATTTCACTGAATGAAAGAAAGAGGGAATTGTTGTGCGCGAAAAATATTAGGAAAAGTGGAGACTGAAAAACCTAGAAGTTCCGGACCTTACTGTTGCCTTATCAGTTGAGCAAGACCAATCCGTTGGTGGAAACGTTTGCTATAAATCCCAGAGTTTAAGGAGACGCCATATAAAAAACAAATGCTGCGGCATGTGTTCTACACGTGGCATATCACACGACTGTAGAACAAAAAAAAAAGGGGTTAGGGACAAAGAACCGAGGCATGCACCACGAGGGTGCGTGCCTCTTTTTTTTTACACACTTGCCTAATGGATTACCGACTTGACAAAGAATTCATCCACGTGGCACATTTATTTTCCTGCGCTGAGTAGTTAACAGTTGCAAAACCCCTGTGCGGAAGATCAATCTCTGAGATTAGGTTCACCATCCATGAGAGATCCGTTGCGCCTCCTTATCACTCCGCTCGAGAGCGTTGCTTCCGGCAAAGAACACAGGGTGTCCTCACTCGCAGCAGAACCCAACAACCACCACTCGTCCCGCGAGAAATATTACGCCATGCACCGTTTCATCTCTTCCACTGGGTATTTCCTTTCCTCCATCTCGGGCCCGCATCTCTTATACTTACCTGCTGCCAATACATTCCGCTCATCCGCTGGGGCACGTGGAGGAAGTGCGTGGGACTACACGCACGCATACACATATGAACGGTCCATGTCCTGAAACCGTGAGACCCGACTAGCTTACTTCACTACTAACTGGGGGGGTAGTCACGAAGGTGATCTCGAGCAACCGTTCACGAGGCTGCTTCTCGTGCTTACGGCGGGAGCAAGGCGAAGACAAACCTGCTTCGCCGTGATAGGCAGTTACGAAACAATTATTGGTCACGTAAGAAGAGAATGCACCCCGCTGGCTTCTTTTGGCTGCTGTCTTACGTCGCAAAGGCGCAGGTCTCAACGCTGTGCATGAGCATGGATATGCACTTTGTTAAACGATTCTCATTACCCAGGATTTCATCACCGCAGATAATTTGTTCCCGTTTTCTTCAAGCACGCATGCTAAGAACCAATGAAGGAAGGCCCCCTCACTGTTTATTTAACTCTCGGTGCGAGATTGTTCTGGGCATAAAGTAAGCATTCTAGCTTGATGCATCTCAAACCAGAAATTACGTCACTGTTATCTTTTTATCAGAAAATTCTTGGCGGCCCCTTGCTGAGCAGCCCGTTACTAGTCAATAACAAATAAAAATAAAATTTTAAAAATAACTGAGGCTTGAAGAGGCACACTGGCATCAAAAATACGAACACATGGAGGCGCCAGCAAACACAACTCGATTACACTTTGATCTTGGTGCAGATTCCAAGCATACGAGACTGAATAGTAGTAATGCCTGCTTCGAAACTCAAAACGTTCTACTAAAGCGAAGGCGCGCTCTGTAGACTTCTGTCGTTACGAACAGACGAGCACGCCATTTTCACACTGTCGAAAAAAATCACGTTGACCGCATATTTCGCTATTGCAGCGTAAGCATATAAAAGGAAAGCCTACTTCGGGGCCACGACGTGGAGGATGACTGCGCGGTTCCCGAGGCAACTCTTAGACTGCCACATCGGGGCACTTCAGCATTGCTCGATCGCGACTTATATTGGCTTGGTATTTAATCACCAAGTTATTCAGAGGCAGTCTACCCTCAACGGTTTTTTGCTTTCCGACCCTCAGCTATGTCATATAATTGTTTCACAGGAAAAAGAAGTCGCTTTTCTGCATTTGAAACACCATAGTCAAGGAGGCTTCCTTGCGGCGAAAACAATAGAAGTGTGTGGAGAATGTCGGACAGAGTGGCACTAAGGCTCTAAAATTGTTTAGTGCACGCCTGGACGTTGGAGACGTTTGCACTACGTACGTTTGCACAGAATATTCGAGGGTGAAAAAAAGTTGATAAGTGTCTCCTTGCACCGACTACACTTAATTAAGCATGAGGTCCTGCCAGTCGAAATTATGGGGCACTCTGATGCTCAGTCAAGGCTGTCTAAAACATGCCCGCGCTTTCATTCAAACACTGCAACGAAAGCTGATGTAGCTTTTAATACTTGTTAAAGGTGAGGCAAAATTTGCGCAGGGCTTATGCACAAATGCCGTTCGTTACAGCCTGATACAGTTTTTCAGCAATCACTTCAACTGAGGAAATATACGCGGCGTGTTGTAAGACAGTTCTCATGAGGCCAGTCTGGTTAGTGCGAAGAAAAGAAGAAACATTTCAAGGAAACAGTACGGATCCGGCTAAGAGCACTTTATTTTCCTGAGGAAAACGACGATGAGATCACCCTTTGTGGTTCGCCATAAAACGCGCGGCTTCAAAATGCGCAATGTGAAAAGGGACCAGTTCGGGGGTGTTTCGTCCTATTTTGTGGGCCAACGCGGAGGGCGGAGAGCAGCGCTCCGGAGCATGCGCTGTTGACACGACTGGTGAATGTGTTTCTCTATTCTCATATAAGAGGGAGCCACGAATAACGAATTCAGCACGTGAATCAGTATATACAGTGTAGCATCGATTACAGCCACTGCCACCGTGTGTGCATATACTTATCGAGCATAGCTTCCTGTTTGGCAAGAAAAAACCCTCATGTCACTGCGGATGGATCATTCGTAGTGTATCCTGAATTTTGCATCCTAACTCCCCAATTTAGTTTTTTAAATTAGCTTCATGTAATATTCGCATCACGAAATTCAGCAGCTCTATTTAAACATCTGTGTAGCAACTCCTGCTTATACTTCGAAAAGTAAAGCCTACAGCAATATGCGACAAGAAATAAAGCATGCTTTCGAGTTCCGTTCTTCTTACGGAACTCTTCTACGGCAATCCTCAGTAAAAAAAGAAAAGAAAAGCGAACATTCAAGCACTAGAAGAATAACGAAGCAAATCAGCTGCTACCTGCTTTGTGGAGTACTTTAGTAAAACGAGCTTCTGGGCAAGTTGGTTACTTTGCTTCCACATCACTCCAGCGTAAAAAAGACGAGCACAAAGGAAGAAAACACTTACGACACGGACAAACGCTGCACTCACAACTGATTTTATTTCGCCAGCAATGGGAAATATAAAGATTCCGCCGCTAATGCGCTCGCAGGAAAGTACACATGTTATGAATAACAAAGATACATTATCACCCATCAGATACATCTTATCGTGTGGCATAGAAAAGATCACATTCCGCTTTGTACAAATGAATAGAGGTATCGCTTACGCAAAAATCACCCTTTTTCTTTATATGGTACGCTTCGAGTAGTTCACGTGCAGTTTGATCTTTGCTTTTGCCTAGAATCCTTGCACCGTCAAAATGAGGCGAACAATCCTGGCAAGACCTGCAATGTTTTACTAAGTTAACATCTTCATCATTCTCAAAATTCCTTTCATGCTCCCTCAATCGATCATTGACACATCTGCCAGACTGGCCGACATAGGCTTTTCCGCATGACAGTGGAATTTCATATACCACTCCTGACTGGCACTGTAGATGGGGCTTGGTATGCTTTTTCCCGCATCCAGATTTTGTAGCCTCCTTACCGGAGATACGAGGGCATAGTTGGCCAAGCTTTTTCGGAGCCGAAAAAAACGAGTGGCACCCCAAACCTGTGCCTGTGCCATATTTAGCAAACTTCCACAGTCTATGGGGGTAACCATTCTCCCTCCCGATGAGAAAATTGCCGATTTGCTTCGAGGTTATTTCTTCACACTGAGCGCCGTTCTTGCGTTAGTGGCTTGCGAACACGGTAACTCTCTATCGCCTAGCCTCGAGACATCTCCAGATGCTGAACCTCAAACTGTAATTCCAACTTCTAATTTTTGCTTCATCCTCAATCTTCTAATACCATCGAATCTCTGCTCGTGAAAAATGTCTTGCAATATTTATGATGTTGTCAAAACCACACACAATGGTATTCACGCTTAGATTATTTTTACTCATTGTATTTCGAAGAACGAAAAGCGTACCTCGGAACCGCAATCGCCCATTTCGAGCAGTAATTGCTGGCTGCAATCAGTAAGGCCATACTATAGGCGAATACCGTTGTTCGCCAGCGGCGGTACATTAATTTTTTGTTGTCTTCGCTCACTCGGTAACGATACTGAGTCGTCGCTTACAGAACATATGGGTTGAATATGGCGCCATTCTTAATGTAAGATATTAACACAGAAGCAATGCAGTCGGAAGGGTTAATGGCAAAATCTACGGAATGGGAAAGATATACCACACTTATTATGCGCGGACATAGACCCCCCCTCCTGGACAACGAAATTATAGCAGTCTATATGTCCCCCCCCCCCCCCCCCCGCCCTGTTCCTGCTTTATTAAAGTCCCCATTCCAAGCGTACTTGCCTCCTCTATGCTTCTGTTGCCATCTGCGCCCGTTGTAACTATCGTGTTCCGCAATATGCAGCGAGCTCGCAAAGGCGCTCAACAAATCTGTTCACTGAAACGAAATAGACACAAATGCGACGCCGAGTGTTAAATTATTTGTAAAAGAAAGCGTTGGTTTAAAGCGGAGGGAAAGGACTAAAAGGTAACCGGAAGGTATGGAGGAAAACTGAGCGTGGAAATAACAGATCTAATCTCAGTGTTATTAATCCGCTGAAAAATTCAGACATTGGACATAAAGAAAAAGATGGAATCATTCTACGATAATTCAAAATGTAGCTCCCAGTTGTTCCCAGTGAGGTCAGGCTGTCTTTGAACGCGAAACTACAAAAAAATTTAACGAAGGTGATGGCACATGTGTTGCGGATGTTAAGTCGACTTGGATAATTGTCTATGTGCGTTACGCGCAAAGCGTCACTGCGGTCGTGGCCTGAAAGACATAGGTGATTAATAAGGAAAAAAAAAAGATAGAGTCAAACTCAATGAATGCCAGATTTTCTTGCGGGGGATGGTGTTCTTACACACACACACTGTAGCTCCAAATCGAAGTGTGTATAAATGTGTAACGCAACAAAGTCACGGACAGACAGGACAGATCACACAAAACGCTCTCTTTGTGTGCGGCCTTTCATTTCGCATCTTGGGTGCTGCAGTGCACAGGGCCTTCAATTTGTTCGGTGCAGAAAAGACCACTATAGCCCTTGTCAGTTGCGCTATTTGTTCGGGTTAAGAAATACCCTATGAGAGTAGGAAACGAGGGCAACTTTTTAGAGTGCAGCTCTTCAGCGCCTGGTGGTGGGTTGAACCACGTTGCCGCCTCCGGTGTAACCAAGCCAAATAATAAATAAACAAACAAATATAAACATCCCCACGACTTCGCTGGCTGCTGCATGACAGCACTAGGCTATCGCCGCAGCTATCACGCCGCTTGTTAAACAGCAAAACACTCTTGCGCTTTGCATTGGACATCATCTGTTCCTCAGGTAATACTCCTGTCGTATTATTATATACATTCTCGCGTGCTGTGCATTGCACAGCGTCGTCTTCTTCACCTAATCCTACTGTGGAACTAATGCCGTTGTCAAACGTGCCGACGACAGAGCAAAGCAAAACAGTGACCCTGCAGGACCTCAGACACCAAAGAACAGTGCTTAAATGACGCATTGGTGAGAATCGTAATCGTTCTTAGAAGTTCTTATAATATGGTTGACGTCCGTATTCCGCAGACGCGACTTCGTCAAAGCGCCTTCGCGACAGACACAACATGGGGAGGGTACCCAGCTTGCTGGAAACATTTCCTCTGCTGTGAAAGCTGTCATATATGAGGTGCAGGCCATGTGTGTGTGTATGCCCTATCTGTCTGTATCTCGGCTGCGCCACAAATTGCTTCAAAAGTTAAAAGAAAGCCGAAATGTCAACCGTTTCGAAGAAGTGGTATCCGGACTGTAACGAAGACACCATCTGCCAAGGTTTTCAACCCCACTTTCAAAGCTTTGTGCCATTCAAGTAGCGAGAAAAAACAACTAATGGAGGGTGTGCTGTTGAAGCGACACAGGGGAAAGAGAATGCAGATGTTCGGCATCGTGTGCAAAAAATAGGTTTAAGTTTACTGACACAACGTCCCATTATGACGCTGGCTATGGGGGACGCCGTAGTGGAGGGCTCCGGATAACTTAGACTACCCGGTGCCCTTTAACGTTCTTATGGCATAGCAGAGTACACGGGCCTCTCGCATATCTTTTTGATCAAAATGCGACGGCCGCGGCCGAGATCGAACGAAACGTCTTTCGGGTCGCCACCTCAGTAATGTAACCCCTGAGCAACGCGGAGGCAGAAAAAAAAGCGTTAGTAGCAAAAAGTAATGTTAGCACATTGATCTGTGTCATGTTTCGGATTCTACAATTCGGCGCACGGCTACGGAAGTTGCGAGTTTCCCTGATTACGCGCCGTTTTCAAACCATGGAACTTTTTTGAAAGTCTGTAAACGTATTTTGACTTTTACAGACTTTTTGACAGTCTGTATTTGGTCCGCAACAGTGGTGCCGTGGAGGATGGAGAAGTGCCGGATTGAAGAGGACGCTTACGGGGTCTCCCTTAAAACTGCAATACTTAAATGAAATCGACATCAAGAGAAGTTGGATCGAATGCTCGCTCTCCTTCGTAGATTAGACGTGAAAACCCATGGGCACTCATGGGAAAACTCTATCTGCATTGCAGTGAAATGTCAAGAATGTAAGCCATCGCTTGCCAGGCAGCTCCCCTTCCAACGCTCCGAGGGCGGCTTGCCTTGCCTAGTTTACTTCAAAAGGTTCGTGAAAAGCTTCAGTAAAGATGAATAAGTCACAGCACGTGGTCAAGAAAAAAACGGGGAAGACTTCCGCACTTCGGGAGAGAAAAACCTCCCGCTGGCATGAATGCGGCACCGTTAAAAATGCTAGGAGGGGGCGCAGCAAAAGTCGGCGTTGTCGTTTTTATGAATAAGCAGAAAGATATAGAATTTTTTATTTTACTTGTGAGCGTATCTTTCGAAACAGCACCTAAACTGCAGTTGAAATGTTTTTTTTCTCTTTTTTATGTATAATGTGGTGGGCGCATTTGTCCACTGGAGTAAATCTGTGGTTGTAGAGAAAAAGTGTGGGAGTGGCACCAGCTTTGGCCGTCCGTTTGTTTTTTTGCGGCGAGGGGGGGGGGGGGGCGATGGGAGGGAGGGCGAAAACTACAAATTAGAATTAAAAAGAAAGCGAACGAAGGATGATATGTAGTACGACCCTCATTACAGCTATCATTACAGCGCCCGTACTGCAGAATGACTGCCTGTGAATGAGAAAATCACCTTATTTTAAGCCTAAATTAATGCTTCCGGTAAAGATAGATGTTTTCCTGTATACAGAAGCACACAGCGTTAACTTGAGAAGTTGGGCAAGTTGATGCGTAATCATGGCGAACGAGTGCAAAATAGGTCCAGGCACAGAGACGGCCTTCTCCGTCTTTTTCTGCGCCCGTTAATCATGAAGAAAACATGTCACATGTGCAGATTCGTGGAGAGGATCGGCGGTTTATTTCTGCGGACATCTTCTATTTCCGACTGCGGCGCTTCGGAAAGTCCAGAGGTAGGACAAGTGCACAGGCATCAATTTTCCCAATCACTAGTGTATTACGTAAGCAGTGCTCCGCGACAAATCCGCCTCTCCACTGAAAAAGCGCAAGATAAAGTTCCTTGCAATCTGATCGAGACACTGATTAGCTCCCCTGATTGACTACCAATGAGCGCAGCATTAAGTGCGTCAGGTTTCAAACGAGAAACTTCATCCGTTTTGTTAACATTCGTGAAACCCTAGAAAGTTTTCGCCGCCCGAGGTTCACGAGTGAATGTTGTTACAGAAGTGGCTGTCATGATGTACTGCTATGGCTCGCAGTTGGGAAAGGTAATTGTCATTATCACACATGTGACTGGCGCTTAAACAAAGACACGGACAGGACTTGCCTGCATCCTGTCCCACCTCTCTCTGTCCAGGTCTGTGTATATGCGCTAGTTAACACGTGTGCTTTATGTACTGCCCTCCACGGATAAAACAAAACATGAGACGCATTGATTGCCCCACCTTATGTTTCTTATTTTAACAATTATTTACACGTTCTTGATTCCTAGTTTTTCTTTGTCTTCTATATTGTGTACCTAACATTACTCTTCATTAAATCTTGTTGCATTTTGTGGTTCTGGCAGGCACAAAGCTTAATAAATTGGGCATACAAATAACGCCTGAGTACGCGTTTATATTTACATCAAATAAGGGAAGGTCTCAGTACTAATACGCTCCGTCCATTCTGTATCTTCGCGTTTATTCTTCAAGAAAAGTTTAAGCCTGATTTTCTATTCATGGTTAAATAAGCTTCGCACAGAAAAGCAAAGCTGTTCGACAATTCTTCGATCACTTGTGTTAAAAGGCGGAGCACAGCAGCAATAACGACGATTTACTCCGGCGTATGAATTCGTAGCAAGCATTTCCTACAGCGTCAAGCACTCAACAACATAAAGCAATAAAAGTTTTATGCGGTAAGTGATAAAACCTAGCGCACGGTCATTGCCATAATGGCACCTCCTTATGCTTACTTAAGGTTACTTTCCTGATAACTTGCCCAGGAGAAGAGAAGTCCCCTTATGAAAACATTGGTAAGCAGGCTTAGGCTCTCCCGTAAACCTTTGTTCACTTTTGTACAGTCCATAATGCCATCTACCTATCGTCTCTCTACCGCTCCCCTGGCTATGTTACTCAAGAACGTGAACACCATAAAGAGGACCTCTTGCGAGCCAGTTTTACTGTGTACGCCTTAGAAGAGCCTGCTGTTTAGCTTTATCTGATAAACAAGCCCCGCAGTTGGACTCCGAAACAGCTTTTTTCGGCACTGAAGTTTTCTAGGCTTTCCTTTGTTGAGTATGCACTCGCAGATATGGTTCATCAAGCAGCGTGTAGGGTGATGATTTTGACTCTGGATCATTGTCGTACAAACAGCTTTTCTTCCCAGCATTAATATGTGTCTCTTAGTGGCATCATCCTTGCACTTTTGGGCATACTGGAGCGTTCATCGGAATCTAGAAGAATCCATGCTGCTAGGCGGGTGCAGGTATGGTGGTTTTTTCTTCTTCATGACTGCAACAAGCCATGCGCACTGCATTTGGACTCTTCTATCTGAGGAGAAGTGTTTTACTGGAAATTAAAAAAAATATCGCCGTACTCGAGGTTGTGCTATAACACAAATGGTATTTTCCGCACTGTTAAAGTTCACCGAAATTGTTTATTTGTTATAGATCTACTGGACACCTACACTACCTCCAAGGAATTTTTGTAGGAGGGTGAACAAATACAGAGGACTTATCTTATAAACAAAATTCTTGCTGTGTATAGTCTGTCAGTGAGAGCAGTAAAAAGACCAGGGTCCTAAGTCTTCACGACTTTTCAGTACAACAAACCTTTCCGCGAAACTCAGCCTCGCATTCGATGAACGGGAAGACTGATCCAACGCGTGTCCTTTTTGTACGTTCGCCATTGTTCGCCCAGCCTGCATAGCAGTCTGTTTTTCTCATAAGAACTCAAACCTCTGCACAACACTGTCCGTAATACTCTAATTTGCTAAGTATAGGTCTCACATTTGGGTGCTCGCCTTGGAAGCTGAGGTTTTGTATTTTAGGCGTTCTAGGTTTCTATGCAAAATGAACTACTAACAATTCAGCAATCTGGGTTATCTGCCCGTAACATTGCGTCAAAAAAGCACACTTCGCAACGCTGTGAAGCCATTGGCTCCACACAGACTGCCTACATGTCGGCACTGTTTCTACAGGACGGACTGTGCGCTACTCAGTTCTAGGAAAGGGCAGAGAAAACCCACCCTGTGCAGTACTTCTACACAGAAGTGGCGATGGTTCAGTTCTCTCAGGTAAGCTGAAAGGAAGGAACCCCAGGCGAAGCAAGGGATTACGACGTGTTCGTGAGCACAGACATATTCCTTATTCGAGCTCGAAAAAGTGCAAAACTACACTGACTATGAATCATCAGTGGTGTGGGCTAAGTATGTTTTGTAATTTTTATTTATAACGACCATGGCGTCTCGCGCACGAGGAGCTGCAGATCCATTACCTAACTCAACGACTACCAACAGACAATCAAGAGCTCCGAAGGAGCCATGCCAGCTACGATTTTTCCGGTAGAATTGGCGGACACGAAAATGCGTCTTGGACTTCCGAGGAAAAAGAACCCCTGAAAAAGAGAACGCTGAAAAGCTGCCCTTATTTGGAGTGTCTGCATATTGAGAACTCTTCTATTTCGTTGCTTATGCGCCAGGCTACCAGCACACGGGTTATATTCCAATTTACCGAACGGAATGTTAAGCAAATAACGTATTTCAAGGGTGGCATGCGGGTATCATACTGCACTGATGTGTGCCAAGCTCTTCTGGGACAGAGCTATGGTGAAATGCACTAATGTGCGATGTCAAAACTAGTTGTAATCATGTCTGCTCCCTCTATGTTAGTGAAAACTCTCCACATGTACAAAAAAAGTGTCATGGAGAAGACCCCCACACTGATCAAATGCCGCCGAATGGTGCGTTGAAAGTTAGGAACCCTAGCAACACATAGACAAGCTTTCTGCTTTTTCCTGACTAGGCATATGTGAAAGTGTTTTTGCACTAGCTGTTCCTGCGTTGGAGCGTTTCTTCGTAAATTGCCGCGAAAGCTCTTGGAGCTGAAGAACACTCAGGACTATTCAATTTTAGATATATTTCAGATAAGAATTGGTCACCTTTTTCCGTTTTGTGTTATTTTTAGCATGAACAGCAATCAGTGAATCAATCCTTGCTGAAAGAATTCTAGCACATATGGCGAAAAGGAATTCTTTTAAAATGCGGCTAAGGGTGTCTTTCAAGTCAAAAGTTTGTTGCGGGAGTCCTTCGGTGCTGCGTTTACTGCCTCTTTCTTTGTTGCCTTAATGTTTTCGCAATACTAAAAGCCTTCGCAATTGGCCTGAAGCTCTTCTCCTGTCCTCAACAAAGGAACCCGTGCGCCCTACTCATTATTATTTTCTTTTCGTGCCTGTCTAAATTAACTAAAACCGTGGGTACTAGAGAAAACTCCCAATGACGGTTGCCAATGGATTTTTAGCGCTATGGTGGCTCCATGTTGTCTCTGGCAGTGGCGTGCCAAGAGGTGGGCTCTAGATTCACATGAAAGGGTGGTGAATGTTGCCTGTGGACAAAAACCATTTCATCACTCTGCTTGTTAGCAATATATGTAGAAAAGAAATGTAAATAAATAATATTTTGGATTTATGCGGGTCCCGCAGAAATCCAACGCAAAGTGAAACTGGCTGCGCTTGGGTGGATGTCAATGAGTAATTACTCCCTTATTACAAATCTACTCCACCCTGGGGGATTCCTCTAAAAACATTTAACCAACACTGTTCCCACTTCGAGTTACTGATCAAATCGCTCTCGCCCTACCATAAGCTTGCCGTCCCGGTTAGCTCAATTGGTAAAGCGACTGCTCCGGTAAAGCGGTGGTCCCGGGTTCGAACCCCAGACCAGGACGAATTTTTCTTTAACTGCGATGTTTCTGAGACAGCTGTGTAGCTTTTCTTTGTAGCCGTATGGCTGCACTTAGGTGGAAGACAATGAGTAATTTCTCCCTTATTACAAATCTACTCCACCTTGGGGGATTTCCCTAAAAACATTTGACTGAAGCTGCCTAAAAGCAAATGCGCAGAGCAGGACATTGTAAACAATAACTTCCAGGAATTCAGAATGGTTTCATCCAAGCCTTGCGCCCGCTCCTTTCCTTTGAACTTCATACGGGATGTAACCTGACACATATTCGAGAGTATCCACCCACTCGTCTCGTGCAACTGGGAAGCTGTCTGTCTTGAGCAGCACCAGCTGCCCACTGGGCTTTGAGCTACTACACACCGAAGCGCACGTCGTTTTTACGCTGCAGAAATTGCCTAACTCTGTAAAAATGGTTTTATTGTACGTTTCCGTATCCCGTCCATTCACTCTGACTTCCTATGAACTATAAGGACCATGTGGGCGCAGACCGTTCGACTGATCGCGCAACGCAGCCGCCGCTGTGCATGATCGATATTGTGTCCCTGAGCAACAACTCAATATTCCGTTGCGGCACTGCCTAATTTCCACCCGCCTCTTCAATGACATTCGCCAGACCTGCTTCTACGGTCGATATCCGCAGTACCCTGAGCAGGTTAGCCCCACAATAACTCGGTTTCCTCGTAGTAATTTCGGAAGAGCAACGAATTCGATTACTGGGTTTCGCGATGTCTCCAATCTCCAGGAGTAGTAGTTTGATCTACGCGAATAACCAGTTAACGATCAGAATGTTATAACCTGTCTGGGAAACTTGGGAACCAACCACTTTCCTTCCTTCCTTCCTTCCTTCCTTCCTTCCTTCCTTCCTTCCTTCCTTCCTTCCTTCCTTCCTTCCTTCCTTCCTTCCTTCCTTCCTTCCTTCCTTCCTTCCTTCCTTCCTTCTTTCCTTCCTTTCCTTCTTTCTTTCTTTCTTTTTGTCTTTCGTTCTTTTTTTTGTGTTTCGTTCTTTTTCTTTCTTCCTTTTCTTCTTTCCTTCTTTGCTTCTTTCTTTCTTTCTCTCGTTCTTTCTTTCTTTCTTTCTCTCGTTCTTTCTTTCTTTCTTTCCTTCTTTCTTTCTTTCTTTCTTTCTTTCTTTCTTTTTGTCTTTCGTTCTTATTTCTTCCTTTTTTCTCTTTCTTTCCTTCTTTTCTTCTTTCCTTCTTTCTTTCTCTCGTTCTTCCTTTCTTCCTTTCTTTCTTTCTTTCTTTCTTCCTTTCTTTCCTTCTATCTTTCTTTCTTTCTCTTTCTCTCCATTTCTTTCTTACTCATTTTCCTCTCGAAGTGTGATAGAGGGCCTTGTCAAAGTCGCCATTGGAAGCAGACATCTCTCGTCGTACAGCACACAGTAATGAAGCCCGTACTCAAAGAAAGGAATAACAATTTAAGGACGTTTGGCTGAATAGAACATGGAGAGAGGAGCAGTAGCTGATTCACCAGTTCCAAATCGACAGAATGAGGAATCAGTTTCAGTACATTTTGGATTGGTTATGATGACCGCTTCGTTATAGGAGAAATGTGCGAACGGGATCCGACAGCGTACTTGGCGCAGAATACCAAATCAGAGCATGCGTTGCCTTCTGTGGCACGTACTCGCTCACAGAGAGTGGTGCCCTCTATCCCCTGCGATTCTGCTTCGCTTACCGAGCCCAGACGAAACGATCTTCTTTGTATTTTGTTGAGAGATGCGTTTTCAGGGAGCGCGTCCAGCAGATACTTTTTTTTGTCAAACTGCAGCAGATTTTCATGTTCTCGCCCTACTCATACTGAAACTTTTTGAGCGCGAAGCTTTGCTTCCGCCATGGCTGCATATGTCCAGCTGGCAACGCCAGTGATGTACCACATCAGCGGTCATCGCTTGATTATATTACTGCGGCGGCCACTATTCCGCGGAACGAGTTCCAGACCCGACGAAGAGGAAGTTAACGCGAAGCACGAGGCACAGGTTCCTTGGGAATGGGTGTTGCCAAATAGTGCACAGAAATATAGGATGGTGGTAGAATGAAAGGCAAACAGGGGCTGTGAACAAAACAAAACATTTTACCTGCGCACTTTCAGCTGCTTAATAAAACTGCCAGTTTTCACGTTTCTGGGAAAAAGGGTCCATTGAAATACATATTCATGGACAAGTTGTAAAAGAATATCTCGCTGCAAAGTGTAAATGTACGGCATACGCAAACTCACATTTCATTCTGACGTGGCTGTACATTCCTTCAAATTATTTGTGCCAACATCCGTAGACGTGTTTTTTTCTTTATAATTACCACTCTTTCCGGTAACAAATCATTTCGGCTCGGTCTTACGTAAGTGGTCGTGGTATTACTTACGAACGCCTCAATGGAGCGTTTGTTCTAGCTTTTCGGAGTTATAGAAAGGGCTTTCACCACAACCATTGTGCTGCGGTTGCCATTCACTGGCAAGGAGGTTAAAGAACAACAGAGAGTCGCCTTTGTTGATCCGTGTCCCCGTGAAAGAAAATCGAGAGGGGCTGTCCCGGAAAAGTCAGCAAGGGCAAGCACCCTCGTAAGAAAGGGATGTTACAGAGTTCTTGAATGCCTAGCACTGACATTGATTGTGCCAACCAGACAGGCAAGCATCATTCAGCCTGTAAGAGGTGAAGATTCCTGTGAGATATTAGGCGGCACCTCGGACACACACCTGATATCAAACCAACTGCGTGAGGTTCTTTTTCAATGGGCGTCACGTCAGTGGTTTCCACACAAATCCGTGGTTGTACAGAGTGTTCTTTGTTTGTCGCGGCTTCTGGAGCTGTTAAAGCATGAATCCTTACTAACTTCTTCGATCTGTAGCCCTAATTAAGTAAATATGGTGATTATAACACAAATGTCAAATAAAAAAAGATACTGTACACGTCGAGTTTTATTTGTCTAGGGTTCTTTTAATCCCTTACAAAAGTATTTTTGAAATTAACTGTTGGAGCAATATGCTTTCTAACAACATTTTATTCATCAGCCCCCCTCAGTTCGCGTTTAGTGAAGTTAGATCGACAAGCATCGCACTTTGCGAGCACAAATAAAGGCCCGCTGAAATGCATTTCAATAAATGGAAATGACAGCTGGCCTGTACAACGACTTTTTTCGGCCATTCGACCGGACAAATTATTAGCACTACCCCAAAAAAATTGGCTTGATGTAAATTACGAGGAACTCCGTTACCGTTATCAACGTCACAATTGTGAAAATTGAAGGCAATGTATCAGAAAAGAAAGATATTTGCCAAACTACAAAACAGTTTAAGCAAGTGCGTATCAATGAAATTTCTCCGTACTCCTACTGTACATTTTTGCAGTAATTTATATATTACATTATAATAATTTTAAATAAACAAGCTATATCCTCGGTTCCAGAGTTATATTTTTATGCTGATGACGCAGCCTTGCTGCTTCACAGTCAGAGTCGCGATTCACCAGAAAGTAAGAAAGCTTTGAGCTATTTGTAATCTTCGGTGCGAATATTTGTTTACAATGAAGAAAAGAAAGCAAAAGTTGTTCCCTTCATTCAGAACGGTGAACAATTACGAGAAGTCTAATTAATTTAACCTTCGGTCGCACTGTAGAAGTCATTGATGCAATAAATAAACTTGGTGTACATTCCACAGAACTTATTGTAGGATACCCAAGGTAATTTTATTGTTTCCTGCATTTCAAGGACTGCTGGTATATAAACGAACTTAAAAAGATTCGTTACTGCCTACAAATAAATTACATGTGTAAAACGGAATGTAACTGCTGCATGTAAACTAGTGGTTTCTCGCGCGGGGAAACACTGCATTTAAAACCCAAGTAAAGCAATTTGTCTCAATGGAGGGATAGAACGAAATGCACGCACTAGAAGCATTTTCATGTGCTTTCTGTGCATAGCCTGCACAATATTTCACTTTAGAGAGAAGATATAAACAAAAAGATGATAAGGATGTGGCTCTCATTTGATTTCGTTCAAAATTTTGTTTAAGGCAGCGCATATTCACTTCGCAGACGCCTGCATGGAAAGTTCCATTTATGCGTAAAATCTTCAGCCGGGAAATGGTAGAATAACTGCATCTATTCAGGCTAAACTATTTCCTGTAGCCGAATACCGGTACAGAAAGGAAGAGTGAATACGCACTGAGGACTTCTTTTTACAAAAGGGTGCAAGCCATCTTCACTAAAAACTGCCAAATCATCCGTTTTTTCCAGTTCACCCTGCAGCAAAAGTTGTTACTTCTTTCATGTGCACTGATTGTTATAATTGCTTGATTATGTTTATTATGACCTCTTTTGCTTTAACTTCAGCTTAGCTTACCATTAGTGCACACTGAAATTGCGTTTCTTTTGATATACATATGTTGTCTTTATCAGCTATGTACTGTTTACGCATAGTCCTCGTAAACGCTGTATGCCTTTCAAACAGCACTAGATTTTCGCCACGTGATTTAGTTCTTTTATTTTTGTATGATCCTGTGCCGCCTTCAGCGAAATAAAATTTTTCTCCTTCTGCTAGTACTCAAAGGTGCTGGAAACATATCTGTATGCCCGAGTGCATCTGATAATCTTAAGCAGCATGCTCTGAGTGAAAAGTCATTGTGCATTTTAGTGAAGAGAACACAGTGAGCATGAATGTCAAGACTTTTTGCACAGTTCATGCAGAAAAGAGCTTTATAAATATTCTTTCTTCAGCGCCATCTCAGCAACGTTTTTTTCAGGAGGATAATTCTGTAATAGTTTTCTACGTTTTCTAAGGCACTCCTTATCGTAATATTTCGCAACAAGAACTTTCGTGTTTCCTTATTGGCTAATGAGGATGTTCTCAATATGGCACTGACCACGTCTGCACTATTAGTAGCGCGTTGTAGTAAGCACTTTCGCCGCTGGGTTGGATGCTACTTCTGTCCCACATTCATCGTAATGACAGGCGGCGTAGTATATATACCAGGGCTTTTTTTCAATCAGGTCAAAAATTTTTAATACCGTTTTTGAGATAGAGAAGCTTTTTCAAAGAGCCGCTTCTGAGTTTACACCGCAATTGTTAAATTTCTGTATGGACGCTGTCGTATTATATCCCAACCGCGATCTCTTCTCACCTGCGTGCAATCGGAAACGGGCTATTCATGGTCATTTGATCCGCGTCTGAGCCATGCGTAGCCGTGTCTGTCATGGCACTGAACTCACAGGTACCAACACTCTGGGATTACTTGCTCACCTTCATGTGGTGAAATTCCGGCTGCGTACCCTAGTGTGAAGCCGTAGATTCTCCAACGGGGGCTTTTTAACCAGCCTTCCATTTAGGTGATGTAGGCGACGAAAGCAATGAACCATGAAAGCTCTGCGGCACCTAGAAACCTGCATCCGTGGCACGCTTCAGTGTTCTCCTCCGATATATATGGTCTACGCTCTGCCAGCAACAATCGCTTAGGAAGTTCGTGCCGGTGTGGTGTGCACTACCGTGAAAGGTACTGGCGTCATTGAGGCACTGAGATGGACTTCGTCAAGAAACTTCCGACGGTAAGTATGCGAATTTTGGAATAACTTTTCACTCATTAGCTCGAAGGGCCAGAAAATTGCGCATTGTATTAAACAAAATGTTTTACGAGAACCTCAATGTTCGAGAGTTTTAAGCATGTTAGATTTCTCTTTTGCTGTTCTCTTTTCAAAATGAAAACCCAGTGACGTGCTGCTGTGAACTAGGAGCCATGGGCACCTAACCTGAAGAATTGTAAGGACGAAACGTAAACGTCAGTTGAATGCTGCGAATCACTGACTAAAAATCGTGTAGAGAATAGTTTCACACTGACTGAACGCTCAGGGATCATGCGACAGGATGTTCAAATTGTTTTGTGAGCAGAGGGACAGGCTGGTTGTGGTGATCAGTTTTCCTCCATGTATGAATTTAAAAAAATTCACTTCACATGTCCTGTAAAATTACACTAAAAAAAGGACGACCGATAGTCGTATCATGGTAAACAAATCATAGTTATCAGCAATAGCCGGAATTACATATCGGGAGCTGTTCTTTTGTTCTCCTCAAAAAGAAGAGTAGTCCCAGTCTTAGCTCACATGTACCGCCTTTTAAAATATGCCCCTTGGTTCCAGTTATTCTCTCTGTGCGTTACATTTCTCCAATCAAGTTCATATTAATTCAAATATCTTCCTGTAGAAATTTTGTTCTTGAAAACGCCAACGCCTTCACACCGATGAAACGTTGAATAATGAGCTGAGGACATTAATGCAGTACCAATTAAGGCACTCTACAAAAGTTTTACTCACAGCGACCTAAGGTCATGACAGAAGTTTGGGTACATCGGTAGTGGGAAATCTAATAGTGCCAGCTTGTGCAGCTCTCTATCCAACCCAACTGATGTGCAAGAAATCCTTATTGAACGACGGTTCTGCATAGACGAGGCGAAGGGCATCAACTAAAACAAGCTAGCACGGCGTCTTTCCTGCTAAAGATTTCTTTTTACTATTTAAGGTCCAGTTTCCACGCTCGTAGAATGCGCAGTTTTCAAAATTGTAGAAACTTTGGTTTATTGGTTTATTGGGGTTTAACGTCCCGAAGCAACTCAGGCTATGAGGGACGCCGTAGTGAAGGGCTCCGGAAATTTCAACCACCTGGGGTTCTTTAACGTGCACTGACATCGCACAGCACACGGGCCTCTAGAATTTCGCCTTCATCGAAATTCAGCCGCCGCGGCCGGGATCGAACCAGCGTCTTTCGGGTCAGCAGCCAAGCGCCGTAACCACTGAGCCACCGCGGCGGGTAAAATTGTAGAAACTGGTATGCCTATTACTAACGGCCAGCTACCTATCTCTCATTGCCATCAGGTGCTTATCGGTTATAGATAGAAAGTTAACTACTCGTTTCTGTAAAAGCGCAGCCATGCTAAGTTAGGCTCAATAGATAAGGCTCCAGCGTTCAGTTTTCAGGGTCAATTTATGTCTTGAAAAGTGATAGAAAAATGCGGCTTGGAGGAACGAGCCCCTACGCAGGAAAGCGCAGAAGGTTTATCACCGCTGATGCCTCTTCTCTCCGAAGTCTGGGATACAAAGACACCAAAATATTTCTTAGTAATCCTAGTAGGGCAGCACTGTAAAGTATAATAATTAACAAAGATGTTCGCGATCGTGTACACAAAGCACTTCATAAATAGGTCGGAGAGCCATTCTGCAATCAAGAAGTCTTGTGTACCAAACGTTTCATGCGCCCCGATTCTGTCGGCCAACAACTGGTGATCCCAGCAAATCGTGGTGTACAGCTCTGCCGTGTCATGCGATCTTCGGCTTTTGCAGTGCGCATTCTCCCTGCTAATGCCGGCCGGACTCGGGAGACGCTGACTGCGTCTTCCACCTTATGGTCCCACGGTTACGCACAAGCAATGGCCGGCGTCTTTCGACTTGATCCTTACTTCGACTGGCTATCACTAAAACAGCTGCAACTGAGCGGCCACGAGCAAAAGCTCCACTCATACCTAAGTAAATCCCTTCATGACGAGAATGGACAACTGCATGTTTCGAAATACAAGACAGATTTGTTAGCTCTGAATTCCGATTTTGTTAGTGGTTTTTTAAGCGGCCTTTCGTGCCGTCGTGTAATACAGGACTTTAGCAAGAGCGCTATAGAAATCTGGAAATCTCAAGATCAGCAACCAGACGAAAAACGTTGATTGAAAGTGAAAAGCAGGATACAATGGAATGTAATTTGAAAGCACATAGGCTGAACAACCTTTTTCTGCAAGTGCAGCCAAAATCGATCCTCACTATTTTCCTGCCAAGACTTAATTCTGTCCAGGCTATCTTCTTTGCCCACCACATCTTGCAGTTTTAATTTTTCGGCTCTAACAAGATGGAGAGGAATACATGGATACCCTGTTCTTCTATATATGCGGCCATGCATGCAATGAAGGCAATACGTGCCAATGCACCTACAGAGTGCGTTTAAAAAGCCATCTGTAAGCTTCATTGCTGTTGCGGGGAACCTCGACCTGATTGTTATCCTGGGAAGTTTTAAAGTGCGGTGACTAAAGCGTTGCTGCAATATGCGGAAGCAGAAGTGGTTGGTCGCTAGGAGGCCGAGCCATTGAAGGGATTTCCTTGCTCATAAAGTTAATAGAAGCTGGGTTGTAATGAAGTTCGTTTTAAGAAAAAGCAAATACTTCAGCTAGAAATCAGTACCCTCTTTCCAGCATGGTAAGGTTTGGAAAATTTGGAAGCAGAGCGCCATTCTCAGATAGGCTGATGGCCGTAATGAGCGACCACAATGGGCGATCAAAAGGTCGTCGCTGTTACAAATATTTTACTTCAGAGGCATTCAGCACAAATTTAAGAGCGTATAAGCTACCCTACAGCTTTGATCAGAAGCAATGTCCAACCTTGTTGTACATGCACCTTCAAGTCAGATAAATTTCACCCAGTGCACATGTAAGGATTTTGAAACAGCAGAAAAGTTAACTTTTGTTGAATGGTGCTAGGAAATGTTCGTCAGATTGCAAACCGGGAACTCTAGTCTTGTTTCTGACATTACTACTGTTGATAAACCCTGGAGTGATGTTGTTGGTATGGAGAAGAAGCTGAATGAAAGATTTCTTCACAGCAAGATCCGCTAACAGCCATTCGCCAAGTGTCAGCTCAAAAATGGTGGTGGTAGTGCTCCACAAGATCAACATTTTCCAGTTATTCCTCTGGAGGAAGGAAGGAATGTTATCTGTCGATAGTACTCAACATTCCGCATATTCGCTCTCGGCTAGCGTAAGTACGGCACCCAAAGGCAGGAAAATGGGAGGTTATCTAGTACTTTCTATGCGCGTCTGCTTATTTATGAGCCCGTGCCATTCACTCTAAATTGTTAACAAAAGTTAAGATGGCGAGTGGACGCCAAAATGCCTTAAAGTTAGGAAACCAACTGATCGCGAGAGACCATCTCCGGTTTTCTCTAGTGCAACATCGCATACTTTGCGACGTGTTCTCAACCATTGAGGAAACTGTTGGAGCAGGTCGTAAAACTGGTCACATCGCTTAAACGAAAGGAAAGTAAAGGAAGTTTTCAAAAGTGTTTCTGAGGATGCAAAAGGGCTCATAATAACAGAGCCGTTCAGAAAAATAACGATAAAGATCATTTTACATTTCTTCACATTTGTGGAATGGATGACAATTGCAGTTCTCCCTACATGTGGCAGGCAGTGTTAAATCATCTATAAAGAAAACGTCCTAATGCCTTACTATTTTATTTGATTTCAAATGCATCATGAGACTCGGAATAAAACTAGCTTGTCGCCAATAATTTCACATAGACAAAAGAGACGAGGAGACAACGGACAGACACAATCCATTACTAAATCAAGATGCTAAACCAACTAGCCGGTCAACATGTCTTACTGTTCAAAGGCATATTACATGCAGACTATGTGCCGATCGGACGTCGCACATAAAAGAAAAACGAACAACGAACACTTCACATCAAAAGCCGCCAACTGCGTCTAAAAGTTCTTTCTTTAGAAACGAGCTTAAGAGCCTGGCAATGCACGAAAAATACAATACTCATGCCATTGTGTGTCTATGTAGCGAAACATCGGCCCACCGACCGTTCCCATGTGAGAGCTGCACATGCTCAAGGAGCATAATTGCCTTTAAAAAGTACTAGTCTTCGGAGCGCTTTTTTTTCCGAACATACGGCTCCGCCGATGGAGAATGCGAGGCTGTATTTAGAAACACTCGCGTGAGATCTATTGAAAGCTTGGAGCCGGCACCCTATAACGCTGTTGTGCTGGCTTCCTTTTCCGCCACTCTTTTGCCGCCCTGCAGCCGTGTTTATTGCCTGCCTTTATGGCTAGCGCCTTGCACAGCTGGGTGTTTGCCTTGGGTATAACTATCTAAGCCCATAAACAGTTCTCATTCTTGGGCTCCAGTGTAGGACGGCTGACGTAGCGACTATAGCTACCGCCATCACCTTTGATAGGGATAGGAAGTCAGAAACACACTTCCAGGTGCAGCTCACCTGCCCGCTTTTAGTGCTTTATATGAGACGAACAGACGTTGTCGCTACAATACAGTCCAAGGTGTTACATTGTGAGTCATTTTCTGGATATATATTGTATAGCCAGCTCTTTCTTTAACTGCGCTTGCAGCGAAAGTTTAGAGGCGAAGCATTTGCCTCGTCTGCAGGAAATCTGCTGTTCGAATCCCTGTGGAGAGAAGTTCAATTAAATTTGGGCGAAATAAATCCGGAAATAAAACTGGGAAATAAATACCCAGTACGGAATGCCTCAAATCATTATCGTACAATAACCTTGGAATTAGGTTTTCAGATAAACATCATTGTGGCTCAATGAAAACTAACGCTGAAGGAAATTAGGTGAATGAAGAGCATTGCAGGCTCCGTTCTGGCGCATTCCTTATACCGACATTCCCGTCAAAACAACTGGTGTCGATTGAAAGAGAGATCAGCAAGATCAAAAGCACGGTGCTTTCTTTCAAAGTACCTGCGAAGGTTCGGTGCTTGCACTGATTTCAATTTAGCGCAATATGCATATACTCCCTAACGTCTCTTCGTGCACACAGCCAAAAATGACTTTTCGAACCAAAACAAGAAAAGGAGTGTAATACCTTAATCTCATGAAATATCATAGCATAAAGGCAGATAATACGGATTTTTATGAAGTTAAGTCAGACACCATACTCTGATGACATGTGATAGCATAACAACAGATAATACGACTTTTCGTGAAGTTAGGATAGAGGCGTTCGTGAGGAGGTGCGGATGGTGCGGACCACACAAGGTTCACCGCTGGTGGATCATGCTCAGCCCGAGGGTGGAGGACTGTGCCCTGAGAACAAAGAATGTGTTGCATAGGGGGGAAATGGACAGAGGAGGAGGGGGGAGGCTGACGTGCAGGAGTCCACCCTACCGAGCGCCGCTGACTCTAAGGACGCCTCTGAGGACAGCTCGTTGGGAATACCCGAGAACTCCTTCTGCGGAGGCACAAACTTATTCCTTTCGTCGTGTAAAAGTGAGGATTTATCGGACACGTAGGTTACTATAGGCACCAGGAGTTTGCAGTATGCGGCTGTGAGGGAAAACCGTTCCGGCGCAGTCACTCAAAAATGTACCCTAGAACTTGCTTATTAATGATTCAAATGCCCTCCCAAGATAGCTTGCCGGTACCCTGTCGAACCATCCAACCGCCTACTTCTACGCTGCACTCTGTAACGATAGCTATGAGATTACCGCCCATTGTTTCAACATCACGGTCGTCTTCCTCAGTTAAAGCAGAATATCTGCGCTGCAGCGAAATCCTGAATTACAATACTTTCCCTCTTACCGCTAACTCCAAGGCCCTGTGAGCGCATTACATATGAGGTTGGGGGGGGGGGGGGGGGGCAACAGTGAATAATAAAGTAACACAAAATATATTAAGGTATGACGGGACGTGGATGCTCCATGTACTGATAAAAATGCTGAGCGACTAGATCGAAAGATAGCACTACAATTTTATTTTAAGAATTCGCTTCCGGCAAATGCTTCCTGCCGATAGTGTGCCTTTTACATATTAAAGGATAATCAGTCGGGGGTGGCAACGAGATTACAAAGAGGATAAAGAAAGGGAAGTAAACGTTGACAAAATTCACGCGAGGATTTTCATGGTGAAACGCTAGCATAAAGCACCTTCTGACAAGATGACACAAAGCTATCTAGAAGCCACAATAGTATCCCCCCCCCCCCCCTCGGGCGGCGATATTAGCTTGATACAATGGCGCGCTAATTGCGCCTATCACCTTCATGGTGACTTTCGCAGTTGTGTCGGGGCAAATACGGTGAAAATCTAGCAACTCGGCCCGCAGTCGAGTTATCTTCCCGAGCATTTTAGCTCTTAAATATTGTATAATTGTAGCCAATACATCGAAATGAGAGAAAGGAACGTCGGCGCATGACTTGAAATACCAAAAGAAAACGGGATTGTGCTCAGAGTTGTAGCTGACACAACATATCGTACGATGGGGATAGAAGTGACTAAGCGTGGCCATAAAAATGATCAAGTACGACAGCAGCCGAGACACCGCGGCGCCTCGCATGACGCCTAAGGGCAGTCGAAGTGTGTCACGTCGCTCGATTGTTGGACGCCAGGCCATTTCCGATGAGGTGCTGACGCGGCGGGTCAAGGCAAAAACAGGGCCACCCTACGAGAGACCTCACGTTGTTGGGTCAGTCCACACGCCCCACATGCAGCGAGCTAGCGCAGCACTGTCCTCTCATTGTCACGGCCCCAAAATCACGTGACAAATCGCATGACAAGAATAAACGCCCCACAAACAACGTCCGGTAAAAAGAAGCAGCAAAACTCAATGCACCACGCGTTGCCTCACGGCCGCCGGCTCAGCGCTTCTCGAGATTCAGTCCTCTAAGCCATCCAGATCACTCGAAAAAAAGAAAAACGGCAGCCTGCAGCGTAGGGTCGCAGAGGCGGCTTCCTCCGGCAAAGCCTTAACGGTATTTTTCAACTTCTTAGACGCGCGTGGAATCGGAAGCAATCGGCCTACTTTTTCCCCCTGTGTCCCTAGCTGTATATTCGGCCGCTAGGTTATTTATTTTTGTATTTTTGTCGCTCTTTCTATTGCCGGTCGACGACGGCATTCGCAACGTGCGCTTTGAACTTAGCCCCAGTAGGCTTGTTGACCGAACTGCACGGCAGCGGTGGCACTCGCCCATGAATTCGGTCGAGCGGATCACTGAAAGCTCTTAGAAAAGTTCGAATCGGCCGATCAAAGGGGAATAGCGTATCGCTGCTCCACTTGCTAGGCGATTCAGCTGCTTACACTAAATGTAACAAGAATCGGATTTATACTCGAGTACTCCGCAAGGAGTTCCGCGAAGGTTTTCATTTTCATGAGAGCTCGCAACTAGAATCAGTACGTCACACAGTTACGACAACACCCTCTGCACAGACGGGAAGTAAAGACTATCCTGTAGTAATTCCTGAAAGCAGAGCTGAAAAATGACAGACGGAGAAGTGGTTATAGCACTAAATGTTTAGTAGCCACCTTTAGCATGACGTGTACCGTGTTATCGTTACCGGTACCGGGGTAAGGAGAGCTCGGGCGCAGCTAATGTGCATACGCAAATTGCCTTGACGGACATAGATGGCACCAGGTATCCGGCAGCTGCGCGCCCGCCTGCAGCACCAGGACCAATCAGCGCGTGCTCAGTGGCGGTTGGCGGGCTTCCGGTACACCGGTAACGGTAGCATGGTACACGACATGCGAAAGGTATCTAGTACGGAAAAGAAACTGCTTAAAGTTTGCCTCGTGTGCGCATGCGCAACAGGGGAGTCCGAGAAGCAGGAATAACGAGGAAACGCACGCGCAAACAAATAATTACAACACATGTATACTGTTTATCGTGCACCTGACCATGCACGTTACTTGCTTAGGCAATCACGGTGACCACACTTTCTGGGTTGATGTGGTGATGAAGGCAATATAAACTCATCGTGTCAGCAAAGAAACGTTTGTCTCAGCGTGTCGCATCATGCTGAGAGGCTTTCAGCAGTGGATAGCGTTCAAGCAGCATCAATACCACAACTGCCGTGTAGCCGAGCATGCAGGTCACCCCGAAAATCCCAAGCATAGCAAGTGAGCAGTGGAAGGCTGTGCCGTCGAACTCAAGCCTGGAGTTCCATAGACAGCTGGTTTAGCAGGCGCAGCAAACAGCTAAGGCCGTAGGAGCCCTGGTCTAAGCCAAGGGGTCTCTGCCTACTCGGGGGCGCAAAGCTCTATATTTAATAAAATGTTCACCACTACTATCACCCAGCTGCCACCGACCTTGCTGAAGGGAACACCATGCGACTTAGATAGCTTGTATTACAAACGGTATCTTTTCTATCCACTATGTCACAGCCTGTAGTATGGGCGTGGTCATCGAACGGCTGTCGCTAGTAGCGAAGCATATTTTTCCACTAAATGCTGTTAGTGCTTAAACAACCGAGATTGTCGTCGTGCATTCTTCAGAGAAGAGGAGAGATGATAGTGGCATGGGCGAGGGAAAGGCATCTTGCTCTGCGATACGTTCTAATGGAAGACGCCGGCTTGATTTTGTTCCACTAGGGATCGTTGCGTTGCGCTGACATCGAAAAACTCATGGATGTTTTACCATTCGCCTCTATCCAAATGCTGCTGTCGCGACCAGGATTATGAATGTTTTAAATCTGATGACCGGTGTTTAGTTGTGCTTCCACGCCCAGAAGCAGTGCTGCAACCCTTCAGTGTTCTTCTTTTGTTGATATGATTGAAACAGCGCAAGGCCGAAGGCCAAAAAAAAGAGAGAGCAGAGGAAAAGAGGAAAAGGACAACACAGATTGTCGTCCTTTCCTCCTTTCCTCTGCTCTCTCTTTTTTTGGCCTTCGGCCTTGCGCTGTTTCAATCATATCATGTACAACCAACTCGCCCATCAGCTCGTGCTTTCAAGCTTCTTTTGTTGATATGTGGTGATATAGAAAGTAACCCTGGTCCTGGAAATGCTTCGCTCCCGGAAATTTCGAAAATCCTGGATGACATACGTCAAAGGTCCATTCGCATAGAAGCAGCCCAGGCTACAATGTCTGACGACTTATCCGAGTTGAAGCGAGACCAACAGGCGGCAACACGCGATATTGCCGATATCAGAAAGCGTCTCGAAGCTGTAGAAAACGTAGCGACTGGTTTTGAAAACTTGCAACGGGATCTTTGCGATACACGTAAAGCACTTGAACTTGTGCAAAAGGAAACACATGCTTTGCGTGCTCGTTTAGATGATAGCGAGGACCGCTCACGGCGTGACAACCTTATCTTTTATGGATTTGATGATAGCTCTACCGAGACTAACGAGCAATGTGAAGAAAAAGTTCTTAACCTAATTGCTGAAACATTAGAACTCTCTTTAACGAGTGACTGCATTGCTCGTGCGCACAGAATCGGTAGATTCGACGAGAACAAAACCAGGCCCGTGATAGTAAAATTCGCCGCGCATAAACCCAAGATGCAGGTGCACTCAAAGCGATCGATGCTGAAGGAAAAGGAAGTATCTATGAGTGAAGATTTTTCTGCGGCGACACGTAAGGCGAGAAAGCGGCTAATTGACTATGCGAAAGAGTTTGATTTAAAAGTCAATTTAAGGCACAACAAACTAATTGCCAATGGCAAATGCTATGGATATAATGCGGAAACTGACCTAGTGTTTGAAATTGGACCTGCTCTAAACAGTGAACCCATTCAGCCTCCGCGCTCCCTTCGCTCTGGTCGAACTCTAGCTGGTACTGGAACGTAGGGGCCCGCCAGGGGTGGTGGTACTGCCATTGAGAACATTGGTCTGAGTGTGGTTTTTACTAACATAAGAAGTCTTTTGCCCAAAAGAGATGACTTGAGTGCATTGATAAACGATTGTAGCGCTGATATTATTGCCTTAACAGAGACATGGCTGTCTGATAACGTGTCCAACAGTGAACTATTTTTTTGTGAAAAAAATTACAACATATTTCGATGTGACAGATATGAAAGGCAAGGTGGTGGTGTTTTATTTGCTGTCAACGACCGAATTGAATGGTTTGGTTTTGGTTTTATTGGGGTTTAACGTCCCAAAGCAACTGAGGCTATGAGGGACGCCGTAGTGAAGGGCTCCGGAAATTTCGACCACCTGGGGTTCTTTAACGTGCACTGACATCGCACAGCACACGGGCCTCTAGAATTTCGCCTTCATCGAAATTCAGCCGCCGCGGCCGGGATCGAACCCGCGTCTTTCGGGCCAGCAGCCGAGTGCCGTAGCCACTGAGCCACCGCGGCGGGGTCGAATTGAATGCTTTCGTGTTGCCGTAGTGACTAGTTTAGAAATTGTGTGGTGCTGTATAACTTTCCGTTTTAAGAAAATTGTTATTGGTGTCTGCTATCGACCACCGTCAAGCCCCATTAGTTTCTGGGAAGATTTACACGACTGCCTCAATACAATTTCTGTGCGCTTTCCGGATGTGAGCATTTTTCTTTTAGGAGATTTCAACTTCCCAGACATTGAGTGGAATCATGATAGTCCAGTCTTTCTTTCTTCGTGTTCCAATTCTAACCACTTCCTTCACATATGTTCCAATTTCGAATTATCGCAACTTATTGAGCTCCCCACACGTGTCACTGCCACTGCCTCATCCCTTCTTGATCTCATCCTCACATCATCTCCAGACATCGTGTCTTCTATCATTCATTTGCCTGGGTTAAGCGATCACATGATAATCAACTTCAACCTCTCTCTACCCCTATCCCGCTCACGTAAGCAGTTCAAATACATCAGAGATTACAGCAAGGCTGACTTCCAGGCTATTAATAACAATATGTCTTTATTTTTAGATGAATTTTTGAGTGTTTATCTCGACCGTAGTGTACATCGTAACTGGGAGATCTTCAAATCTAAAGTTTCTGACCTCGTAAATAAATACATACCAATCAAAAAGGTATATAGCAACAGTGCTGCACCCTGGTACAACAGGTATCTTAATAGGCTTTCCAATAAGAAAAAAAGACTTTTCAGGACAGCTCGCTTCACACACTCTGCTGTCAGGTGGTCCGCGTATAAAGCCGCTGCAGTCGCTTATTCAAAGGCATTAAAATCAACCAAATTTACCTTCTTTAATCAGACTCTTCCAGCTATGCTAAGCAATGACCCGAAGCAGTTTTGGAACACAGTGAAAGGCAAAGGAAATACCACCATACAACTATTTACCCCGGATGGGGATCCAGTTCCTGACCACCTGTGCGCATCGCTTCTCAATAGCACTTTTATCAAAGCCTTCTCTAGCCCCACCGACACTTCCGTCCTACCTTCGCTCATAGAATATCACTTTCTACCAATGGATCCCATCGTCATCTCCTCAGAAGGAATTCGTGGCATTATTAACCAACTTAAAACGTCATCCTCTTGTGGTATCGATGGTCTCAGTACTAAATTCTTGAAAAATACCGTAGAATATTCTTCCATTATTCTACATTGTATTTTTTCGCAGTCTTTAAACCATCACACCCTTCCTAATGACTGGCTCACCGGCAAAGTAATCCCAGTGCACAAATCAGGGGAAACGCAAGATCCACGTAATTATCGTCCCATCTCACTTACTTCCGTTCCATGTAAAGTTCTAGAGCACATCATATTTAGTCATCTTGTTAATTTCCTAGAATCAAACCAGTTCTTTACTCCGAAACAGCATGGTTTTCGCAAATTCTTCTCGTGTGAAACGCAGTTAATGATTTTCACTAACGACTTGCATGTTTCTTTAGACTCTGGACTCATTACTGATTGCTTATTCTTAGATTTTTCAAAAGCCTTCGATAAAGTCAGTCATTCTCTTTTACTTTTAAAACACAGCCAACTTAACATTGACCCTAATGTACTCAATTGGATTCGTGCCTTTCTTAGTAACCGTACTCAGTTCGTCTTCGCCAATAACCACGACTCATCACCAGTGCCAGTACATTCAGGTGTGCCCCAGGGGTCGGTTCTTGGCCCGTTATTATTTCTAATATACATCAATGACTTACCTTTAAAGATTTCATCTAACATGTGCTTGTTTGCTGACGACTGCGTAATTTACAGAGTAATTAATAACACTGATGATATTATTCAGCTACAGACAGACTTAAATAAAACTTATATGGTGTCAATCGTGGAAAATGGAATTAAACATATCTAAATGCAAATGCATGCGCGTAACCCGTAACCAGCAAACGAGCCCAGATTATTTTATTAACGACACTTAGCTGATTCCAGTCTCGTCTTACAAGTATCTTGGCGTTAATGTTTGTTCTAACCTTTCTTGGAAAGCTCATATCAGGTTCATTACTTCAAAGGCTAACCGCATGCTAGGGTACGTCCGCAGGAATTTTTCATCCTCTCCACCTTCATTGAAAATGCTATTATATACTACACTCATTCGTCCGAAACTAGAGTACGCATGTTCAATTTGGGATCCTGACACCATCACATTAACAAATGAACTCGAGGCCGTGCAGAATCGAAGCGTCCGTTTCATCGTTGGAAACTACCATCGCACTGCCAGTGTAACAAAAATGAAATCTAATCTTAAACTCCCCTTACTCTCCACTCGCCGTAAGCTATCACGCATTTGCCTCTTCCATAAAATTTACTATCACATGGTTTATGGTTTATGGGGTTTAACGTCCCAAAGCGACTAAGGCTATGAGAGACGCCGTAGTGGAGGGCTCCGGAAATTTGGACCACCTGGGGTTCTTTAACGTGCACTGACATCGCACAGTACACGGGCCTCTAGAATTTCTCCTCCAAAGAAATTCAGCCGCCGCGGCCGGGATCGAACCCGCGTCTTTCGGGCCAGCAGCCGAGCACCATAGCCACTCAGCCACCGCGGCGGGTAATTTACTATCACAATCCTTGCCTGAAAGCCATCTGTGTAAAGGCACCATCTTTCATCTCGCCTCGCATAGATCACAATCAAAAAGTAGCTGTTCCACACTGCCGCACAGTGACCTGCTCTAATTCCTTCCTCCCTAAAACATGTCGTGACTGGAATAATCTTTCACCCACAGCCACCTGTGTTATCGACACTGCGCGTTTTAAAAGCAAATTACTCGCACTGTTAGAATCAGACCAATTGTGATATGTTGTTTACTCATATATAGACTACATAAGGTTTCTTTTTTTGTAATCCTTTTATTTATTTCTTTTTACTCCTGTACTTTTGTTCTCAATGTTTTCGTCCTATGTCTCTAGGATCTTTCAATATTGTTCGTATATATAGCCCTGTTTTTGATCTATGTATTGTTTTCTTCACTGTCCCACTCCCTCTGTAATGCGAAAGCCCTGAGGGTAAAATAAATGAAATGAAATGAAACCCCGCTACCTTCAGCTCAGCAGCCGAAAGTCAAATAAAGTGACCCATTGTACACTGCTTCAGTGCTGAGTAGACAGGGTGCTAAAACCAGAGTATTAATACTAACGTGACGGCTCCGCAGACCGATGACAATGCATTGTTTATTATCGTGATAATCATTTTGCTAGGAAGTTTGGATACGGATGGAAGGAAGGTTTTTATAGTAATCACCTCTCTCTCCTCCTTATTGAAAAAAAAAATAGAAACATAGGAACGAAAAAAGGTTATATTAACGGGAACTCTCAATGGGTCATATTAAAACTTAATCGAATGCTTCACAACTTCAAGAGAAAAGAATGTCGCACCCATTCTCACGTCATGTAAAAAAATCCCTCACTCCTGAATATTATTTCAGGTGGGCTATTGTCCTCAACGAGGAATTGAGAATATTTATTAGCGGTACTCCAGCGTAACACTACTCCGATGTGGACAAGACTAAATAAGAAATGCTACTAAATGCCGTTGAGATCTGCAAGGTGGCAGAACAGTACGTATTTTAATGCCTCAATAAATGGGTGTGCTTCATAAATGCAGTCATACGCTGGATAGGCTTCGACACAATAATCGCAACAGTAATCGCAGTATCGGAGTTTTAGGGCTCAAGTAGACGTTGATGTGATAATGAAGCACTGTTAAAGCATACAGAGAATGAAATCCTTGTGTCATCCGCTCGTACACGTGCCAGCACATGCAGTCATACAATGCAGCGACCACACACGTTCTATCACTGCCAGCCGACACCTGCAAAGAGTCCATTTTGTCTCTTCACGTTGTTTGAAGGCAGGAGGGCATCGTGCACAGGCGTTATTGGTACGCGTGCAGTGAGGCGACATTAATTTTTATTAAAGAGATGCCGCTGCAAATTGATCGCGTAAAGAGCGTGTCAGATATTAGTGATGAACGCGTTTGCGCACCGTGCATGCGCATGAAAATTAGATGGTTCGGATTAAAATTTCGTTGCGACAATCCTGCGTAATCATACACACTTCTACGATGACGCATAGAGCGTTAAGTCTCCTCCGACATCATTGGCTAGTTTGTTCGCGACGTGGGATAAACTTTCTTCCCGCCACTTATAAATGACGGTGAGGATTCCAAAATATCCTGACTGCCCTGTAGTAACTCAACGCAAGTCAAAACTAGGCGAAGAAAATATACAATGCAATTAACGCTCCACTGGGCCGAGTAAATTTGGCCGAACCAAACGACAGAGATGTGGCATTTGCAGCTTTACTCAGTGCAGGGCTTTCTGATCCGTTCGGTGTCATCGAGACGAATTGACCTTCAAGCTAGTATAGGAATACCGGGCTGAAACAATCTATGTCGGTACTCCGACCTCGGACGTTTTAATTACCGGAGGATCCAGAGGCCGGAGACTTGTTTGCACATCACTTGACTTCTGGCCAGTAAAAGCAACGGCGGGAATGTTCTGAGGCGAAACAGCACTCGCCTGGATCGAGAGTCGCAAGTATTTGCAGTTACGTCACCTCTGATGAAGCGAATAGATGACACGGGTGGTGCCACTGCTATTGCTTGTAGCGGGTCTCGGATCAACCCTTGCTTTGGAGGGTAGCAGGACAATGAATATTATTCCTTGTGCCACTCGAAAAGCTCTGCGACGGCCACCAATACGGTGCTGCACAAGCTTTATGCCCGGATATTGCTGACAAGGGTCATGGTGGTTGTCAAAGCGCTACGTTGTTGATGGCAAGGTTGACGTTTAGCGTAGAAGGAGCCACGCTGTACGCCACATCTGACGGCAGATCAGAATATAACCATCAGGACCGCTTAGATTTTAGTGTTACCACATTGACTGAGCGAAGAGCTGAGGCCTGGGCTTGAAGAAAGGACACAAGATGCGTCCTAAATAAAGTATATTTGCTATCTCTCGCATGCACTCTTAAAAACAATTGCCGAACTAGACAACCACGAAGCGGTTGATTGCATTTGCAGAAATTCTATTCCAATCAGCAAAACTCAAGTATATTAGTGAAAACTTGCCGCGCGCCTCAGGTCACTTCAAAACCTTCCCAGAGTTTTAAACGTAATAGCGCCATCCTATTAACTTCAGTAGAATGGAGTTAGTTATTAGTGTCACATCTTCTGTCTGCCAAGGCTATTATGCTGCCTTAACACTAACTACCCCGATCTGCATTTTGTACCAGTACTATTTTGCGCGCACAAAACATCACACTGCCGGCCCCTGATTGCTATAAGCCAGCACAAGCTCCCACAAGCTCCAACATAGTTAGTGTTAACGAAAAGAATGTTGTGAAACAGCCCTGCTGAAATAATAGCTCCTAAGCATTAAAATAACATCAACGATAGGTGGAATTTGAACAATTTCATAACTGACAATATTTTGTGGTCGCGCGGCAATGGTGAAGCATCAGAGTGAAAGGACCAAACGATGAGTATTGTTATGAACTGGTTTTGTAAATGCTGAAGTGGGGTTAAATATGTTAGATGTGGGTTGACCCCGGTGGAAATACAATCATTAATGAGACTGTGAGTGAGTGCCAAGTAAAGGCTGAGCAAGGTTTTCGCCGGAAAATACGGTTGCGCTTTTAGTAACGTTCTAATGACATAAGCTACCTTTTCTTCCAAATGAGCAATGTGTATGCTAAATTTCATGTTGGAGTCTCGAAGATTACTGCTAGGAATGAGCACTCACACGCTGCAGGAATCTGATAACTGCTAATGTTGACTGTAGGATTATATAGAGGAGCTTTGTGGTTAGAGTGGAATACCATAAAATTAGCATTTGACGCAATGATTCCAAAAAAGTTAGTGTGGCGCCATTTTAAAATATTAATGTTTAAGTTTAACTTGGCAGTGACGAAAGTGACGCATTTTTCAGTAGCAAAAATTATAGTATCGTCTGCATAAAAAAAAACTCATTTAGAGTTAGGAAAGAACTCCGGAAGGCCACTCATATATATGTAGCAAAAACTACAATGAGCCCTAGAGTTTAACCCTGAGGAATGCGATGCAACCAGATAGTACTGTAGGAATATATGCGGCCTGCGTTCTGTTTGATAAGTAGCTATTGATGAGGAATTAGCCGGCACAATTATTATTTCAAAGAGTTTAGCTGCTAGAATGTTGCGAATAATAGATACCGATGCTTTTGGTAGATCGATGAAAACAGTTGCAAATGGTTCCTTCGCTTGTTGCTTGTTTCTTTTTGTTACACAAAGAAAGCAGAACAAGCTCGTTAGAGTAACCAGCTCGGAAATCGAATTGTTCATGTGGTAAGGTACTACATTTGTTTAAATTTTTGGTTATTCGTTTTTCAATCCATTTTTCAAATATATTACTAAAAAGAGAGCTGAGATCGCGAGATAGTTACAAATACTTGCAGCGTCAGATTCCTTGAACATCGGAATAACTGTAGCTCTCTTTATGATGAACATGAATTTTTATAGGGCAAGGACATCTGAGTGCCAAAGAGCGCCAGTGCACAAGGTATTTTCTTTTACGTAAAATGGGGCCGAAGACCCATATCCCAAGCATTTCACCTTGATTAAGCCCAGCACCAAACCAGGTGAATCTTGTACCCATTGTATTACCGGTGGGTACCCGGCGGAAGTGGGAATCGAACCCCGCGCCTCCCGCATGGGAGGCGGATGCTCAGACCAGTGGACCACGGCTGCCGTGTCTTTTTTTAGCTCTTTTTTGTTGTTGTTGTTGTTCTTAGGAATAGCAATCTACTTTCCTGTGCGATCAATTTTAAGTTAGTGGCATCAATGTCTACTAAACCAGCAGTAGCGGTACTTTAGTGGTGAATTACGTCGATAACTTCATTAGGGTCAGATTGTGATAAGTTATAGACTGCTGAGAGAGCCTGGAAGATATTTCAGGAATAGACAGAATGGAATGAACTTGAGCTGAAGAATTTGTTAGGTGCTTTCCGAATATCAATAAGCTTATACAAGGACTGTCAGAATATTTTAGTTTATTTATAAATGTTTGAGGAGCGCTCCTGTTGAAAACCGAATGAAAATATCTCCACTGCTTCCCGCAGTCCTTTCTGTCAGTACTCATTTTTCCCTCAAAGTGTTTTCTTTGTGCTTCTTTAAGTAGCCTCTTAAGTGCAGCATTTTTTGTAGCGGCTGAACCACCCAATGTTAAAAAAGGGCTATGTTTTGATTTTTTGTACAAGTTTTTCTTTTTCCGCATTGATTCCGTAGAACACGTTTGCCAAGGGCCATGTAGAGGAAAGAATATTTTTTGACATTTGATCTGAGTAGTTGATTCATCAAAGCATTTCTTGATGACAGCTGAAAATTCGCGAATACCTTGTTAGTATTCGTCAGAAAATTGACGAAAGACCAGTCAACATCAGCAACTAGGTTAATGAATTTCTCGGTGTAAAATAAATTGTTTGTGAATATTGGAGCAGGCTTCTGTTTTGATGTAGGCGGAAGAAAACGGGGAAGTGATCTGTACTAACAGAGCACCAACGTGATGCGGTTCCATAAAGTTGGAGAACATATGATCGATGGGTGCACCAATGATATGTGGAACACATATGTGGGGAGTTTGGCTGTTTTCTCATGGTTTTCTCATGGTTTTCTCATGGCTGTTTTCTCATGGTTTCTCACCTTATATAGAATTGTGGTTATCACAGTAGGCGTTACTGTCGTCTATAATATTGATACTGACGTCACCCATGATACCTCATTTTTCAGTTGATGGTGTGCTAATAAATGGTTTTAGTTCACTGCAAAAGTATGACATTGAAGATAAGGGAGAGCGATAAAGGCAGCCGAGGATGATCTTATTAGCGCTAAATGATGATGGTGATTCATCCGCTTCTGACAACCCGCATTCACATTTATCCACAGCGATCGTAAGGTAATTCTTAGGTTGATATGTTATTAGTGCAAAAAGTAACACATTGCCACTTCCTTGATTTTCGGTTAAGCTATGGCAGTGTTCTGGCAAGTAGGAAGGGGAACAAAGTTTTTTTGTCGTCAGCTGAGAACGAAGTTTCTGAGACACAGATAAATAAAAAATTATATTCCATGAGCTTTAAGAGACAAAAAAATTTGATTGTAATGTAATTTTAGACCTGGCACCTTTAAGTGAATTTCTGATATGCAATGCTCACATAGAAAACATTAGAAGTCATTACTGGAAAAATGCATTTTGATGGCGCGGAGAAGTCAGCAAAATAGAATGCATGTGGATGGGCTAAAGAATGCTCCGAGGTCCGCTTCTGAATGGATACAAAAGACAGTGTTGTCTGTTTGCCTTGCTTTGATGAGGCAGTTGTCCATCAAGTGGTAATACCCGGCTGTTTCTTTCTTCAGAGCAAGCGCTTTAGCAAAAAGCAAAAATAAAGGGATTTTGAGGGCCTAACTGCGGATAAATGCAATTAACGGATGTGGTTGAAATGTGAGAACGTCATGCACGCGATCGACCTTTCACCGGTACTTAAGTTCGTTGTCTTTGTGTTCATGGGCGTCCGGAGGGGGGGGGGGGGGGGGGCAAGGGGGGGCGGCTGCACCCCCCTGGAAAATCACTCCCTCGAACCGTGAGTGATGGCCGCACGCCAGGGGCCGTGGTGGGCTCAGCCAAAAGGGTAAAAGCAGCTCCGCTTCCACGCTTTGGGTCACATCTGCGAAATGCCGCGTCCGGGCACGCGTCTTTATGCCGTTTTCAAACCACGCTATCGTTAGCTCTGTTGAAGGCCGACCTGTTGCAGACATACAGCGGCACCGGCGAGCATGTGTTTCAAGCCGTCTTGAAATGGGTGCCTGTTTCTTTGATCTCTAGACAGATAGCGACACGGAGGCAGACAGTGCACAGTGCATCTTGTTTTCGCCTTCGTTATGCCGGCCACCGATGAATTCTTCAGGAGGGAAAGACAAATCAGCCGTGTCCACCCCCGCTTTGTCGGGCTGCTCATGGGCAAGCGGGCGATCAGTTGGCGCCGCCGCCGCTCGCTGTGCCTCCGATCCACGGGAGAGCGCAGTGCGGTAGAAGCGCCGCTATCAGAATCTTCGGCAAAGGAGATTAGCATCTTTTGTTCACGGCGACGCAGTCTCCAGAGGCGCCCCCACACCAGCGTCCTTTGCGTCTTCTCCGAAAACCAGCGCCTTTGGTCAACGCAGCCCGATGGCGCCTGCCTGGCTCGCCTGTCACTTCTGGCTGGGCCTCAAATGACAACAGCGCCCGTGTACTGTGCGAGGTCAGTGCCCGGTAAAGAGACCCAGGTGGTCGACATTATCCGGAGCTCTGTACTACTCCGTTCCTCATAACCTGAGTCGTTTTGGGGCTCTGAACCCCATAAAAACACACAAAACAAATTTTCCTACCGGAGTGGCGAGTGTCCCTTCCCCTTGGAAGTCGCACGGAAGTAAGCCCTTGCACGTGTGCGCGCCTCTGTATTTGTGCTTCGGTGTTTTTAGTGGCCGTTTGTCAACGAAGCTGAGAACAACCAAGACAGTGGACGAGAAAACTACGAGCGGCGAGCAGTGTGCGTGCGGTTGCTCGACTGTGCGGATGCGCGAGCAAGATGGAGCGAGGTGTATGAAGCTGCGAGCGTGCATTTATCTTGTAAATAAGTTTTCGTTGTATGTATAGACATCTTTTGTTTTCAACGTGCGCGTTCAACCGTTTTTCCAATCAATGTGTGTGACGAGTGTGCACCGAGAGCGTGTAATGAAGCACAGAAATGAATTTATCACCCGTGTAATCACGCAATTCCCCCAGAAAAATCCGTGGAGTCTACAGTTGCTGTTCAAGGAAGACTGACTGAGTGACTGTAGTTGCGTGTTTGTGACCATATTGTGCTGTGTGCTGGTCATCAATCCGGGTGAGTCGAGAACCCGTATGCAGCAATACTGAGCACTCTTCTCCACGAAGTGACAGTATATTTTTGGATTTTTTATTAATTTTAATTGTTTCTTCGTTGATAAACTGCAATGTATCTCTCCTAGCCACACTTTAATTTGCTGTTTGTAATTTTTATTTCATGTGTGTATTTCACTTATTTTTTATTTATATATAAATAAATAAATTCATACCGCAAATAGTGCCTTTTTGCTACGAACATGCCCCCCCCCCCCTCCGGCGCCAACAACCAATGGGGCCCCCCCCTGCAAAAAATTCTGCGGACGCCCTTGTTTGTGTTGCCAATTTTCTTTGTTTGCATAGAAAATTATCTGCATTGTAGATAACAAAAACATTGTAGATAACGAGCTTTTGGTCTTAACATTGAGAAGTTTATAATCGCAGTTGTTGGAAAGAAAAAGCATCATAAAAAGAAGCGCATTCACGTAGTTTAGAACTATCTGGAGTGCGGTGCAGAATCACCTGCTGCAAAGCAAAAAAAAACATTGACTAGAGTGAAACGTCCTTAACAGTATAAGGATATATATATATATATATATATATATATGTATCATGCGAAGGACTGAACAGAGGTAAGGGTGCTGGTACTTTCAGATTTTATTTTTATTTTTTCTCCCATCTAGCGCCGACTGAAAGGGCATGATGAGTAACACCGAAACTCCCCCCCCCCCCCCCAAATGTCCCACCTTACCTATCTCAGGAAAACAATAAATGAAGAAAGACTGTCAAAAGGGGCCGCTCCGCTTAACAATGCACAGGAAGAATGAATTAGAGGCAGCTAAAGAGAGGTTTCCGCGAATAGGATTTTTCGCCGAAGCAAAGGGGCGTGTCTCTTACCCGGTGAAAGGGGGCGAAAGAAATGAACAAAGAGATAGGAAAAAAATAATACAGAGAAGAAGTCTCGCTATTAAAGCGAAAGTGCATTCGCATGTACCCACTCAAGTTCTAGGAAAGAATCTCACTAAGGAATATAAGGTGGGCATGTGCAGCTGCAATAAGGAACTTTCTTCGACTTCCCCGCAACTAAGTCAGCGTGTCGCCTTTTGTCATTCCCGAGCTCAAGTGAGTCAGATGACGCGCAATCTAGGCGTGCATTCCTACTTTCATTTCACCGCCCTCTTTTCGGCGCACCCGTAAAGATCGTGGATATTGCGAACGTGACTTCAGGGTAGGAAGTGGTGCTCAGTAAGCATTTTGTTTAGAGGCGCAATAGAGGCTTGAAGCCCGAGCTGGCATTTTGGGCCGCGGTTGATGGGTTTCAGCGCCACTATATATTGGAAGAGAATTAGGGGTATCGGAGCTCAATTTACTTTTTGCTTGGCGATGAACGTCGAAGAACTTGAACTGCCAATAAGGGCGCATTATTGTGCTGAAATACGATTGCACCATAGCGATTTGGGACCACGGTAAACCTAGAAAAATGGCTGCTCTTACTGGCTTCCGTGTACTGAAATCCCTGTGAGCTGAATATGCTGCATGAGGTACTTTGATCTCTATGGTTGGTCGACAAGCTATATTGAAAAAGTGAAAAATGGGTGCACTGCAGGAAATGTGTGTATACGCTACGCAAAATGGAAAGCATGAAAATCATCGGCAGAATAAAGGACCTTACTGGTAAACATCGCTCGAGAAGCCGCAGTCCGAGCTTATGCGTATAAAAATACCATCGATTGCCTTGCTAAAATGTTCCCAATGGGTTGCCCTTGTATAAGGTTTCTCTTCCTCTGTTTAATATTCACTGGCCAAACGATTGCCCGAATACTTTAGTGGTCTTTATCGTTACATCAGCCTCCACCAAGCATCAAAAGAGCGGAAGGGAATGCTTACTCTGGGGAACAACTGGATAGTTTTTCAGCCTGCGATTTTTAAAGTGTAACTGAAGTAGAACTTCTTTGATAGCGTACTACCTCCTGGGCCCAGGTCATAGTTAAGGAACCTGTCTACCTTGAACCCGTGCATAACGGAGAGTAACTGCTGGTTAAATGAGCTAAGCGTTTGCTTGAAGGTAGCAGAAGCCGTCTAGAAGGAAAAAAATTATTGAAGGGGTCCTGGTGTTTGCTGTTCTTGTGAGCTTCTGGGCCAAAGGTTAAGCTTCATACGCGCGCTTCAGAAGAAACGTCAGACCATTAGCCTCTTATGTTGTTGCGGCAGAATTTTGTGAATGGTCACTCGAGTAATCACTGTCGTAAAAATGCCATGTTCCACTGTTTTGCGTTTCAAATCTATTCCGGCATACGAACCTCCATTTACTGCAGCCGACGTGACTCCGGTATAATGGCGCCGTTGTGAACAGACACGTCACATCTGCCCGGCATCTATGAACAGCTGTTCACCACATCCTGCCCGGGCACTATTGCCTTGGCCTGCAACAAATGCTGCTCGCCGTAGCATGCCGCTACAAATTCGGTCATTTGTTTCAATCTAGACGAAAGGGCAACCTTTCGTTTCCTTATTCATCGAGCCCCGAAAAACGTAAGCACGAAATAGATTACTTGCACGAAGAAAATGCGGATGAGAAAACGGAGGATTCGATAGTGTTGTAAACTTCTCGACCCCCTCAAATGCAGAATAAGTGAACAATGAAGAGATGGAAAGGACATCACAGGTAACGGTATGCAGGCGACTCTCTCAAGAAAGCAGCGGCTGACTGCTTTTGCATTCCAATGCCTCGTGCGCATCTTCATTATCTTCCATCTCATTCAGCGCGTGCTTTGGATGCATCCCATTTCATTATGCATTCACGTCCCAGACGTTCCTTTCATGCGAACGCATATATTGAGTGGACGCCTTGCCTCGTCAAGCGAAGTAAATTGAGGTGAAGAGAAGGGAATGTCCATCGGTATTCAAAGGGCACCGGACCCATTGGAATTTTGTTCCTTCTTAGACAATGACAATCCAAAGATGATAAAAGAGATTCTTGCCAATCAATTATACAATGCTTGTTAATACAGTTACTTGAATTCCCCTGGCTTAGCTTTACTTTTTTTTTATGAGCAAACCCTGACAAATGACTCAGACCAGTGTTTTCTGGTTTGCAATTGATCTTTGCTAAGCAAGTGCTACAAGGTTGCCTGAAGCGTTCTTTTTTCGAGTTGTCTTTTAGCGGTGGCGAAAAGGGTAAGACCGTTTCGAACTGATACTGTCGGGCAATAACGAATTACCTCAGTTTCGAGAACCTTAAAATACACAGAAGCTGAATGCGCAGACTGCCTTACCGTAATTTTCACAAAAACCTCCTTACGCTCTATGCATGCATATTTTAAGAATTCGTGTAAACACTTGGCGTAATCTTAGACTGCTTAAAGAGGTCGTATGAAGAAATAAAACACATGCGATGCCACCCAATTTCAAGAGTCGGTGACTTTAAAATGCGCCTAAAGAAGACTTTAGAAACGGTTACTTTGCCTACAGAAGGTCACCTGTTTTTAACCATACAAATAAGGCGATGCATGTCAAGTGTTTATCCGGCGAATGCACGCGTGCTGTTGCAATACTCAAGAGGCGTTGGCAGCGGCGGAGACGACCTTGAGCTACTGGCGCCAATGAAGTGTGGGCCCATTGGGGAGTGTTTTGAACTTGTATCTGCCGTCAGCGGCGCGTTCTCGGCTGAGTTTGGAGCGGAAAATAGGAAACTACGAATCCACACGCAGCGGCAACCGTCTGCGCCGCCCACATGAGTGAGTGCGTGGCTCCAGAGAGGCGCGGAAACTACTCAAGTGCCTCCAGGGTCTACCAAACTCGGTGACATCCAGCGCCGTTTTTATGCACCTCGGCTCTAGTCTGTCGCTTTTAAAGGTCTGGGGAGAAAGATGCCGGTTGCAAAATGTGAACAAATTTGTCGTTGGATTCAAGTGACAAACGTGCCGCCTTTCACAAGGGTTAAGAAAAACGGCTTACGCAACCGGCTCGCTCACGTTTAAACCGTCTTTACTGCGAAGCACTATTGGCAGCCTCCTTCCTTGCTCCCCCGTCTCCTCATTCACTACCTGCCGCTACCAGAACGTGCGAACCCGGTAAACCTCGTCCCTGTATACTTTGGTGCGAGAGCTCTCGCGTGATGGGAATATGAGTGCGACGCACACTTTTTGCCTTTGTTCTAAATATTTACCCTGTGGACATATAACGCACGCCTGAAAATAAAGGTTCATTGATTGATTATTGATTGATTGATTGATTGATTGATTGATTGATTGACTTTCAAATTGTGCAGCGAGGTAACAATAGAATTCGTTATTTTGTGCTAATAGCCTGCTGTCTTTGATGTCGGCGTTACTTGTACATTCAATAGCGCTACGCGCCCCATTCGGATAACATAATTTCTAAACCGTTGCCTGGATAACTGAAGCGCTGCAGCAGGCTTCGTTTAGGAGGTATACTTCATCGGCGGTGACAATGCGCGCCCAGGAAATTCAGTTGCGCCACCCAAAACGCTTCTCTGCAGTGTCATCTGTCCCCGTCTAAAGCCCTAGAAATTTCCCCGTCTCTTTCCCCGTGCCAATCATGGGGAAGTATACTGAATTGCTGGTGCCTATATACTCGGAATTCAATCAGGTATGTGTTAAAATCTAAATCAATGTGGAGCGGTTAGTTCGGGTCACGGTGTTCGGTGTATGGCCAACGTAAAAATTGCGCAGGTCATTTTGTGATGGCCTGCAACAGCTTCCAAGCTTCGCTTTCGGGCCTGTATGAAGTTTTTAGCGTTCTGATGCACTAGACAGAGATTGTAGCTGTCCATAGCTCTTTCTCTAGTTTGGGCGCTGCACCGTCTACAAAGCAGTGTCGCAAGAAGAGTCTAAATCTCGCTGTGGACAAACCCAATAAGTCCTGTCTAGCTTAAAATAAGACTGTAGACGTGTTCAAAAAAAAAAAAGAAAAGGAGATGGGGAGGCTGCTTCAGTTTATGCAAGAGTAGCCGAGTACGGTTTCATTCCCTTTCTAAGGCGATTACTCCACAAAGACAATGTCTGGGGAGACTCCTAGGAAAACATGAGTTAAAAAATTTTTGAATATCAGTGAAAGCTTTCTTAAAACCTTCGCATGGAACTTACTTTCAATATTTTATTGCACAAAGAACAATGGTATATGCTGGTCGCTGTTCAATGTATCAATACCCAAGTAGTATGATTCACATAAGGCACATGTCCCAGCATCCACTCTCTGCACAGTGATAATAGCTCTGGAGTCATTGCGCTAAATACCATACTTTTCTATTCTAAGTGTGTCCACCGAGCACGAGTGAACAGCATTTTTATTCATCTGAATGGAAGCTTGCGGATATCAGTACACCATAAACACAAATAGAAAATGTAATGGGACATCACGAGCATGTCAGTGGAGTGCTATTCAGCTTAAGATGAATGTTGGGATCATGCGACCTGAGTCAGCCTATAAAGAGCCACGTTAATCACACTTTTCGTGATGTACGAAACGTACTTTAGGAACAATCTCAGTCTGAGGCTTTGAAGCCGTCCCAGTGAATGGATGTCGAGCGCTGGCATTTTGTCCTAGAGTGGCTGCTTTACACTGCTAAATGGAAGCAGGAACATTTATTGTGCGAGACAAGAATGCCACGTATTCATACGACAGATGGAATGCGTGAAACATTTTATAGCAATTCTTGTATGACTGAGCAGCAAGTTCTGACCTTGCAATGCATTTTGGCCAATTTAAGAGTTTTTATCCCCTGTTAACTCAAACATGCATCATCAAGAAATATTCTGAGCACCGTGTGCGCGAGATTTGAAAAGCATTCATGACAGGAATCTGAATCTGGTTTGTTATACAAAATACGAAACAACATGGACAACACTACAGAGAAGGAGGACCCGTAGTCGAAGTCTGTAGTGGTGATCAAAAAGAAAAATACGCAATTTGACACCTGACAGCCTGTCGCCTTGTTTCCAAAAGAACTCGCATATTTAGATCATCAGGTTTCAGACTCCACCTTTCTTGCTAGATTTCAGATGGATTTTATACTTGTTACAAATTTTGTTGTCGACTGATTACACTTGTTTCGTTGTTTTTCGTAGTTCTGTGGGCGGTTTTTCTTTTTATTTTGAAATCATGCTAGCAGCCGAGCTAGACATGCGAGATTTATTCCTTCATTCCGAGTTGTGCAAACTTTTCTCGCGTAATAAGCCTCAAACTTTTATATGTTCCTGCACTTCATGAAATAAATTCCGCCATTTTATATTCAGCGTTTGTGGTGTCTGCCTAATTATGTTCGGTCCTTTGAGCTAATTTAAGTACGAACCATACAAATGGATGTTGTCTCGCAGAAATCGTGTCGCAAAATGCCGAAATCGAAAACTCCACCTTTGTCGTGCTGCTGCTGGAAAAAAAAGACTGAATCCTAAAGACACGAGCCGCAGTATACATCTAAGCACTCTTCATAATTTTCCCACACAAAAAAAAAACAATCAGGTTGGTTCCTACAGAAATATATCGGAGTTGCCCTTGGCATCACCTCGTGTCTTCACACATAAAGCAAAAACAGGAAAATCAACCAGGTTAATGAAAAGTTATTGACGGTGCTTTGTTCGCAAGACAAAGCTTATCTACTCTTCTAGATCGGTCGTCAGCGCCTAGGATGCTTTGAATATTCATGAGCTGCCGATGTGTGCGGCTTGATACAATTTACTAAAGGTGTGGCAAGTTACACGCTGTCAGAAGACGGAAGACAATGTTGCTGACGAGAACAGAGGGATCACGAAACAATAGGAGGGGCAACGCAGGCCATCGGCTTAATGAAAGGAGCAGCCGATATTCACTGCCTCCACCCTCTCAGTAGTAGAATTTGCAAATTGGTTCAGGTGTTGTGTATTCAAGGATTATTTTTTAGTGCAGAACTTAAATTAATGGCACACCAGTATCTTTTCGGGGCTTTGTTTCCGGATCAAATTTGTGGAAAGGAACCTTGAGTTTATATGAAGTTGCGGCCGAAATGCCGGGGACCCGGAGTTCCACAGGTGTTCTTGATTCTGGACGACGCCTTGCAAAAAAGCGTAAGTCCTTGGTGGTCTTGCGTTACGTGGCAACTGTTACTTGATGCGTCCATCCCTTAAGAGCTGACGTTAGCTGAAGAGACTAATAATAAATGCACTCGACCTTTTCTAATATAAAGCAGTCTCCACTTTGTATACGTGATTGATATGGACCTGTGTTTTCGCCTGCTAGCTGTCCTGGCTGTATTTTTTTCAGCCGACAACCAACTTAGTAGCTAACGCTGACACAAAACGGGCTGTTATTTACACATTTCTGCTTAGAAGTATTTAAAGCGGTTCCAAAAATACTTTCTTCGTCCAATTTCACCTAGTTAAGCCCCTTAAGAGCCGTGAAGGGTGAAGGACGAGGCTGCGTAAAATGAGCGCTGACTGGACTAAATTATAAATATGCTTGTCAATTTTTTATGGCGCGTTAAAAACTCAGGGTATTATGCACCAATAATGAATATTGTAATTTACGTGAATAAACCTTTTATTCACGTCGCTTTGCTATTTTCGTAATCGCACATTTCAGGTTATTGATTCTCTCGCTTTAATCTCAACTTGTTTACTCGAAAGCCGAACTAAGTATAAAATGCGCTGCAGGCTTGCTACAAAAAATACCAATGGAGCTGAAAACAGAGGCGATGCCGAAACGTGCAAAGAGATTTGCCGTGATTGCATCTGGCGAAACGACTCATGGCACGACATCTGCAGTGCAGCATAAATACGCAAACGTTTTCTGCTTATCGCACCTTTCTTGTGAAAGAAATGGGCAGCGCGCATTTGAGACAGAAAAGGTCTGGCACAAACAGGAAGAGTTCGGGTACACTGGCACCTAGGTTCTGCGAAAAGGGAAGTTAATCCACCGGTCATTTCTTCACGCCTGTCGATGAGTGTCCTGTATAAAGAATAAGAGAAATATAAATGCGACTATGATGTGCACCCCCGAGGAAGCGACTGATTTCGTCCCCTTTTCCAACAAGAAACTAATGTATATAAAGCTGGGAATGCTTGGGAAAACTGCCATTCATGGACTGAAAGCTTGCCTATAGGCGGCTGAAGCAACTGATCTGAAGCAACCGACAGCAATAGGGAGCAACGGCCACCGATTATGGCGGCCTCTCATTTGAACGGACGGATTTCTTGAGGAAGAGATTACTTCGCCGGTCTTTCATGGCCAACACGCTCGCTGAATGACTCCTTTCATCCAGCGTTGAAGAGGAGAATATGTGCGTATCAGGCTTTCGCTTTTGAGTCGCTCAGTTTATTCCACTACTTCCGATATTATGAGTGCTTGCCAAAATTGGCACTTTCTTTCTGTGGTCACGTTCTAGCTTGCTTTTTCCTCTTTCTAGTATAAGAAACACTCGCTAGGGGTGAATGAACTAAAGGGCACATTTCCTTTTTGCTTGGTTTCTCCGCCCTGATGGAAAAGTCAGCATTCGATTAATGAACAGGCGGACAGAAGCGACAGCTGCCAGTGGCTGGTCATGATGGCAGATGGGAAAGCGGCCATCCAAACAGAGTGATTTGCTACGTGAGGCACGGAAGAAACTAAAATATAGAATATTGCTCGAGAAGCTGCAACATAAGTTAATTAATAACACGTGTATTTATTTATTTTTATTTATTTTATTTATTTACAAATACTGCTAATCCCAATTGGGATTGTGGCAGGAGGGCTTAGTAAGGTTAACAGAACGCGGTCAAGCATAATTGGAACATTCAACTGGTCAGCATGTTAAGAAAAACAACAAACGGTAAAACGAAAATACAACCGAGCTGTGACGAAAACAATCAAATAACGCATAAAATAAGGCTAATGTCGGTAGTATTATACAAAGAATAACAAAATGTTGAAACATTGCTAGTTGTTATAATACGCAGACAATAAGTAAACAGTAAATATTATAATCGTACACTGCAAAGGCATTAACACAGTATAGGTGTTTAGTTTAAGTAACACTGCATAGTTTGACAAAAAAAAAACTTACACATAAAAAAACAAATAACCATGGGTAAAATAATAACAGAACGCAAGCAACCAGGAATGAATAACTAATAACAGGACATACTCTCAACTGCAATATTAAATTTTGTCAATGATGAACAGTTAGTAATAGATGGATCAAGGCTGTTCCATTCTCGAATTTCTAGTGGGGAAAAGGAATTTTTAAAGCAGTTAGTATGGAAATGATACTCACTTAATGTATGCGAATGTTTATGACGCGTTGATCTTGCTTCGGAAAGGGAAATATATTTAGTAGTGTCGAGTTTTAGATGTCGATTTATTAGTTGAAACATGAGTTTTAGTCGCGCGACTTTTGCACGGGTCTGCAATGATTTTATTCCTTCAGTTTTCATTAATTCAGTAGGCGAATCGGTTATTTTGTATTTGTTAAATATAAATCTGACTGCTTTTCTTTGAACGGCTTCAAGTTTGGTTATATCTTGATTAGTATAAGGAAACCAAACGACGTTAGCATATTCGAGAACAGATCTAACCAAAACATTGTAGGCTAAAAGCTTAGTTGGAAAAGGGGCTAATGTGAGGCGTGTCGTCTAAGAAAAAAGAGCCGTTTCAAAGCTGTTGAGGTGATTTTGTCCACGTGAGTGTTCCACCTGAAGTCATGGGTTATTAGTACGCCAAGATACTTATGATTAGTCACTACAGTAAGTGGTGTGCCATTTATAGTATACCGAAAGTCGGATTTATGTTTCTTTCTAGAAACTGTCATAACAGCAGATTTAGCAGCGTTCAGTGTCATCTGCCAGTCAGTGCACCATTTTGCTATAGAATGTAATGCGTTGTTAAGAGGATCCTCTAATGTATTAATTTCGCGATAAATTACACAGTCATCGGCGAACAGTCGTATATTAACGTTGAGATTAGTCGTCAGATCATTTATAAAAATCAAGAAAAGAACAGGTGCCAAGACACAACCCTGAGGTACACCAGACACAACATTTACTACGTGGGAGGCTTGATGATTAATTTCTACAAATTGTGTTCTGCCTGATAAGTAGTTGCTAATCCAATTAACTATAGAGCCATGACCTAGAGTTGCTTCTAGTTTATTAATTAGTTTAATGTGTGTAACCCGATCAAATGCCTTTGAAAAATCTAGTAGTATTAGATCGGTTTGCTTTTGTCTGTCTATGCTGTGGGATAAGTTGTGGACTAATTCTAATAACTGTTACTGTCGAAAGGCCTTGGCGGAAGCCATGCTGAAATGGGGAGAGTATGGTTTCATTTTCAAGGAAGACGGTTATGTGTTTTAGTATGATGTGTTCGAGTACTTTAGACACTGAACAGGTGATAGAGATGGGTCTGTAATTAGAAACATCTGTCCTGTTTCCTGATTTGTGTATCGGAATAATTTTGGCTATTTTCCATTCCTTTGGAAGGGTACATGTTGCGACGGATTTATTGAAGAGTAAGCACAAATACTTAGCCATCCATTCGGCGTATCTTTTTAGAAAGGAATTTGGGATGTTGTCTGGTCCTGGTCCCTTTTTTGTGTCTAGATTTAACAACAGGTTAAGTACCCCAGTCTCAGTTACAGTTAGTGATTCAATGTGTTTCGTTGTTCGTGAGGTCTGATGAGGGACTATACCATTATCATTAGAAAAAATTGACGCGAAGTAATCATTCAGTTCATTGGCTATCTCAAGGCTTTCTTCTTTTGAGGCTGGGTTTTCAGTTTGTCTTTTAGGATTAAGGTAGCTCCAAAATTTTGATGGGGACGTTCTTATAAAGTTATTGAGGGTGTTATTTAAGTAATGCAATTTAGAAGCCTTTATTCGATGTTTCATGCTTTGTATTGCAAGGATAAGATTGGTCCTTGTTTTCGTGCAAGGGTTCACCTTCAGGGCTTTTTTACGGCGATTAACTTTGCGCTTAGCGTGTATGACTTCGCGGGTGATCCAGGGGTTACGTCTTTTTTTTTGCTTCCTTCTACGTGGGACAAACTTATGAATACAATATGAGACAGTCGTTTTAAAGCTGTGCCATAAGGATTCAATGTCAGAAGAAGCATCGCTTGCAAGTTCTTTGTATGTGTCGAACTCGAAGAAAAGATGATCTAGAATACTATTATCGTCAGCTTTAGTGAAATCATGAACAAAAGTTTGCGGTCGTGGCGCAGAAAGCGTGCTACTGGTAGGGACACTGCATAAGATTAGTTTGTGATCGGAGATTCCGTCTAGTATTTCAGTTTTAGTTTATGGAGTGGAAAGTGGTGACTTAGAAATACTAGATCAAGCGTGTTACTCGAAGAACCTTGTAGACGTGTTGGTTGATTTACAATCTGAGAGAGATTAAACTGTACCATAATATCTAAAAGATAGTCTGAAGAAGCGGAGTGATGTTGCATTGTGAGCCAGTCAATATCCGGGAGGTTAAAGTCGCCAAGCAAGATTAGTCTGGTACCTAGAAGATGACATTGCATATAGCGAAGTAATGCAAGCATGAAGTCATGATCACTTGATGGGCTGCGATAAACGCAACCCACCACTATCGAGTAGGAACAAAATGTCAGTTTGGAAAAGATTGCCTCTACGCCTTCGATGTCGGGAAGTACAGTGACTTGTATTTTTTTGTTCACAAAAATGGCTACACCGCCACCGCGAGTTTTTCTATCCTTGCGAATTATCGCGTAATTTGGGGGCGTAACCTCGGTGTCCATTATATCGGACGTGAGCCACGTTTCAGTCACGGCCATAAAGTCGGGTTTTATGCCAATAAGTAAGCTTTCCAAGGAATAAAGTTTGTTTAGAATGCTGCGAGCATTTATGTTAGCAAAAGTTATTTCTGTTTCTGCTGGTTGCGGCGTGGCCGCAATGTTTTTGCATCGCTTTGACTGTTTTTTGGGGGACTAGTAGGACTGACTTTGGTTTCCACTGGCATTACACGGTTCTGCTCATCATCCCAGTTGAAAAACTGACCGTTAATACGCAACTTATCAAAGACAAGAGCAACTTTGTCTCCGTTGTCTTTGTGCTCCTTCGCATTCTCCCATAACTTCTTTCGTATGCTACGTACACGGGCCGAGTAATCCTCACTGACTGAGTACTCCGATCCCTTCAGCTTTGTCCAGTTCTTTAGTATTCTAGATTTGTCCCGTGAGTCAAGCAGTTTAAGGATAACAGGTCTGGCCTTTTTCGTATTCGTAGGCCGGCCCAGTCTATGAATTTTTTCGATGGTAACGGGCTCTATTTTTAAGATGTCCTGAACAATTTTCTCGTTGACTGTTTTTTCCAGTGTGTCGCTGTACTCACTTTCATCCTCAGAAATTCCATATATTATTAGGTTAGACCTTCGTGAGCGATTCTCCAGATCGTCTATTCTCATTTCAAGGGTCATCACTGTTTTCTTTAGGCTGTCAATCTCGTGCAGACACGTTGATATTTTACTGTCCAGTACGGCCAAGTTTTCTAATTTTGTATCGATGGAGACAAGCCTTTCTTCCTTTATTTCTTTAAGGTCATCTGCTATACTTTGTAGCTGTTTCATTAGCGGCGCCATATCAGGTCCGGGGTTGGTCTCAATATCACCGGCGAGCAGTAGAAGCTTCATGGCATACAGAAAATCACAGAACACTGGACAGAGCAGCCCTGGGTACGGCACCACTACAAGGTAAGGGTCGCTTGACCGATAGCACTTGCCGTAGCATTTGCTAACCTGTACGAAAAAGACCAGCGGGTTGGTGAACCGCATGCCTGAAGTGCCGCCGTGCCCAAGAAGCCGTCCGGGGTCATCTGTTGCCTTTATGTAGGGTCGTGGCCGATCCACCGCCAGGGAGGCGCTGTCTTCGTCACTGTTCGTTATCGAACCTAGTGTCATCCGGTAGCGTCGGTCGATGCTGATGTCTGCGAGATGAAGCGTATCAGCCTCGTGTCGACCGTGATCGCACACAAGCTGCGTTCTTTCGGGCGTTGACCATCGCGGTTGATCGTGTCGAGCAACTGGCGTCGACAGCACCGTGACGATCACCTGTACGAAAAAGACCAGCGGGTTGGTGAACCGCATGCCTGAAGTGCCGCCGTGCCCAAGAAGGGTAGTGCTAGAACAGGGGCTAGTTAGTTTTGCATATTTGTGAAGTAACGCGCTATAACCAAGATGCAAGTCTGAATGAACAGAGAAGAAATTGTCTACTCATTCCACCGATAATCGGTATCTATTGTAATTTTAAATTCTGGACTCTGCACTACCGATTCCTTGTTCACTGCTATTTACTTGCACTATTCTTGTGTCCCTTCCTGGTGGAGCAACTTTCCATTTTTTTTGTTACACGTATTCAGATTTCAGTGGTCCTTTTGTTTTTAGAAAGTCGTGTTCTCTTGGGTACCTCTTAATTGTGTCTAGTTAGTTCTCTACTGGTCTGGTCCGCTAATTCGTAATGGGCTCTACTTTTATTTCAATGTGTTATGATAAGAAGGACCTGTGCAAGCGTAAATAACTGGCGTCGTAGTCGTCACGAGTGATGCGTGGCACGCTTTGAACCTGTGGTGCCATAACAACCTGCCTATTGTGGCAGGCGGTAGTGAAAGAAATGGGTGGTCGCGAGAAGGTGCTTGGAAACAGTAACTTAGTCTCACAAGCGCCACCGCGGGCTGTGCTTGAAACAGCCACCTGCCGCAGATGGTGCAACGCTTATCCATAGCTCCACTGAAACCGGGAGTGTGGTAAGGGTTCCCAGCCATCTACGAACATAGAGTAGAGAACGACCGATTCCGCTTAAATGGCGTTCACCTATTAGGCTGTCGTGTTGCACAATTAAGAGAGCAGGATCACCAGCAGTAGAAAAGGCTAACGCATCCAAGCGATCCGGCCACGATCACCTAAAAGGTTTTTTTGTTCGTTTTATTCAAACCTTGTGCATGCAGTCAACTGTGTCTGTTGCAATAGTGGTCCTCCGATCAGAAATGATTGTTTTGGGTCCTCAGTTCGATGATCCCCTGCATTGTCGTTCTTTCCATGCTATTATATTGTGTACTTCGTGTACAGGGAGATTTTTGGAACCACTTGGAGATTTTTGTTTTAAAAACTGTGAGGGATACGTCGGTGCGGTGTGTGCAGGTGGACTGCACAGCAAGGCGGACATTATGTATATGCTTGAGCTCAATAATTATGCAATTATTTCCTTAAAGAGAATAGTTAGCTTTTTATTTTTATTTAAGGGAGAAGGTAATATTGCGCAATTGAAGCCCGTCGGCAGCAAAAGGTTGCGCAGTTTTAAAATTTCTTTTGTCAGCAATTTGCCTAGAAGGATCCTATTTCCGTATTGCAGATTTCAGAGCTCATTGAACTCGCTTCCCGCGTTGCATAGTTATAAAATGAATTTGTTACACGTGGTACTGCCACCAAAATTACGTTGCCTGCTTGTGCAGAATAAATACTCGAACGGCGTCTGTAAATACTCTATTTCAAATGCGAGTAAATGGGCACGGAGTGGGCACGGAGGCGCGATGAAGGAAAGAATGAAAAACTTATGCACACCTTTCTTCGTCCTGCAGGTTAGTTATCTTTCCAAATTACCATTTCCCTGCTTGAAGTCAGACGACCGCTTTGTCATCGTGCTTCCGTGCCCAGAAGCAGTGTTCTTGCCCTTCTGTTCATTGGTACTCCTTCTCAGTGGGGACGTCGAGAGTAATCCTGGTCCTGATGATCTTGCGCAGATTTTGCGAACCATGAAGGAAATGAACGAACGTTCCAAAAGAGTGGAAGTAGCGCAAAACACTATGTTGGAAAGTATGTCGGAGCTCAAGCTACAGCAGCAATCCGTGTCAGAAGCGATGTCAGATATAAAAGAAAGATTGCAAAAAGTGGAAAATCAGACATCAGTTTTCGAGCACTGGCAGCAGGACATGAACGCTTTGCGTGCCACAGTAGAGCGCCTCGAGAATGAAAATATCGCACTTCGATCCCGTCATGATGACGGAGAAGACCGATCTCGGCGGAACAATCTGGTTTTCTATGGTATATCTGACAGCGCAGAAGAAACGTGGTCTGAGTCGGAGGAACAACTTCTAGATTTAATAAACAACACCATGAACACTGATATCAGTCAGTCAGACATTTCCCGCGCGCATAGAACTGGGCGTTTCGTAACAGGGAAAACCCGTCCGCTTGTAGCAAGTTTTCAAAACTACAAAACAAAAGAACTAGTCTTTTCAAAACGTGATCTGTTGAAAAATACAGGAAAAGGAATGAGTGGAGACTTCTGCCAAGCCACGCGCAATATCAGAAAAAATTAATAGAGTATGGTAAATGCAAGGGCAGCACATCTTTCAAACTTGGGTATAAAAAACTTTTTCTGGGTGGAAAGTGCTACGCATATGACGAGAATCGGGGTACTATCCGCGAAATCGGTAATTCCTCTGAAGGCACAACTGAAGACACAGTTGAAAACACTACTGAAAACTCAAGCGAGGCTCATGACCGACCTCTCCGCTCTGGTCGCGCGCGATGGAAAAGATAGGACCACGAGAGGGGAGGCGCTTCGAAAAGCTTCGACTACTCTCTCCTGTACTCGAAAATTCGTAGTCTTTATCCCAAAAAGGATGAGTTATGCGCTGTGATCGATGACTGCAACGCTGATATCATTATATTAACAGAAACTTGGCTAAATAGCAAAATAACGAATAATGAATTGTTTAAATGTGAAAAGCGGTATGTTGTCTTCCGGAGTGACCGAACAGGCAGAGTTGGTGGCGGTGTCCTAATTGCTATTAATGAGTCTATTGACTACTTTCTAGTACCTATTGCTACGAATTTAGAGCTAATCTGGTGCTGCATAAATCTTAATTTTAAAAAAGTAATCCTAGGTGCATGTTACCGATCCCCCTCGACGGACACATCATTTTGCGATAACCTACACGATTCCTTAAATCAGATTATCACCCGTTTCCCTCAGCTGAAATCTTGCTCTTAGGCGACTTCAATTTTCCGAATATTGTCTGGTCACATAACAATCCCTTTTCTACCCCTTCGTCCGCTGAATCCAACTTGTTTCTTTCCATTTGTTCAGACTTCAGCCTATCACAGATTGTTAGTCTTCCCACACGTGTAACGCGAAACACATCATCACTGCTTGACCTTATTCTTACGTCATCAGCGGATAACTTATCCGCGGTTTCACACCTGCCTGCGCTGAGCGATCATGATATATTACACTTCACGCTAACTGTGACTCAAACAAAAATTAGCCGACAGAAAAGAAAATTTCGTGATTATAACAAAGCTGATTACACCACCATCAACAGTGAACTCTGCTCATTTTTAGATATTTTTTTACCGCTCTGTCAGGATCGGCCCATAGAAACTAACTGGCGCATGTTCAAAGAAAACAATTTCAGAATTAATCAGCCGACACATCCCCCTTCGAACAGTCTACACCAACAGTAAAGCCCCTTGGTATAACACATACTTAAACAGGTTATCCAACAAAAAAAGCGTTTATTTCGTTCAGCTAAACAGTCATCAAAACCGACAGCTTGGCTAGCGTACAAAAAAGTGGCAAAGTCTTATAATACTTCCTTAAGGTCAGCTAAATTTTCATTTTTGAACACTACTCTTCCACAATTATTAAAGACTAATCCAAAACGTTTTTGGAATGTTATACGAGGAAGTACTAATAAGGACGGCTTATCACTACTCACAAGTTCCGGGGAATCAGTACCGCATCACCTTTGTTCCAAAGTACTTAACGACACATTCGTTCAGTCATTTTCATCCCCTGTGCTTACCAATCAGATGCCAGCTATAAATACTACCAATTATCACCTCATGGAACCCATAATATTTGAAGCAACTGGCATCAAAGCCATAATAAACAAATTAAAACCCAAATTATCTTGTGGAGTCGACGAGATCAATGTTAAATTTTTGCAACATACCGTGGAATACTGTTCAATCATACTACAGTGCATTTTTTCTCAGTCGTATAACTCTGGCAGTATACCTCATGATTGGAAAACTGGAAAAGTAATCCCCATCCACAAGTCAGGTCCAACACATAATCCGCTCAACTACAGGCCCATTTCCCTTACATCCGTACCATGTAAAATTATGGAACACATTATATACACGCATCTAGTTAACTTTCTTGAAGATAAATTTTTTTCCAGTGTGCAGCATGGATTCCGTAAAAATTTCTCCTGTGAAACTCAGCTAGTCTCTTTCACTAATGATTTGCATGCCTATCTAGACAGTGGTTTTTCAATTGATTGCATATTCCTCGATTTCTCCAAAGCTTTTGACAAAGTTAACCATACACTACTTCTTCATAAACTAAGCTTCCTAAACATAGACCCTGCAATAATTGACTGGATTAATGCTTTCCTCGCATCCCGCGTTCAGTTTGTAACCACTAATGAAGTGAACTCACCCTCGGCCCCAGTTCAATCCGGCGTTCCGCAAGGGTCGGTTCTAGGTCCTCTCTTATTCCTGATTTATATAAATGACTTACCTTCTCATGTTTCTTCCAAAATTTGTCTTTTTGCAGACGACTGTGTGTTATACCGTAAACTAACTGATGCTTCAGATGCTTTATTAATTCAGAATGGTCTCAATAATATTGTGGAATGGTGTAATACATGGTGCATGGAATTAAATATTAACAAATGCAAATCAATGAGGGTATCTCGCACTAACCACGTAAGTCCCACTTATATGCTTAATAACGTCTCATTAGAATCGGTGACATCATACCGGTATCTGGGAGTTCTCATTACCAATAATCTATCTTGGAAATCGCATGTCAATTATATCACTTCTAAAGCCAGTAGCACCCTTGGATATATACGCCGTAATTTCCGCCTCGCACCATCATCATTAAAATTACTATTGTACACAACTTACATTCGTCCACAACTTGAATACGCGTCATCTGTCTGGGATCCCGGTCACGTAACACTCATACATTCTCTTGAGGCAATAAAAAATCGCTCAGCCCGGTTTATCTTAAACAACTACCAAAGGACCGCTAGTGTTACTAATATGAAAACCTACTTACAACTACCACTTTTATCGACACGAAGAAAGCTATCTCGCCTGTCTCTCTTTCATAAAATATACCATCATAACACAACCTTGCGCTATCTTTGGGTTCAACCACCGTCATACATTTCAACTCGCCAGACCACAGCAAAAAGGTACATATTCCACACTCAAATACGCTTGCATATTCATACTCGTTTATTCCTCGGACAAGCAATGACTGGAATAACCTACCAGCATCACTAACAAGTATATCTGAAATTGAGAACTTTAAATCAGCATTACACAGTATCTTTTCATAGCTAGTGCTCATATCATCATCATGGCGTTCATAGATGGTGTTCATATTCCCAATACGACTGTTTGTTTATTAGGAACTGCATTCCTTGTTTATTATTTGTTTTCCTTGCCATATTTTTCTGTATTTATTAACACCGTTACTGATGTCGTAGTTTACTCTTTGTACCTTTGTTCTTTTTCATTCTTTTTGTATGCTTACTTTCGTTTTTGTACTGGTTTTACAGAGATTGTGTATATTTTTTACTAATAACTTTTTGTGTAAATTGTGTATGCCTCTGCATCCGCCCCTCCCCTCTATAATGTAAATTTGTACCCTGAGGGTAAAATAAATAAATAAATAAATAAATAAATAAGTAAATAAATAAATAAATAAATAAATTGTTTCTACAACCGAAACACGAGAAAACCAAGTCAGTGAGTTTTAAAGTGCATATTGTTGACATATTACATTTTGAGCCGCATTGTCGGCTAAGTAAATTTGAAAATTCGGCGGAGAACTTATACTAACAGCTTTATTAAATTTTATATTGCATTCTTTATCGTTGAAACTAAACAAGGTAAAGCAGACAAGGTTTATTCACTTTATTAATCGTCTAATTATTCAACTCTATCGGGTACAAAATGTACGCCTTGATCTGCACTCTACCTGCGCAGACTGCAAGGACGTACACCTCACAGCTTTAATAAAAATCGACAAACTTAAAAAACTTTCATCCGGTTTAAGCTAACAAATTTGCGAGGACGAAAAGTCACAAAAAGCTGACAATCACGACAGCGCCGGTCTTGCAATGAAAAGGAGCCATGTGTTTTTCTGTGCTAACTTTGTAGCGCATATCTCTTTTATTTTCGTTTCTGAGAGGCCACATAGCTGCAGATATTCAATTAATTAGCGAAAAGGCAAATCTGGTGAAGCCGAGCTTGAGGGACTGCACTAGAGCGTCTGCCACCGATTTCTTTAACAACTGCTTTCTTAAATGCAATAACAGCACCACAGCGCCAAAATAATGGACACCACGTGGTATATTAAAGGTGAGAGAGACACTGTGCTCTCAGCTTCACTACCCAGCGGGTGATGCCGCCGGGTCAACGCACTGCGAGAGTTCTATTGGAATCGACACTAACCTTGAGTAAAGGATCCTGCGGGTTAGCTTCATATGCCTTCGCAGGAATATGCTCACGCAGATTTAATATCGCTTACTTTTTTTAAGCTCTTGATCATGACTTGCAGCTCCTTCTTAAGTCTGCTATCTGCCGCTATTTCAAGAAGGCATGTTGTGCACTCGTGACTTCGTTATTCACTTACGAACAAATCATGCATACAGCTGTCAGCTCTACCTACTACGCCTTTTTCTAAGGCAAAACTGCAGCGTTTTCTCCTAATAACGACAATTATTTTTTTTTTACACTTTTTACCTGTTACGAGCGAAGTAGTTGCTATACACAAGCCCTATGCTATCGTCATCCCTGAAGGCTTCCCGGCCCATGCTCCGATAATATCGTCGTGCTTGCCCCAGCCATTTACATTCAAGTATCCAAGTACTTAGTGGTCCACCGCAGTGTCCTTTTTTTTTTACCCGTCCTTTATTTTCGGCGCCTGCCATATATCCTCTTCCTATACCGTCTCTGGGGGCGGCAGAAACTTTGGTTGGTGGATGAGATTAAGAAATTCGCGGGGATAGGGTGACCACAGCTGGCACAGGACAGGGAGGGTTAATTGGAAGATATGGGAGAGACATTTGTTCTGCAGAGGGCATGGTCAGGCTGATGTTAATGGCGATACAGATTAAGTTTAACTTTTCCCAGGGCAACATTCTGCATGTCTCCCCAAAACTCTCATGCAGGGGTGTACGAATAATACTTATTCCAAAACGAATCGAATACGAGTAGTGTATTTGAAAAACAAATCGAATACAAATTAAATGCGAACGGAACTGAATAGAATGCGGATCGAGTACGAATCGAATATTTGTAATAATTTTGGCAACTAGCGCGCATATTCCTATTAAGCGAGAAATTGTGAGAAACAACGAAGTGCCAGCGGCAGCGCGGCGGTACGGTTCTATAACTCATGGAGTTAAAGCTGCTGGTGTTAAAATAACGCGACACTATATCTCCACGAAAATGGGAATGGCCTGGCAGTCTCGTCTCGTCATCAGTTCGATTGTGTGAGAGAAGCGCCTCCTGCAGCCTCGTTCTCTTACAACCGAAGTCTAGGTCGTGGAACTTCTTTTTGTGGTCAGCATGCACAGTCTGTAACAATCTGGGGCCTTACGTTAAAGTAAGGCACCCAGATTGTTTTGTGACAGCTACGACTATTCTACCCTTCGCTCAGAGAAGAGTAACGTGTCTTAAGGGAACAAGCACGCTCTGCGTATAAAGGGCCCGTTGTATAACGTAGCTTCTATCAAGCATATCGCGAGATTTTGCGTTATCGTGTAGAAACATACCCGACATTGCCAGTCAGCGTTGTTCGTTTCATTTGTTTTTTGTTTTGCTCAAGCTTTTTTTTTTATTGCCGGCGCTAGGCGGCTTTATCAGCTTGTTTGCTTTGCGTGAAGCGGCCAGAGCGCTATAGAAAAAACCAGATCACATGCGACTGTTTCTGTCATGTTCGTGATTATTGTCGCTGACTCATGCGTTTTAGGCTGAAAGTTTACGGCTGCCTTTTAAATGAGTGCGGCTGAGAGCGACTGGCATTCTGATCTTCGGCGTTGCCCAGTGAAGTCGCTCCTAACAGCGCCGCAGAGTTGTTCCATATTTTTTCGAAGCCAAATCAACCGAGTAAACATCTTGTGCACTACCTCCTAGGCCTATGTCTTCTGTAGTTCGTCCATGACTGCGTCCCCACTTGTGTCCCAGCCACGTGATGCAACCATAAAAAATACACAGGACAGTGCACCAGACATATCAGTAAGGCTAACACTTCTGAATTTTGAAAGTTTGTATCAGGGCAAAAAATAATTTCTGAGACAAAAGCATACCGTACACATGTATGAACAGAACTTAATTTTCAAATTTGATCAGTGTATACCGTCGGATTTTCGCCTCCTTCAAGTTTGCCCAGTCTCAGCACTAGTTGAGAAAATATCCGCAATCGCCGTCAAATTAGGCAGAAAAAAGTAATTCCTTGACCACGACCCTTGTGCCCACTTAGTTCGGCTCAAACGTTCCTCGCAGCCCAGCTAGGTTATTGCCGTAATCGCGGTATTTTAGACCAGAGCTCTGGACGCTCTTTTATCGGGTGGTTTCGATGCAAAACTTTGTGAATAGAAGTGCCTAAGGGTGACGCACGTGCCACTATCAATGTGAGCTCGATCCGGTGATGGAGACGGAATGGTGTGGTGCAGTATGGTATGCTATGTATGGTATGGTATGGTATGGTATGGTATGGTATGGTATGGTATGGTATGGTATGGTATGGTATGGTATGGTATGGTATGGTATGGTATGGTATGGTATGGTATGGTATGGTATGGTACGGTATGGTATGGTATGGTAACGTATGGTAGGGTATGGCATGGTATGGTATGGCACGGAATGGTACTGCCATCCCAGCCCATACCATAACAAACAGAGCAATACCTTAACGATTGGTCGCAATTTTATTCCACAGCATTGGGTTATGCAGCCGACCTCCAAAGGTGCAAGGCCGCCTCTACTGGCACCTCTTCCTGTATACCTTCCAGAATTTTACAATAGATGTACTCACAATAGGTACGATATGCTACTTTCTGATAAAGGATTATTATAGTGTGTGATAGATACGCCGGGGTGACTCAGTGGTTATGGCGCTCAGCTGCTAACCCGAAAGACGCGGGTTCGATCCCTGCCGCAACGGTAGAATTTCGAAGGAGGCGAAATTCTAGAGACCCGTATACTGTGCCATGTGAGTGCACGTCAAAGAATCCCATGTGGTCGAAATTCCCGGAGGCTTTCCGTACGGCGTCCCTCATAGGCTGAGTTGCTTTGCGACTTTAACCCCCATCAGAACAATCAAGTGTGTGAGAGTGGCGGTCACGTTGTCACTGAGGTTTTATAGCAGATTCGGGCAACGATTATTTAACAATGTTCTACGTTTTCACTAAACTACCGCAATATATTTGCAAGCGTATTTCATTAGAACATTTCGCCTGTTCTAAAACGTCTTGTCTATAATTTCAAAATTTATTCAGGAAATGGGGTTGCATCTAACGTTTAAAATTTTGGACGAAAGCGAAAGGAATGCTGTCAATATGAAAAATTTTTATCGCACCTGAAGCTACATACGCCCCAAATGGTTTAGCCTGACAATGCGTGCTTCTTGGGTGTTTGAGGTGATATAATTCAGGTCGTTGAATTTTCAAAGCAAAATCAGCTTGAGGTGCACATTTTTCCTGAGATGAATGCAAAATTTATTTTACTTTCGTAGACCCAAGCCACACTCACGTGGGCACTGAGACAGGATAACTACATTGACTAGCATGTTCTAAGCTTGTGGACTCGCTTCGAGGAACTCTAAAGAAAGCAATTCTCTAAAGGTTTTGAGCGCCTAGCACTTCAGAAGTTTATACCTTCCTAAACATCAGGCTTGAGTGCTTAACTTTACTGAAAGGAGAGAAAGAGGCAGACAATGTTCTTTCCTAGTGCCTATTCATCGAAACGCCAGGCAGTAACTCTGTGGTCCAGCGAATTTGCTCTTCTTTATTCTTCTTACTTGAATTCAGTGAGCACGCGGTTACGCGCTTTGCGTAACAAAGGGAGGTGCTGGTATTCAAGGGGTGTAGGCTGCTTTTGTTGGGAAAAATCTGCTCGTCGTCTAGAAGGTGTATTCTAAGAGTTCGTGAAAGCCCTCTCGTTATTCAGGGCACGAAATGACCGGCTGCCTAAGTTATGCAGATCCTGCCTTTGGCTTTGCTATGAAAGGCTTTGAGTGCTCAAGTATCTTTTCTTTCCCTTCTTCTAGGTGTCGTTTCGCTGAGGTAGTCAACCGTTGCGTAATTTAATGAACCTTTCGCACCTGCCAACGTTTGTATTTTTTCTCACCCCTCTTGGGAAAGAAGAATGAAGAGAGGTGGAGAGAGTGAGAGAGATGAAAGTGCGAGGCATGTATTTAACCAGAACAGGGCGCTGGTAAGCTTCCCTACACTGGGGAAAAGAGAGAAGGAATAGAACGAATAGAACGACGGGTGAAATGAAAGGAAGGAATGAAGTAACAAATTAAGAAAGGCAGTAAGGGTCTTGCTTGTGACAGAGTTGTGGCCTATTCAGCAAGCTACCCTCTCTTAAAACTGAGCAGTGCTTAAAATGCCTTCGCGGCTGACGATGGCAGCGGTCACCTCCCATAGCCTTTTCGTGTTCTTCCCTAGACGAGGATTAAGCAAGACGGTCTAGTGCCCACCATGGCTTTAGCTTTAAGGACTCCGCTCACAACACGCCCGAAGTGCAGTGCACGTTTTATAGCCTCATCACGGACACAGATGAAGCATGCATGGCTGCCAGCGAAACTATAGTGACGTCGAGCCAAAAAAGTCTGCCTAGAGGTGCCTGTCACTAACTCACCACGTGTAAATGTAGTCGTGTTTTAGAAAAGTGTTTAGGAAGACTTTTTATGCACTTCGTTAGATGTTTTGGTTGGTTATTTTGTTCGGATGCGTCACGAAGCGCAGAGCGTGACAGGAGACACTGAGTGGAGGAAGGACACTAGAATGTATACAGCGCTGTTTCAAGTCTATTTATCGGCATTGCAAGTGATATGCGTGGTGTTGGTTTCTTCTAAAGCTGAGTATTTTAAATAACGTAAACATCAAGTGTCATGTGACTCGTGGCTGATGACATATGGATCACGACGTGCCGCTACCCAGTCGTTCGCTACCGTGGAATATTCAGCGTTTGTGTTGTTGAGACTGAGCGAAGCATGAAAAGGAAGGTGCACAGGCCTGTCCACTGGCTCGAGCTGAGCCACGTGCAGTCACGGGAGAGTTTAATGAAATGTGAGAGTAAAGATTGAAAGAAGACAAACGCGCCGCAACAATCGCGTCCTCCGAAGTGACGACGCCGGCTATAGCAACAGATACCGAAGTGTGCAAGGAGCATTCGCCGCATTTGGCGAGAACCCCCAAACCACAGCTCGAAGCGCAGGGCCAAGCCAGCCCGTGTTTACATTAACTGGACAGCACTCTATTCGTGTCCGTATTTTTTGAAGGAAAGTAAAAGCATCCAACACGAAAGTATCAGTTGAAACGTACATTCCGTTCGCAAAATTCATTCTTTCTCTTGCATAGTAGAATCAATCCCCACCCCCACCCCTCTTTGTCAAGTTGATGTAAACGCTGCCGCTGCTCGGCTAGTGAACCGTAGTACCTGGGTTCGAACCCGGCCGCAGCGGCCAGACTTCGAAGGAGGCGAAACGCAAAAGACTCCCGTGTGCTGTGCTATGACCATGAAGGTTAAAGTACCCCAGGTGGTCTAAATTCTCCAGGACTCCTCCACTACGGCATCGATTTCACTGACACCGCGGTAGCTTAATGTTTATGGTGCTCGGCTGCCGACCAGAGAGACGCAGGTTCGATCCCGGCACTTTAGTCACATTTTAGTGGAGGCAAAATGCTAAAGGCCAGTGTACAGTGCGCGATGTCAGTGCACGTTAAAGAGCCCGAGCTCGTCGGAATTATCCGGAGACTTCCAGTACGGCGTCCCTTATAGCCAGAGTTCTTTATAGCAAAGCCAAACCAAAACCTCTCTGCTGTTTCAGTCCCACCTTCCTCCTTTTCTAAAGGCCTGATTAAGGAGACCACAAAGAGGTGAGACTATTCCTGTGTCTCTCATTTGCTTACAACAAATCTTTTGCGAACGCTGGAATAGAAGATAGGTCGCCCGAAGCAGTACTTTAAAGAACTTTTGGAACGTCGCCTACAAGCCGCGGGCAATGGACAACCGCATGAAGCTCAAGAATCGCAGTTCCATGAAGCGGACCGATACGATTATCTCATCCGAGGTGCCGAAAGGGCGAGAAAACGGGCGTCAGAATCTAAAAGTGCATATCTGTCCGCCCCACCCGGTGCAATAGACAGGCGAACCAAGATGTGCCACTCGAATACTGACTTGCCAATTCATTGAAAATCTGTTCTCAGCTTCTTTAGTCAGTTTTAGACTTGCTCTCGAAGAAGCTGTTAGTTTCAGAGGTAGCTGTACGCTAAGCTTCTTATTTTTCAGTAAAGTTATAAAGAGGCGGTGCTAAAAAGACGGCTAAAGCTAAAAATTACAGAATATTTGGTGATAGTGCAGCAATGTTTGAACAGCGGCTGGTTACCTCATTCTACTTCTTGTGTTTGCTCTTCTTATGGCCAACTGTGGGTGCCTTCTTTTTTGTAGCCAGTTGTGAGTCAAGAGAAAATTAAGCTGGTTGGTCAGCTAATGATATCCCCTGCATGAAGAAAAATAGTTACTGCCTGTGTTTTAGGAGCTGCCATTTTATGGTTCGCAGCATTAGGTCAGCGGCCGTGTATGTCAAAGCAGGAAATCTAGAAGGACTGGACGAATTTTTTTCTTCTGGGGGTTTAGTGATGCTCCCCATTTTTATTACAATTATAATCCCGTCACTCTCTTCAGGCTCAAGATTTGCGTTGTTGGATAACAATCTCTCGCTGCATGCAGAGGATCATTTACATCGTAGGTAAAACAAAAGTAATATGTTGTTCTTAGATGAAATTTCTGTTCCTACAGTAAAAAGAACTACCTTTTCTCTTAGAACTGTGAAACAATGAAAACCTGAACATCCTCAAACCGTTACACTATTACTTCTATTGGTCGTTTTCAGCAAATTAGCCCTAAATAATCCTTCAAGAAAATATCTGTATTTCAGTGCTCACGCAACAATCTCACTCCAAAACAACGCTGGGAGAGTACGCAGGTGTTTGTGTAACCATTTTGGCATTTTCAGAGTCGGCGTAACGTGCAAATTCAAAACGCTATTAGCGTATTCCTAAGTGATTCTCCCCGCCAACTCTTTTTCGCTGGAAGTCCAGCTCAGGACTGTGCAGCTCTGCCATAACTGCCGAGAAGAAAGCTGCCAGCCTATCATTATCCAGGCTTAGGCAACAGTAATTTCGAGAAACTCGCCCTCTTTTCATAGCGCTCCTTTCTGAAAAAAAAAAACTCGCTGAAGTGATTATTAAATTTCTCCCCTTTTTTCATGACGTTCCGTCGAAAGCCTCGAGCTTGCAATCTCTTTCTATTACAAGTAGACGTACATTTTGCCCTTTACTGCTGCGTCATTTTTCCTCCCCGTCTCTCCATTTATTCGGAGAATATGACCCCGTTTCCCGCAAGCATCGACCCGGCGCTTTTTCCTTTTCTCCGTCTACAGTTAAATGGGGTTGGCTGGCTGGTCGTTGATCAGGAGAAAGCAGCGAGCGGAGTGTGCCAAAACGCGAATCTCCTTCGCATTCTTAGTACGTGTACCACGAAGTATGGCCGGCGATCAATGAATAGCTATGCGCTCTTTGCCTAAACTTCATTAGCCGGGGCGGCGTCACCAAACTCGTTTATACCTGCCTACCCGACCACTGCCTTTTCTCCAAATCTCGTTTCACAGAGACACCCGAAGCGTTGTAATAGATAAGGGGCAAAACCAATTAAAGCACCAGAAAGAGAAAGAAAACGTGCTTTAAACCCATTTATTTCACAACTAAACAGAATATTTGTTTACTTACGAATACCAATAAAAATGGCAAACAATAAAGACACAACAAAAACCGGTTTTCTAAAATTATAAACATGTTTTCACGAGCGTGACACTGAACGCTCGTTAAAGAATCTGGATCACCAGGTCACGTAAAATATTGCCGTTTTACATAGTGAACGCGTTTTCTTGGAAGGACACCCCGAAAGGAGTGGCTAAGCCTTTATCCTAATTGCTATTTTTCGGCATGTAGGTGCTCTTTTGAAACAGCGACCATTTCGGCAATGTTCTTATGCATTAAATCCCGCAGATCGACCGTAATCACCCGGCTATTTCTTCAGTCCTATCCAAAGATGGAAACAAACATTATGAAAGGTAAGATGCACAGCCCCGTTGAAAGGGCATGGTCCCCAAAGGGCCTCTAGGTAAAAGACCTAGGCCTTTCTGCGATTTGGTTCCGCATCACAAACACGTAGCTGCCGTTCCTTTGAGCTCTGCCAATAATAGCCGACAACAGTAAGCCGCCGAAGAAGTTAAACAGTTACCGTTGCTCTAGAGAGAATCGACACGGGATTTGCTTAGGGGTATGGAATAAAGGACAATTGTTCATCCTGTCTTGTAACCACGGACAAACTAATATTTGTGGCACATAAACAGTAACCTGAAATATTTGCTTGTGATGACTGATAAATAATAGCTGTGCTAAAAAAGCTAATGGTGTGTAAGCAAACGGTAGCGAATTCATAAGGAACCATCGTTCTCGAAAAGCTGAAGCAATTTTTGTCCGAATAAAAAATTTCTCTCTCGCTTTCTGTACTGTATTCAAACAACATATATTCTTAAAGAGTGCTCCTCCTATCTGTCGTGTTAGCATTAGTTCTCTCCAGAGCGGACTGTCGCATGCGTTGAAACAAAACCGGGCAAAAAATAAAAGACGAAAAGGAACCTAGAACCGCATCTCACCTGATAAGTATTGAATTCACATGTCCGTATTTCAAAACTACGGCACACAGTAAAGCACTTCAAGATCCAGTGAAGAGTAGAATAACAATAATCTTGAAGCACCACATTGCTGCCTGACGACGGATTTCTCCGAAAGAGGCAAATGAAAGAGTTCTGCATTCCGACATGTCGACGCATTTTTGCGACAGCCGGTTCGTGCTGGTGAAAATGTTTTTCTCGAAGCAAATTGGAAGGCTCCGCTGTGAACCCTGCAGAAAGCAAACACTGAAGTAAGGAATTCCTTTCAAAATAAAGCTGATTACTCAATGGCCGTACCGATGAAAAGCAGTGCAGGCGTACCAAGGCAAAACTTTGCTGACCAAGAAAGACAGGCAGCCTCTTTCAACGGGCGGATAAGCAATGAAGGCCCAGCGGAGAACGAAAAGCACACGCCATTGTCTGATTGCTGCGCCCACGTGCCGACAAAGGCTTAAGCGTCCAGAACGGGACATTGGGAGACAAATTACTTTTTCCTGCTGAGTCGGACAAGCGCTCTTGCGTCTCTTCGCCTTCTGTTCCCGGACTCGCATTCCTTTTTCATTGCCTGATAGTTCGTTCCGCTTGAATAAGAGAAGATCATTGGAATGGCGCATTTCGCTCGTAAGTGACGCATTTCAGAGAGCTATTTTAGTTTGAAAGGTGCGTTACGCGAAAAGGTATAGAGCCTCTGAGGCAACTTTTCTTGCATCCTAAATGGCGTTTGCACTGATTTAACTGCGCCCGTGCAATGAAAAAGCATTAGAAGCTCGAGGGGCGAATTGGAAAAAAAAAAAAAATCAGGGGGACAGCAAAGCTGCCCCATAAGGGTATTACACGAGAGCGTTATTGGTTCTTTGGTTCTTTCGAAATTACTACCTTTTTTAATTACAAGCACTAATTAGCATGCATCAGTAGGCTAACTACACCACATGATATACCGTGAAACGCACAAGTTCTCCCTTCAACTGAATGGAACAAATGTGTCCTAATGACAGCAGCTTGGGCATGTTGGTTATTCGTTCTTGATGGAACAGCGCAAAACATCGGGACAAAAGACAAGCGCTGCACGGTGTTGACGATGAGGGAAATGAGAGTTTGGAAGTCGAGAGTGAAACACTGAAAAGAGCCCGAGGTACTAGAAATGAAATCAGCCAGGACAGCAGCTTGGGCATGTTGGTTATTCATTCTTGATGGAACAGCGCAAAACATCGGGACAAGAGACAAGCGCTTGTCTCTTGTCCCGATGTTTTGCGCTGTTCCATCAAGAGTGTCCTAATGGCTTAGTGCTAAATAGTTTTACTCGCTGGTCGAGGGTCACAGGTTCGATTACGATCTAATTACCCAGTTTTTCTTTCTTTTCATCGATTTTAATTTACTTTGCATTCATATACGTAATAATTACATTTCCTTTATGCTGCGACCTCGTAGTAACAATTTCACTCTACTTTTAATTATTATCATTTCTCAGTCAATGTGCAACGTCGCATCCCTTTCGCCCTTCCCTTAAATAGCGTGACAACGCGCAAGGCTTTTCGTCGAAATGTCGGCTCAAAAGCTGACGCGTTTTAAAATCCCTAGCAATTAAGACGGAAGCAAATTCCTGCAATAAGTAACTTCATGCGGTTTTTATGTCCACAAAATAAGTGAAATTTATGCGCTCCCTACGCCTTGCGTACACCTGCACCCTCCTCTTGGTCCATCGCAATATAAGGTTACGCTCCTAGTGCCGTGGCCAAGCGATGTATAAATCGGGAATAATCACTTTTTATTGGTGTGACAGACAGCGATTCCTGCGAAGGCAGGAATCGTTGTCGGGATGAGAATGCAGAGCATGTATATACTAGGTGACCGTCTCCAGTTTAGTGTGGAAATACAAGCGTTGTGCAGAGAAGTTGGTTACTTTGAGTCTAGAAGAGACGCATTTGAATTAGGCGGGATGATCCTTAGCCATCAATGCCACGTCTCAGTTGCTTCAGGACGTAAAGATACGTGTGTGTGCACACTTCTTGTTGCCATCTTGTACGCCTACCTGACCTCACTTTTGATCTCTGTTATAATTCTCTTATTTCTCTTTTTTCCCGTGCATTGTAGCACACCTAAACTAAACTCTGGTTGTGTTCTATTTTCATTTCTCTTCGTACCTTGTCCTATCAATAGCTACTTTTTTAACGTCTCGATTCGCGGCTGGATCTGCGCCTGGTGCGTTAGCTTAACTAGCACACTATAGATCGATTGGCATCCGGCGGATATCGAACTTTTTTTGCATTTCATCACATTAACTCTCTAAAGAGGTTCACAGGTCAAAGTCGAAGTCACATGAAAGCTAATATCAAAGTACATTGTATTTTATCAGGAGAGAGGCGGATTTATTGCACACAATCAGAGCGCGAAAAAGCGGTTAAGCTTTGAGTGGAGGAAATAGACTGACAGTTTTATTGCAAGAATTTTAATCTATCGCATAAAGAAGAGACTATAGAGTCCGCATTATCCTGCACCGCCCGAATCACCGATGTCTGGTTAGCTACGTTTTGGAATAGACCCACGAGACGTGCTCTCACCGTCCGAACAACACAAGGTAAAATGAGTTTTCAAACAGCTGGTACGCAGTTTGCAAATAAAGCTTTGTGGTTCCAGAAACTATTGTATTCTTGCTCCAATTTGGAACACGCTGCCTGAGCAATTTGAAAGGAGAAAACAGTCCCTCCACGGATGTCGACGCACTTTTGTTTTAGGTTAGACGCTCAAAGACCTTGAGTAAAGCAGAAATTTTTGTTGTCCAGTAACTCCCCTTGATAGTCAGCACTCGTACAGTCGCGAGCAAAAAATATCAGCACAGATCACTGGCGATCAGAATTCGTATATCTCACCACGCGGCGCGGCGGTACGCAGACCTGCTTATCGGGCCGTTTCCATGTTTTGCAGCCTAGGGGGGGACGGCAGGAAGTAAGCTTTATCAAGCGCGCACCGCCCGAGCGTTGAAGTGCCGACCCTACGTGGCTGTGCATGCTGCATTTATTTTGGCTCGGTTATCAAGCAAGGATGGCTTCTTTCTATTACTGTTTTTTTATGTCCGCGATGGTTTGTCAAAAGGAACTCGCAGGAACAATAGCTGATAGCTCTGCTTTAGCCAGTAATTTTGCTGGTCCGTGGCTGTCCACCGAACCCTAATACTGTAGAATGGGAACGGCCCGGCACTCTCGTTATCAGCCTCTTCGCCACCGGCAGCGCCACGCGTTGTCATTCCGGCGCTCTGGTGTTCCGTCTCGTGTGCTAATCTTTTTTACCCGCGACTGAACCTCTGTACTTACGTCTTTCGTGCCGTGTTTTTTTGCGCTGTGAGCATAACGCTCTACGACATTGGCCGAGATGCTTGTTACTGTCAGCATAATGCTCAACGACATTGGCCAAGATGCTTGTTACTTTCTCCTGCAACATCTTTTTGGCTGTCACTGGATGCTCGCACAGAGTACTTTCGATGAAAAAAAATGGCTGTGTGAGCCGCTTCTTCGCATACGAACCAATTAATGGCATTTAAATGAACGCGAGAGCTCAAGAAGAAGCGAGCTGTTGGGTAATCGGTGACATCGCAGTACAAGCGCTCTGTCACGACACCTGGCTGTGACAGGGAAAGCCAAACGCGCCACAACGGCTGTACCGGCACAAGCACTGGTCTCGTGCAGTATGATTGAACGCTCTAGGGCCTGACGCGTGTTATTCGCAAGAGACCTGGTTTGCAAAGCAATCGGCCTCATGCTGAAACAATGGTATCTTAGGACGGGCATTAATGGACGATATGCTCAATTCAGTGCACCCGCTCGGCACACGTTGCCATTTAGCGGGTTGGAGTCGTGCCCTCGTCGTGGTGTATGTATTGAAAAAGAAGTATACCTGAAACTGCCTTGCGAAATAGATGAGGTGAAAACCGCTTGGTGAACTTTCCTTCACTTTGATATGACTTTCGAAATGTGAGCGCTTCTGATCAAACTCTTTTGTAATAACCCTGAAGGCCACGAGGTATGCTTTTTGTACTGGCAGTAGGACTGAAAGATCAACCCCGCTTATCTGCATAAAGATTGTGCATCATGCTCAGCCACTGCTACGACGCTTTAGATTTCTCAGGAAAACACTAAAGCAACGTTACATGGTTCAGAAACAAAACCGGCAGCATTTAAGCATGGCAGAAAAACGGTAATTGAGGTGCAGCTGTCAAGCTTGATCGTTTTTACGTATTGTAGCATAGTATCACCAAGAATTAAGCAGACAGAAGTTTAATTAGCTTTGGGGCACGGCGAATATAAATGCTAAAGAGACACAAGAAACGTCTGGTGCGCACAAGCACCGCCAAAATATAAGCAGTGTACTAATCGCTTTTACATCAGCATCAGAAAGAAAATTTAGCTTTGTAGGATATCACCCGAGTTTCACTCTGTTTTACACTCGTGTGTTTTCCGGTTGTGGGGCCTGAATTTTTTGACTTGAATGAATGAATGAATGTTTATTTTCGACAGAAATACAAAAAAAAGTCTGTCGAGGAGGCTGAAAAAAAGGCAACGAATGCCTGACTAAGTGTCAGCCCCCTTTCTGAAAACACAAAACACTCGAGCAACAGGGATTAAGAAAAATTACATAAAGTATATACATACACTTAAAATGGAAGGTAAGTAACATGCAATCAATAATAAATACAGTGAACGCAAGTTACACTTTCAAGGAAAACAATCACAGCTGAATAGATAACAGGTACAAGTTCACTTTTTTTTGAAGTTTCCTAGAGATGGCGATTCTTTTACAATACTGAGGATGGTAGGATGATGATTTAGGAAATCTGGAATTATAAAAGATAGCTTTTGCATACCATAGTTTGTCCTTATCTTGCCTGTGTTGTACGTAGTGTGTCTTGTATTATATGTGTGCTCTTTTGGAAGGTATGTTTTGAAAAAGGCGCTTTCATTATGGCTGATCTCTCGAAATATTACAATAGCTGTTTTTTTGTTAATAAGATTTTGTATTGTTAATGTACTATTCTTCTTGAAAAGGGGCGCAGAATGACTTCTATAGGGCGCATTTTCAACGACACGTATCATACGCTTCTGCAAGGTTAGCAAGCTGTCGATGTTAGTTTTCGTCGTGGTACCCCAGACAGATAAACAGTATTGGAGGCGCGAATGTACTAGGCTATAGTACAACTGTTTTTTTAATCGAGAAGGAAAGAGAATGAAGACCTATTTGAATGACGGTTTTCTCCCATATTCGACACTTTTAGCATATCGCGTACCTTGCCCCGCCACTGCGCACTCGCTGATTGGTCCCGACAGGACAGGCTTCCGCAATGGTCACGGGAACGTGGTGCCATCTGGCGCCCCTCAGGCCGATCTGCACATGCGCAGTGGCTGGATGCGGCAAGCGGTAGTGGTAGCGGTACGCTCTACGTTAAAGGTATCTATCAATTAGTGGATTGCTACGCTGAGCGCAGGTTTAGCGCCGCAATCATCCTACCACAGTGTTCCCTCAAAATCTCAAATGTAACAACAGTCCTTGTCTAACATGGCACAATCTCTACGATTCCTTTCACAATAACTCGCAGCTCGTTTGCTAATAAGCAAATCAATCGTAGAATACAAATGTACCATGGGAATGCCATTCGGCCTGCCCTGTTACAACGTGAACGCAGTTCTGAATGACCCTTTCATGAGCATGTATGCACTTACGTACAATGCGAACTTGCAGCTGAGTCTTAGAGAGTGGCGTAACTAGCTCTGATCTAATTCCTTCAGAAGAATTCAGCATTATTGTCCACCGTAGCTACTGCGGTGCTTTTCATGTAAGCTTGTAAGCTAAAAAACGCATTCAGTAGTATTCTTGGAGCTGATAAACGCATTTTTCGGCTTTCTTTTTTTACTGAACTAAAATTTCCGCACAATGTTACATGAATGAAGATAAATAGCAGGGAGATTACGCAACCGCAACTAGTTTTTCTCAACACTGTATGCGAAAGTTTGTTCACACAGCAAATTTACTAAATATCAGCTTTCTGCATTGCATGAAGGCATCGCTGACGATGTCTTCCTTATTACGAAATAAGGCAACAATTTAAACAATGCCTTTTAACACTAACCTAATGCGTCACTACTTTTCACTCAAGGATCTTCCGGGGATAAATTATTCACTACGCCGAAGCATAGCGTCCAAGAATCTGTCAATGAGCGTCAAGTCCACGGCTCTTCGTTTTTGCAGCAGCTTCTCAACTTTCTTCCCAGTGCTGCAGGCCAGATCTTCGGAAACGCCGATAACTGTCAGTCTATGGTTTTTTTAGGCTCCAGCGAACGATTTCGCTCGACAACTTGGTTGGTGCTTCTGTCGTGTCTCGTGCCAAGATCCAAAAGCCAAACCACCTCTGAACCTGTACTTCTTGAGAACTTGTGAAGGCATGAACATCGTTACTCTGAAGCCAAGTAAAAGCGGATGGTGTTTCATTCTTTACTTGTGACCCCGCATAATTGCTATTTGGACAGCCTTGATGATGTTTTATTAACCTCAAAATCCGTAAAATTCCTATAAAGATATTGAATAATACATGTAACCACAGAATATTTCACCCGAAAATGATAGCAAGTTAATATTGCAACGGATATTCACAGAAGACGATGAGAAGGAAGTGCCTGACTGGTGTGCGCGCGCTAGTGTTCCATTGTCGTCGTTTCACCTCTTTGAGAAGAAGACTGCTGGAGTTGCCCTTACAGCAACTTGGCCTCAGTTTGAGCAGCCCACACTTGCTATCATTTGGTGCCACCACACTTGGGTTCAGCCACAGGTCTGTTTGTGACGCTGTTCAAAATTTCTTGCTGGAATCTCATCGACTACCTTGCTAAAGCTTTTAGTATTTTCTTTTTATGCTTCATTTTTTTTTCGAATTATTCTCTTTTCTCTCTTTCTCTCTCTCTCTCCAATCCCATCTCCTTTATATATATATATATATATATATATATATATTATGATTATTACTATAATTATTTGTTTTTAGTTTTGTTGATTTTTTTTTTTCATCCTCTCCGTGCCCTTTTTGTGGTAGACTCCCCCGGTGTTCCTCTCCCGTGTGCTTTCCTTTTGCCTTTACTACGTACAGGTGAATACCAACCTTTTCCTCCCGATTCTTGGCCGATCCCCCAGAGTGGGTATGTGCCATTCTGTCGTAGGCTACAACAACAACAACAGCTAGTGTTCGGTGTCTCCTGTGTTGTTCGCTCTGCGCTCCGGTCGCCCTTGCTTGTGACTAGCCTTTCGGGCAACGTAACATCTTTGGTGGAGTGTGTCGGGTATCGTCCCCAGTACCACGGAGCTCCGAAGCGGTCGTCAAACCGGCGCTACTACCATCATGGCCCCACCCGGCGAGTCGCCGACCACTTCTGCTGCTCCTTTCGTGGTCATGGTTTCGTCCCGTGACCCCGGTACTTTTTCGGGAAACGACGGCACCGATGTCGATGACTGGTTAAGCCTTTACGAAAGAGTAAGAGCATATAACCGGTGGGATCAAACGTTAATGCTTGCTAACGTCATTTTCTATCTGAATGGAACGGCGAGGGTGTGGTTTGAAACCAACGAAGAAGAACTTACCAGTTGGGATATATTCAAAGAGAAATTGCGAGCACTCTTCGGAAGACCTGACGATAGGCAGACCACTGCGAAAAAACAGCTTGCTTCTCGTGCGCAGTCGTCGACGGAAAGTTACGTGGCCTATATACAGGACGTATTGGCACTTTGTCACAATGTCGATGCCACCATGACCGAGTCCGACAAGGTGGGCCACGTGCTGAAAGGCATTGCTGACGATGCCTTTCATCTGCTCGTTTGCAAAGACTGCACAACTGTTGACAGCATTATCAAGGAGTGCCATCGATTCGAACAAGTCAAAAGCCGTCGCATTTCTCAACAGTTTTCCCGACTTCCAAACACAGCCGCTACATATTCTTGCCAGGACCAACGACTTCAAACTCAAGTGCCCTCAGAGTCTCCTCCTGTCACCGACACAGTGACAAGAATTGTTCGCCGTCAACTCGAAGCCCTAGCCCCTGTGGTAACATCATCGACCACACCACCTAATGACCCACTGCCTTCCGTGTCGCTTATTCAGGCTGTCGTGCGGCAAGAACTCGCCCACCTCAACCTCTCTCCGGCTTTGTGCGCCATCGGAAACTCGTCCCCACAGCAACCACCTCCAGTCCCTTTCCGTCCCACCTATTATTCACCACGGCGTTACCGCGATCCGAATGAGTGGCGCACGCCAGACGACCGCCCAATCTGTTTTCAATGCTCTCGGGTCGGCCACATTGCCCGCCACAGCCGCAGCCCCTGGACGTCACCCCCGCGAGACGCCTCCTACTACCGTCCAAACTACACTCGCCGCTTTTCACCCCGCCGCCCATCCGAGACGTCTGAGGCCACCGATCAACCTCCACGACAGTCCTCCCGTTCGCCTTCGCCGCTAGCCCGCCGCTCACGCTCACCGCAGTCGCCTCGTGTTTCGACTGCTGCGTCCTACCGCCCCTCTCATCGGGAAAACTAAGTGATGCAGCTCCCGGAGGTGACGCTGCATCAACGACCCGGACCTCAAACCCTCTACTGACGACTCGACCCAATCTGCTAGACGTTACAGTTGACGGTGTTCCTGTGCGCGCCCTTATTGACACCGGTGCCCACATTTCCGTGATGAGTGCTGACCTCCGCCGTCGCCTACGCAAAGTCCTTACGCCTGCAACGTCCCGTGTGCGCGTCGCGGATGGTGCCATGCCTGCTGTCGAGGGACTGTGCACCGCTCGCGTGACAATCGGAGACCCCAGTACGCCGGTTCAGTTCACCGTCCTTACCACATGCGCCCATGACCTCATTCTCGGTTTAGACTTTTTGTCGGATCATTCTGCCCTGATTGACTGCTCGCAGGGTGTCCTTCACCTTGAGCTTCCCCAACTCGATCCTGACCCCATCGACTCGTCGCTCCGGTTGACCTGCCCCGACTATGCCCACCTGCCCCCTCAAGCCTTATCTTTCGTTTCCCTCACACCTTCTCGCCCTGTTCCCGATGGTGACTACATCGTTGCGCCAGTCCTTGACCTCGCACTGACCCGCAGTGTTGTCCTGCCCCATACCATCGCCACCGTCACAGCCAACAACCTGTCTCTACCTTTCTTGAACTTCGGCTTCTCCTCACAGCTGCTTCCAGCCGGCATGTGCGTCGCTACGTTGTCCCCACTCGCCCAGTGCCCTGTGGCTCCCTTAGATGCCTCTCCTAATCGCGACCCCCCAGACCCACCGCGGTCCACTCCGCTGACCTCGGACGCATTCACGACCATGATGCCCACCGATCTCCGCCCCGACCAAACTTCTCAGCTTCGTGACCTTCTCCAGTCGTTCTCCGACATTTTTGACCTCTACAACACCTCTCTGGGCCAAACTCTTGCTGTGACGCACCGCATTGACACCGGTGATGCCCCTCCCATTCGCCGCAGGCCCTACCGTGTCTCCCACGCCGAGCGCAAGGTCATAAACAACGAGGTCACAAAAATGCTTGCCAAGAACATAATCGAACCATCCCACAGTCCCTGGGCCTTTCCAGTGGTACTAGTGAAGAAAAAGGACGGCTCCTGGCGGTTTTGCATTGATTATCGACACCTCAATAAGATAACTAAAAAAGACGTCTATCCTCTGCCGCGTATTGACGACGCCCTTGACTGCCTACACGGAGCCAAATTCTTCTCCTCCATAGATCTTCGTTCCGGCTACTGGCAAATTGCCGTCGATGAGAAGGACCGTGAGAAAACCGCTTTTGTGACCCCTGATGGCCTACATCAGTTCAAAGTAATGCCTTTTGGCCTATGCAACGCGCCAGCCACATTTGAGCGCATGATGGACGCCCTTTTGCAGGGATTTAAGTGGACCACGTGCCTGTGTTATCTGGACGACGTCGTTGTATTTTCGCCTACATTTTCATCCCACCTCGAAGACCTTTCCAAGACTCTTTCCCTCTTTCGTCGTGCCGGCCTACAGCTTAACTCCTCGAAGTGCCGTTTCGCGAGACGTCAGATCACTATATTGGGCCATATCGTTGATTTCCAGGGGGTTCACCCTGATCCCGATAAGATCCGGGCCGTGAAAGAGTTTCCCCTTCCCCGATCTTGCCACGACGTCCGAAGCTTCTTGGGGCTCTGCTCGTACTTCCGTCGATTCATTCAGGGCTTCGCCGACCTCGCCCGTCCCCTCACCGACCTATTGAAGAAAGACGCCACCTTCGTCTGGGGACCTGACCAAGAACGAGCCTTCTCCACTTTGATCGCCAAGCTGACCACCACACCAGTTTTGGCGCACTTTGATGTTGCGGCCCCCACCGAAGTCCGTACTGACGCCAGTGGCTACGGCATCGGCGCTGTGCTGTCTCAGCGACAATCCGGTCTGGACCGGGTCATCGCCTATGCCAGCCGCCTTCTTTCTGCGCCCGAGCGCAATTACTCCTTAACAGAACGTGAGTGCTTAGCCCTTGTCTGGGCAGTTGGCAAATTCCGTCCTTATTTATACGGCCGCCCTTTAACGGTTAAAACCGACCACCATGCACTTGTTGGCTCTCCTCTCTGAAGGACCCTGCAGGGCGGCTTGGGAGATGGGCATTGCGTCTGCAAGAGTATGATTACACCGTGACTTACAAGTCTGGCAGGTTACACCAAGATGCCGACTGCCTCTCCCGTTACCCCATTGGCCAGTGTGACTTGTTTGGCCCTGCCACCGAAGCCGACCTGTTTTCTATCTCTGTCCTTGCCAACATGGGCGAAGAACAGCGCCGCGATGACGATTTGCGCTCAATTATCGACCGCCTCAATTCCACTCCGTCTGATCCCTCGATACGGCGCTTTGTGCTCTCTGACGGAATCTTGTATCGCCGCAGCCTCAATCCGGATGGCCCCAACCTTCTACTAGTTGTCCCCAAGCACCTTCGTCCTGCTATCCTTCATGAACTCCATGATCTCCCCACTGCTGGCCACTTGGGTGTATCGCGTACATACGACCGTGCGCGACGTCGCTTCTTTTGGCCCGGCCTGTTCCGCTCCGTACGCCGCTATGTTGCAGCCTGTGATGACTGTCAGTGCCGGAAACGCCCTGCTACTCTCCCAGCTGGCACACTTCAACCTATTGACGTGCCCCCAGAACCTTTCCATCGCGTCGGCTTGGATCTTCTGGGTCCGTTTCCAGAGTCCACCTCCGGCAACAGATGGGTTGCAGTTGCCACGGACTACGCCACCCGTTATGCGATCACGCGGGCACTGCCAACCAGTACAGCTACAGATGTTGCAGACTTTTTGCTATACGACCTCATATTGCACCATGGTGCTCCCCGCCAACTTCTTACAGACCGCAGCCACTGCTTTCTGTCCAAGGTTGTCTACGACATTCTTCGGTCCTGCTCTACTAAGCACAAGCTCACCACCGCCTATCACCCGCAGACAAACGGACTTACTGAGCGTCTCAACCGCACTCTGACCGATATGCTCGCTATGTACGTTTCCCCCGATCACCGCGACTGGGACCTCGCTCTCCCGTATGTTACCTTCGCATACAACTCCTCCCGCCATGATACTGCCGGTTACTCCCCTTTTTACCTTTTATACGGCCGCGAGCCCCAATTGCCTTTGGACACGCTACTTCCTACTCCTGCTGCTCCGTCCTCTGAATACGCCCAAGACGCCATTGCCCGTGTTGACTACGCCCGTCAACTTGCACGCTCCCGACTTCTTGCCTCGCAGGCCTCCCAGCAGTTCTACAACCGCCGTCACCGCACAGTCTCTTTCTCTCCTGGCTCCCTCGTCTTTCTTTGGTCCCCATCTCGCCGCGTCGGTCTCTCCGAAAAACTTCTGTCCCGTTATGTTGGCCCGTACCGTGTCCTGCGCCAGGTAACCGCTGTCACTTACGAGATCGCTCCGGCCTTCCAGCACGCTTCCTCCCGCCACCTTCAACGTGATATCGTCCACGTCTCTCGCCTGAAACCCTACCTCTCGCCATGCCCCTCAACGCCATCCAGTACACCGTGACGGTGTTTTTCTGGACGGGGGGCCATGCAACGGATATTCACAGAAGACGATGAGAAGGAAGTGCCTGACTGGTGTGCGCGCGCTAGTGTTCGGTGTCTCCTGTGTTGTTCGCTCTGCGCTCCGGTCGCCCTTGCTTGTGACTAGCCTTTCGGGCAACGTAACAATATTAACTGAAAACAGAAAAAAATTATGCAAAGTGAAGCGGTTATGAGAGAACAAAAACGAAAAGCATCCTGAAGACAAGCAGTTAGGCCCCCAACGACTCGTGATGGAAGAAGAGGAAATTATTGCGTCAAAATTAATTAGGTTTTTATATCTGTGATATTTCAACATATACAAAAAATAGGGAAATATCCTATCTCCTATTCCACTACTGTACTTGGTGTCCTTAATAATGCTTTGTTTTCTCCGTTCCAAATGCATGTTAAAAAAAAGTATGTTCTCTTCTTATCGTTGGAGAACTCGTTCGGAGAATAGAGACTTTTCGATGTCACAATTTTGAAACATTGTCACACTGTTACGAAATTTCGTACAGGCGGGTGAAGCGGTAATCCTCATTGTTTTCTGTAGAAAACCTTATAAAATCAAAGTACGCGTACTAGGTTTAAGCCGCAGTCTTTTTTTTTTCTGAACAGAAATGATAGCGGCGCCTCAAAGGATCGAGCTAGCTAGGCTCACAAGATTCATCCTTTTTTTGGTTTCATTTTATACCCAGGTAAACTCAAGAATTCTCGAGAACATTTTATATTTATTAACAACATTCATACTTTCCTCGTTTTCATGCATGCGCAGCTAAAGTGCTCACAGATGCCTTTTTCTACCAGTCGCAGAAAAACTGGCCAACCTTTCGCAAAATTCGAGATTCCACCTGTTCTACGCGTTCTGCGCTCCTCTTTCTTGCTTCAGAAATGTCTGATTTTTTTAACAAAGCCCATCTCAGATGAAGAAAAAACATACCGATTTTGTGGTTTTCATATCAAGACTGAGTATGTGGAGTCCGAATAACCGATGGAAGCACAAAAGCGGAGTACCCAACTTCCGTTTAAAATCACACAGTTACACACCGCCGTTATTTTCTGTTTACTTCAGCCACACCTACGTTCGCTGTTGTATATAAGCGCTGCTTCCCCCGTTTAAGGCGGCTACGCTAGAACTGACGGTATTTAAGTCTCCAGAGTGCAAGAGTAGGCTGAACATTTAGCCTCTGCTCTAAATACGGCAATGAAAGAGTCATTAATGCACACGTCGTGCCATGTCGCTTCATAGAGATTATTCTATTAGTAGTGCGCGCGAGATAACTTCATTATGACCTACACCAGGATGTTTAGTTGATCCAGCAAATGATTAGAATGCCTAATTAGTTACATAAAATGGACTGGTGGCCACTCCTGCTAGGCCCCTGATGCGGAAGTATGCAGCCATCTTAAAGCAAGTGCAAGCATATCTACTTTCTGCCAGGCGTTTCTGCTAAATTCTTCTAGATTGGACTTGTATTCTCCCTTCTTTGTAAGTCTGAGGATGCTTAAGGGTATGCTAAAAACACGCCCTGCCTGGCCTTGACCATCAACACCGACATATTGCCCATTTATGCTGGTTCTGGTCAGAAAGCATTAAATATTGAAAAATAATGCACCAGAAATAGACACATATTGAAGTCATCAGACGTAATGGGACTTAGAATGAATACTACTGCCTGATTGCGAGGCAAGGTTTGATTCCTTAATTTTATTACTTCTCACTTCTGTTGTGAAACGGTGACTTTTAAGCGTTCAATACAAACGGACTCACTGGAGAAGCGTAAATGTAATACTCGAAAACGACTACAAGGCGGCACAACAAAAATCGGTTGTACAGAACATTCAAATTGTTCCTCATTTGGAAGCCAGCTAGCATCTTCCCGCTGGATTTCAATGTTGTAAACTTTTTCTTCAACTTTCTCTCTCCAAAGTGTACCGGTATGGTAATGCATGCTTATGACAGGTTTTTGTGCTTGCTTGCACTTTAATCGTTACTGAAATATCGCGTAAAATTGCAATTTTGACCATTCAGTAAGTCCCTGGAAAATTCCTTGTAAAGTGTGCTTCCTTGTGCGCATGCTAGCCCAGAAAGCAGCCCGCTTTACAGGCACCTGGTGTCAGTATGCAGCGCCATAGGAGGGTATGAGCACACCCTGTGCAGCGAAGAAAAGTAATCGGCTGCAAGGAGCAGCCAGAAAATACAAGCGAGAAATCTGAACGGTTTTGAACGCATTAGGAACTGCTCTTTTAAAGGCGGGAGCCCATCAGTTGCGGCGTGATCGCTCAGAACTCAGCTAGCATGGCCCTCAATTCCTCCTCTGCCAAAGTAGAGTGTAAGGCCTGCTTGCTAGATTTTTAAGGCAATGCAAGAAAACACGTCTCTGTGTAGATAACGCATGCAGTTATTTTTTCTCCGCTGCGGTAAAATAGCGCAATTTAACTCGTGGTTCGTATTTCTATAGCTCAGTTTGGCGGCGATTTCTCTTCTGAGAGGCTCGAAGGTTCGTGTGGCTAATGCTCATAAGTAAAGCTGCAAATAGGCCTCGTTGGTTTATCGTGTTTTACGTCATGAGTACCCTCCTCATGGGTATGTACAGCAGGGGACGCAAAAGCTACACATACAGACAGGGATGTGAAGTGTGATAGGGCTGTGTTTTAATTACATTTTCATATTTGCGTTGCTCAAAATTAAATGAGAAAATCCTGGTGATAACAGAAATAGTTTCTCAAGGCCGTTGCTTTTTGGTGACTGCTCAGAATGCATTTTCATGTTTTCCAATGCACTTAATTTGGGAAAACACTGATTTGAGCAACCGTTAACCCTCCTATTTTTGCGACGGACACATTGTCTGAAAATTTTCATTAGCGCAAACTTATGCAGAACGTCCTTTAAGTGGTCGCCATGTAATACAACATTAGCCTTGTTGAGATACGAAATATCGCAAGAAAAAAGAAAAAAACGAATGCAGTTACGTTTTGTCGAGAATTATTGGGGTTTTTCTACAGAAGACTTTGCACATTTAGTATATCTAACATGCAATGTGCAATATATGCATCAGCACGAATACTAGAAAGGAGGAGCTCTCCGTACACAAGACCAAAATTTCAGCAATTGTTCTCGTCATTCAGAACCGCTTTTCCCTGGTGCTAAATGAATCGCTTAAAAGTAATTAGCATAAACGTATTTGTTCGCTTCTAAACCATTTATTTAACGGCTCAAAGACTATTCTCACTGCTTTAAAAAAAATTCAGCACCACACAAATAATTTGTTACGGTGAGAACGTAACTCTTTTATATAGTTTTTCTTTTTCTTGGAGGAAAAAAAAAGAGTGAGATGCGGACTGAACTATATTGCGGCAAATGACTAAGTGTTCCCGCAATCAGAGCGGAGTGACCGCAAGCGCACATTGGACAACATTGTATGCCTCATCTCGTGAGCAACCCCAGTGATTACCCAGTGGTTTCGAGATCGGCTTTGTAACGGGATGAGCAGGATGTGATCCCCAGTGTCGCCGGGTACCCGGTGATAATGTGTATAAGCTTTTCCAACACATTGTGCTCGTTCAGCTGTGCCCGTCCGGCGCTAAAATTTATAATCGCCACTATCATTACATCCTGAGCACTATTATCTCTCAGAAAATGATACTTCGTTTTGGTCCTGTGGTTAGCTACTCTGCCTACAATTTTATACGTACCAGAAAAAGAACAACGCACACCGCTTGGACGGAGCTGACACAGTCATCTTTAATTTATCTTTTAATTTATCTTTAATTTATCTTCTTTATCTCCACAGCCATGGCAAACTGAGAGCACTGTCGGGGAGAGGGGGCGAAAGATAAGACAATGTTTTTTGGTCGTGTGGAAGCATGCAAGCGTTGTTTGGCGAAGGTTTTTTTTATCCAGTTCTTTTTGGACCAAGGAAACACCACCCTAAAACTAGACTAGGTTTACATAACGAAGGGACTGTCGTGTTTTCAAAGTTGCCATGAAAGTTTAATTTTCTTATTCCAAGCTTAATCTCAATCTGCAGTAGAAGGGAAGCATATCCCAAAACACCTGCTGATCCGTAGGCGTGAGCCAGCCAGAGTTAAAGAATAATTGCTTATGAACCACGTATCTCATGCAATAAGTCAATGCTTACAAAGTTTATTATTCCGCTTCTCTCTGCAATATCTAATGCTTTAGGTGCGGTCAAACAATACGGTCGTTGTAATCGCCAAGTGCAACGATATAGGCTTGATGCTGTTCTAATGAGAAAGCCTGGCCGATATTTTATTAGTTACAAATTTTACGGTGACAACTAACAGAGTTAACAAAATTAAACTAGTGATTGGCCGCGAGAGATGTTTGCAAAGATGAGGTTCCATAGCCCACAAAATTGAAGGGACAGAACACAGTTCTAGTCCAACGGGCACCTGTCCCCAATATGTGTTTCAACCTTCCCCTCATGATGACTATCCACTAGCCCGAACTCTGACCCTTCTATGTTTGGAAAGAGCAATCTCTCTTACAAGCACCACCAATGTAGCACCTGCCATAGAAGGGCAGTGGAGCATCGCTTAACCGCTGCACCACTGCGCCAGGAGTGGCACGAGGACAACCAGGGATCTCTGAATGTAAAGTAGAGAAAGACCAATTCCACTTATATATGCATTATTTCACTATCGCTGTCCGAACAACTTCCATCCGTGAAAAATGGATGCGGATAACGGAACCGAAGTAAAAATAGAAGTGTTGGAGCAGTTCATTCGCATTTGACCTAACTACGCATATCGACACTCAGGGTTTCTGAGTTTAATAGCAATGCTCATCTTCTGAGCCTATTTTCGTTCGAAACCTCTGAAGAGTCCTGTTTCGCTTAAAAGCAGCACCAGATGATAGCTTTCAAAATTTTTCAGGAACTTTAGACGCCTACTCCTGCGTCTTTAAAATTTCCTTCGTTCGCAATATAGTGGCGGAACTGCGCTCACCAGCAAAAGCACGAGGCCAGATCTCGACACGAAGATGCAACTAGCGACAGCTTAGTAAGAAGTTCAGCGCGACTCGCCGAGGACTTATCCAAGACAGCGCGATTGTCTTCCAAGTCTGTATCCCACATGCGGAAGCATTTTCTTTTTCCTTCTCGAAGAAAAGGTCAGCCAGCCTCATTGTTAATCCAGACCGGACAACTGCGAAACGCAGTTTCTTATCGCAAACTCTGAAAGACAGCAGAGCTTATGGCCTAGAGAGAGCGCGCGCAGGAGGTCGCGGAAATGAGGCAAGACGGGAGAAGCCGGGAAGCAAAAGAAACCGAAGCGGGAGAAGCAGGGTAGATGGAAGAAAAGAAAAAAAAACAATCTGAGACCACAGCTAGGACCGGCCAGCTCGCCATTTTATTATTTACAGATGAAAGAGAGGAAGGCCGTATACTCTGCTTCGGCCACGCGTTCTCCATGACCACGGGACAAAGAAATAAAGCTGGCCGATTCCTTCCTTTCCCTCTTCACCGCTTTCTCCCGGACTTCTTTCAAGAGACATACAACGGAGAGACATATATACAGAGCGCCTCAAGGGCTGCCCTACGGTTAACCCAGCTTCTCTCCGTCTTCCTTTCTCTCTATACATAATGCCTAGTGCACACGCAAGGATGGAGAGGCGAGTACACCCTTACCCGCGAATGGTCCTAAAGGCCGCGGTTCGGTGGAAGTGAAAGGAGGGCACCGAGATACGGGCTCCTTGACCTCTCCCGAAAACAATCGCCTGCCCCGGAGTCGGGAAAGTTCTGCCCTGCGGCTATGAAAGGCTTCCTTCCCTCCACGTTCCCCCTTCGTGTCTTTGTCGTACCCGGCTTTGTGTCCTACATTTCTAATGACCGCCGTCTCCTTTGCTGAGTTCTTTTCTATCCAATGCCACTTGGTTCTGTGCGACTGGTTTGTAGCTCTAAAGCTGTTTGACCACGTCTGTTCGGGCATTTCTCTCTTAGGAATTGAATAATTAATGAAGGAATTTTTCTTTCGTTATTTGTCGTAACACAATCCGAGCTGAAAGCAAGAACTATTGAAAATGCCCATCACTTAATATGTAACAAAATTAAAACGAAGAAGTCATATGTTGTTCCTAAAGATCTCCCAATGAACATTTTAACTGCGCTGCCTTTTCCTGTTAAGTAATCTTTTTCGGTCTGGCCCCAAATAAGAAATGACGGAATGGTCACAATGGCGGCGCAGAGCTAATGAGGTGTCATATTCGTGGGAGAAGTTAAAAGTAGTTTGACACACAGGAATAATTACGCAGCACAATTATCAAAAGTTTTATCAGTCCTGCCCATTTAATCACCACGGCAAAACCACGACGCCACACAAAAAACGGGCTGTTTCAAAGAAAACTATTTTTTGACTGAATGTTATGAATGAAGATTTTATGGCAAGATTTTTGAATATTAATGGTTGGCAAAGAAGTGAAGGACTCAGAGTTGTAAGCGAAAAGTTTTCACAGATCACGTTTTAGAGTCCCAATGATAACAATCATGTTTTTTTTTCTGTATTGAACTGCTCCTCTGAAGCTGCTTTACTCTTTATTGCATGACGCATGAAAAGAAGGGGACAAAAATAATATGTGGTTAAGGTATTCCGATGGGCTCTTCTGCTTTTGCTCATCTGCTTGAAACTGAAGAGCACGTTAGTGCTAGAAGCTTCCATTCTAAAAACAAGAGGATACCTTCTATTTTCTTTTCGTCTCTACCTGCAATCGCATCGGCTTGAAGCTTTTAATAAAGTTCAAGCTTCTTGTTGCTGTGTGTTGTACGCATCTTTCTCATCTCAAAAAACAGCATCAATGTTTTATTTTTTTCTTGCAACAGACTGAAAACGATTGCGTGCCTGCCGTGCCTGGAGCCATTGAGAATTCCCCATATCGCAGGTCGGCGACCCGTTGTCCCGAATCCAGGCCGCGCGGTGAAAGAGCCCGACAAGGTGCGCGCCTTCCTCGCTTTCCCTACCTGTTGGGAGAGTTCCCGCACACACGTGGAGAAGAGGGAAAAGACAGAAGCACGGAGTCCAGGGTGTTGGTTGCTAGGCAACGAAAACCACGCCGTGCGGCCGGCGCCTTCCTCGCGCCGATTGGTCCGCCACGAGGGAGAGGCAAAAGAGGAGGAGGAAGAGGATCGGCGGCCACGTGATCAAAACGGAACCACGCGCTCGGAGTTTGATCCGTATTGGGGATCCCAGAATGCGCGGCTCCTTCAGCCGCGCCGCCAGCAACAGCCGCTGTTGTGGGCCTCGCCCAGACGGCGACTCTCTCGTGGCAGCAGGTTGCCGTGGGATCCGTCTTCGGCTGACGGCGCGCTCACGCCCGAGGTCCACCAACACTTCGGACAGCTGTGCTCTGTGCTGATTGCGTTGCCGGCGCTACCGTTACTCCTTTTTTTTTTTTCTTTCTCTGAGTGCACCGTAGTTGCGGGTTGTGGCTTTCCATGCCGGGACACCGGCGCGCCCACCGCCGCCGCCGTAGCGGCGTGGGCTCTCTCCGAATGACGGTGCCGGCGTGCGTGAGAGCGCGTACTGTTTGTTTTGGCCACTCCACGCTGCTGCTCCTTCTATTGCTGCCCGGCGCTGCTGGCAACCTGGGCGGCGCTGCTGGGTGCGTGAGCTGCGATGACTGTGAAGATTGAGACGCCGCAGGACCCCAACACGGGGATGGCAACGTCTGCAGAGAGCACGGGTGAGCTGTCCCTTCGGGTTTGGTTCTTTTCGCAAGCCTCTTCACGAAGTGGAGAACTGGCTGCCAGGAACGACAGCCTCCGTTGCTTTGGTGGTTTTCAAACCATTTCAAAACGCTGCGCGCACAAATTGGTAGAGCTTTAATCAAGCTTTGAACTTCGCCGCTACAGAAGGACTTCTTCATGAAATGCGGAAATTTTTAGACCATACGTTCTAACGGTATGCTCATACTTAGATCATTCAAGGAACAGACAGAACAGTGGAGTTAATTAGTAACTAAGTTACGAATTTATCAGATACCATTAGCGCTGCTTCCCTTCCTTTATTCGAGCTTGTCTCAGGTAGCTGAAATATTTTCCCTGCTCGCCAATATCCTGAGTGGAATAGCGCGAAAATATGCCATAATCTCACAATCAGTGCGTATTAACTGCACGTATATTTGGCGTGAGCTCGTACTAACACGTGCGATAGTCTGAACATAGACATGAACCGACAAAAGGCCAAAAAGCGTTTCTTCTCGAGCTTGTCTCTTGTCAAAACAATTGAGTACTTTTCAGGGGGGTCACACGGGTGTCCTAGGCACATAATTTCCCGTCTAAATCAATGACCAGCTGATGCACAACACTAAGTTTCATAAAAAAAAAACCCTAAGCTGCCTTTTCCTAGCTGAGTGCTCAAGATCAAGCTCTGAGTGTACCCCTGGTATCACCGATCTTTTTTGTGCGAAAGCGCTTCTAGCCGCCGCGGTGGCTCAGTGGTTATGGCGCTCGGCTGCTGACCCGAAAGACGCGGGTTCGATCGCGACCGCCGCGATGGAATTTCGATAGAGGCGAAATTCTAGAGCCGCGTGTACTGTGGAATGTCAGTGCACGTTAAAGAACCCCAGGTGGTCGAAATTTTCGGAGCCCATCACTACGGCGTCCGTCCCAACCTGAGTCGCTTTGGGACGTTAAGTACGCATAAACTATAGAAAAAACTTCTAGCCGCACTCCTCGGGTTTAAGGTGTGTGTGTGAAGCCTATGAGTAGCAAGTGCAACGGACTCACTGTGTCAGTGGACAACTCAATCGGCCTGTCAGTAGGCGGTGGCGTCCACGTACAAATTGAGGCTGTTATGCGCCTTACTTAAAACCAGCGGAAAGTATAGACTCCGTTGATTTTGAGGATAGTAAAGGTGTATAACTGGCGCCGTGGGTCAGTGGAGATATGAGTCGCGCTTTGAGGTACATGGCGGTGGTGTCCACCTAAAAAAAGCATGCCTTCGCACGATATTTTGTTCCTGGCAATGGGAAACTGCCAGTCAATTTTTCTACATTTTTCGGCACGGAAAATAAACTCTTAATGTGTACTCTTATTACTGGTCTTTTCTAGAAGGCTGAGATTCTTTTTCATAACGCTCTCTGCCCTCCGTTTTTTTTTTAGCGCACTTCACAAATGTGCAACTCTTGCAACATGCATTGTGCATTAGAACCCGCATCATAACGACAGTACGGAGAGGTGGCCTATTCCACCGAGAACAGCACACACTATTGGCCTTCTTTAACTGAATGCATATTCTATGATGGTATTGCATTCAGTTGTGACATAAACACCCTTTCTCACGGCACGACCGAAACAAACATCGAAAATTGTGCCAAAGGGAACAGTTTTTGATAATTATATTTGCAGTGCCTCCTGCATCCTTTTTTCTTATATTGTGGACCAGGTTTATGGCAGGTTTTCAAAGCAGATGGACGTAGGGAGACCGCACACTTTTCTGCAAAGAATTACTCGCGGCTGCACAGGATCAGGCATCTTCTGTAGGCGATGCAGATATTTATTTTTATTTTTTACTTTAAAGCTGGAGACTGTTGCAGGCAAGACGCTGCCATCTCTATTCATGAGTTTTGTGGGCAGTTTTCTGCAGTCGACTCTCGTCATAACGAAATGGTTTCTAATGAAATATTGGACGTAACAAAGGAATTACTGTTCCCCTTGCAAACTCGGCCAACGCTGTTTATTTTTTTTATTTATCACATACTGCGGACCAAATATGGTCCGAGCAGGAGAGGCACAGTACAAAACACAAAAGTGCAAAACTTCGACCTTAAAAATAAAAAAAATAAAAACAGATAACGACTAAACAAGTACCCAAAAAAATAACAAAACTGCGAATATAATGAAGTAATCGCCGGGTCGACTCGACTTCGTTGTAGCGAGATTCAACTGTAATTTTGTGCCGTTTTTCTCAGCATATCCATCAACCTTCAATACCCTGAAAGGAAGCGGTTGAGCCAGAATAGAATAAAATGGAAATACAACAGCGCAGCAGGGGGCGGCTGAAGGTTAGGAGGCCAAGCTAGATAAAGAAGTTTGAAGGGATAACGTTGCCGCGGTTGCCACCGGCTAGTGTTAACTAGAGAGATATGGGGGAGGCCTTTGCCCCCAGTCGACGTCGTCAGGCTGATGGCGGTGACGATTATAGGTACCACCGCCTCAAAGAAAGCTCTCTCTTTTTTATCAACTTAGGCTCTTTGTGATTTCGTCTATGAATACCGAACTTTTACAGAAAGGTAATAATTAGAGCTCCTGGCTTTCACCGACGCCTTAATGGTAAATGATCCCAATTTGATTGCGGTTCCCAAAACTAATATTATTGTAGGGTCTGCTACTTGGAGGAGCAAAAACATCAAAACGCTTATTCATTCATATTAACAACGTAGCGTATAAGATAGTACTGTGGCAGAAAGCCATTCGCAAGAATTATTTTTTTTTTCTGGTGCTTTTCCTCCTGCATCATCCAGAAGGACGAAGAATGAAAGTTTTATTTTCCGCAAGAAACAGCGAAAGCTTTCGCCACAAAGCTGACGCGAGCTTTCGCAAGTGGCAGCTCTTCTGCTGTGACATGGTTGCACAAGGGCATGACATCGACGCATAGCGCTGCCAAGGGATGAAGAAGACAACAAGAAACGGCCAGTGACTCAAAGAGCTGAGATGAATTTTTCCCCCGGCTGAACGGAAACGTACGAGGCTTGTGTACACCACAGGAAAGGTCAGCAACTTGTTTATTACTAGCTGTTAAGCAGTTCATTTGTGAGTTGCATCCTCAAGGGCGGATGTAACAATAAGAGCACAGAGTCGCAGTGCGCTGCGTTTCGAACAAAATTAAAAGGAACATTGACTAGCCAAAGTGACAGAGCGGTCATAACCCCTGTATGGCGTCTCAAAGGACAACTGCAACGACTCCCCGTCGCAAAATTAGTTTTTTTTTTCTAGTGGTATGTAACGAGAGAGTCCTATAAACAAGATATCGCGTTTGTAATAGAAGTGAGTGCGTCAGGGTGCTCTAGAAAAAACCGCTGTTTTTCATACCGAAAGACGAAAAAGGGCGGCAATTAGCAAATGCTGGAAGCGGCTGAAAAACGGGAACACTCGGGACTATCTGTCTCCGTATTGGGACCTTTCGGCGACAGGCTGCTTGCTGTTGAAACCACAACGAGCAGGCACTCGGTATCGGCGTATACTGTGAGCTGCGTGGACGCCGACGGAGTGAATTTACAGTGATGCTAGACCTCGCACACTGGACCCCTTTTTTCTTCCCCAGTGTCTTTTTTTTTTCGTCCATATGTATCTGAAGGGAGATGGCTCTGCTGGAGCAGATTGCCTTACTCAGATTTTTGGCACTAATCGGCACACAGGTCGCAGAGTTTCCATCTCAGAGCAAACCAGGCCAGGACTCCAGGAGGAGGAGAAAACATTTATTCGAACACTGTACTGAATTGGGAAAGGGAGGTGGGGATAGTGGATACGCTGGGTAGTAGTCCCTATTCCGGGACGCCATTGGCTGCCGCCGCTGCCCGTGCTGTCTGGACCAGGGCCCACTGGGCCTCCAGGTCCGAGCTGGACAGGGCCGCCTCCCAGCCCTCCCTAGTTAGCTGACTTATAACGACTATACGTGTATTGTACTGGCAGGCCCATACCATGTGGTATAGGCCAGCATACTGCCCGCAGAATTTGCACCTGCCAGGGAACGCCACGCGAAAAAAATCACACCGCCAGATAACGCGCAACATTCGCTTTTTTTTTTTTTCAGTGCATTGGATGCGCATGCGCGTTCCTGTTTCGCTTGCGCGTTAGTGCCCCCGATGGCTACGCAACATTTTGGGCGTGGTAATCACACCCGCAATTTCCCAACGCTCTATGACAGTACCAAAACCTCGTACTGTCTTGCCGCAAGGTACCTTCCAGAGTTCTCGCCACTGCGTTCAAACATGAATCCGGGTTTCAGAACCTAACTCATATCCGGCAAGTCGTCAACTGCACTACAGGACCCCAGATGCACACGTCCACATGGACATAGCTTTTAGAACGCTTATAAAAGCAGTATTCCCTAAAAACCGTGGATATTTCTCGCAGTTGGCTTTACGATATACATGGCACATGAGGAGGCTTCCAACAAGAAGCGAAACTTCGTTTCAGGTGGCCTTTAACGGGGTTCAGAAACAAAACCTCGCAGCAAAAAAAGCGATGCGATTTCTTTCATGGGTGTGAGGATATGCTTTCTAATAAGTTTCAATCGCAGTAATTGAGTGGAACATAATTTAATACGGTTTCAAATGTTGTCCGAAGAGCTGGTCGCCATTTCAACCCGTACCTAGTGACGTCAAGGAGCACTTTTCTGAAGTGACATGTTGTCACCGAACCCAGTTGTTGTTAACAGGAAAAACCAATCCGGGTCGGCGACGACAGTGTCATCAACCCGGACTAGGCTGGCAGGTCAACTGTGACGTCAAGTTACACTCCTGCGCAGGCTCTCAGAGAGACTGATAGTGCCAGTACAAAATCGTTTGTAAATAGTTAACGCTGCGCACTGGTGTTATCCGCACATTTTCATGAATTCTAGCCCCGCAGGGCATTTTCAAGGGAAATGAACTGACACTGCTAAAAACTTTGTATCCCAGCCTACAGCTCACTACTGGACTTTTATAGAGCACTTCAGCTTATAGTGAACCCCAACGGTGGTTCTTCAGAGTGATCACAGCCCGTTGAACAAACGTTTGATGGTCTGCAATTCGAACCAATCGAATGTGCACATGTGCCAAGACAGTCAACGTTTCACTTACTTCCTTTTCGCTATCAGGACTATAAGGTCTTCTATAAACTGGCTGCGAGCTGCATTCCAATGTATTTGAAAGGGGTGATGATCTTGAGAGCAATAGTTAGTCTTGACACCATTCCAACCTCACTCAGCTCATTACTGTTTACTCAGAAAAACTGTTACCTCGACCTAGTTTGACGATCGCTGTCAGAACTGCCATTTCGCTTCCAGAGCAAAACACTCAACAGGCTTTTCTCCAAAAGATATGAATCCTACCTCTACGAGAGGTGACAAAGCAGGAGAAAAATGAACGCAAAGAAAGTAAATCACTAGTTCTTCCAGTCGCCAACAGCATGCGAAGGCAGCTAGCACGCGCGAATCCAATAACGCCAGAGGGATAAGACTTTGCTGAGCTCCTCTACTCTGGCACTCGGAGTACAATTTAATAACGTATCTGTGCGAAAAGGAATCCGTAAATAAGCGAATGGCTTCGCTCTCCTTTCATCGGTTCGTGCAGAAAGCAAACGCACGTGCTGATTTTCAAAGGAGACGCGACGTACGTAGGCGACTACGCATTTTCCTTTCATTGAGAGACCTGACGCGCTTTAACGGAAGGGCTTCGCGTACCGTGCTGCGAACGCATGTAAGGCTTCGCTACTGAGAGCTGGCTTTGTTTGTTTTTTTTTCACATTCTGCCAAAACTTAACAGCACTGGCTTCCCAGAATGCGGGAGAACGAAAACATCGCATTGTGGCTGCAGAAAGGATGGCTGTTTTTTCCAGCCTCATGAGCACGCAGTCGAACATGAAGGGATATTTTCATTAGAACTCCTTTTTAGGCTACATAGTCCTTCTTAGAAATGAGTACTTCGGAAAACGATCGAGCTTATTTGACTTAAAACGTTCTTTTTTGGTAAAGGCAAGACGAACTGTAACGCCGTTTTAATTCGGTATTAGGCGACTGCTTCGCAAAAAAACGTGGGACATGAGATGAGTCAGCTTTCGACAGTCTGAAAGTTCAGAAGAATCGAACTTTTTATCTCTTCTGGTAGCCATTCATCACAGCGAACTTTCGTGTGGTGGATATCATTCTCATGACGGAGTGTAAAGCGCCTGTGATACGGTACTACAAGTGCAGTGTGCTCAAAAGCACAGAGCGCATGCTTGTTCATGCCCTCTTTGATGGTGTGCTTTCGAGCGCATAGAGTTTGTAGTATCGAATCAAGGATGATATACACGGTTTGATGTGAATGATAACCGCTAACACGGAGGCGCCCAGTCAAAACTGGTTATCAGCAGAGATAAAAAATTTTCTGATTCTCCTGGTATTTCAGATGATCGAAGTCTGTCTTGGAATAAATTTTTTGACAACTACAGCGGTAAGTTCAAACATACACTCATTTCGCATCTTTTATCCCTTTTATTCTTATTCGAGGCATAAATAGAGATACGTACAGCCATTTTAGGCAGTAAGTTGCATTATTATAGATGATGACAACATTATCGAAAGCAAGAATAGACTGGCACATAATAAATGTTAAAATTATGGCAGTATGGTGAATAGGCAAACTACCAGCGCTGATATCAACAAAATATAAAATCTAACGGAATACAAACTACCGAGATCAGGGAATCTCAGTTTCTGTTTTTGGCGAGTTACCGCTGCGTGCTCGCCAATATATGCTAACCTATATTTCAAGTAAATCTTCAATCTGCACTCAGTACTTCACCTCTCACATTGTGCTTTTACACAATTGTGCAGTTTTATTGCTTGAATAATATAAATTCCCACTTCAGATCATTTGGCGCGTTATGTCGTTCACAGGCGCTGTTCCATTAAATCGCATAATTCATCATCAATACCCGAAGAGAAAAGTTTTCTATCACGCGCCTGCAGTAGGAGGTTTTTTCTAGTGTTTTTATATTTAATTTTTCAAGTAATTGACTGGTGCTGCAAAGCGGGCAAGAAGCAAAGAAGTTACAAGCGTGGCTACTGAATAACGTGCAAGAACTGTCCAGGTAAGAATACAGGACACGAGAAAAGAAAAAAAAAACTCGCTTAGGATCCTGCAAGATGCGGCAGCCGCAAAGAGTTGCTGGTCGGCGGTGCGCTAAGCCACGTAGCAAGCCATTTCAGCGCTGTGGGCTTTATGTAACCGATGTCAAGAATAAAAAAAAAATGAAACAGGAATGGACACGCAACCAATGCAAGCGACAGGTCTTGCAGCGAGATGAATCGCTGTGAGGCTGGAACATCCGGCCCACCAAATGCGATAACCTCCCAGGCTTCCCCAGGCCCAGTGACATCTGTGCATCGTGCGAAATTTCGGATGACCGGGTCGACTCTCGACTCTGCACCGAATCTTCGGATTGCTTCCTGCGTTGAGCGTTTCTTCCAGCTCTCACTTGGGGATACAATACGTGTTGCGTTATTTTGAAGGGCTAGAAGGGAAAGAAACGACAAAGTAAGAAGCAGGGTCGCTTTGTCTCCGACAACGACGGCCTTATTCAATCGACGCGGTTCTGTCACGGTGGCGCAAGCAACGTACGCCGTCGACAGCTGGGGAATATTTATGAGGCTCTCAGGTCGTTGACGTCGAAATGAATAACGAGATCCTCCCTATCCTCGCCTCGTCCGCCCAGGATTGAGATGATTCCTGGAGCAAGCCCCATTTTCTCCCTACGTCCATCGTCACTTGTCTCTTCCTTTCTTTGTTCTCGTGGAAAACCCGGTGCGGACACTGGCTCTGGGCTTTAAGGTATGCACGTGTGTGGTCGAGTGGCGTATTGCCGTTCGGTTTAGACTAGTGGTTTACTCGTTTCGAAGAGAGCTAAGCGATGAGGGAGAGTTGTGAATAATTATGCATTTATGTGAATATCACCTGTTCGAGGAGTCAATGCAAGCAAAACTTTTCCAAGGAAAAGTGACAGTTTAACTTTTGAAGTTTTGGAACGTCAGGAAACGCAGGAGATAATTTCGCTTGACCACACAATATCAGATGTCACTTTTGCATTTGTGCAAACAGTGAGGAAGCGTATCTCGAAATGGGAATGCGTCAAAGAAAAAACTTAAACCAGCGTTCACTGAAATTCATGCCGGTTTCAATCTGAAATCGCAATATTACACACGATAATGCGGAAGGATTCTGCATGTCGCGCCAACGAAACGTACAGTTTTCAGTAAACATTAGTTTGCGCTGTATTCCGTTGCATCAGATCCCAGCATAGCCGCTTCATAACACATTTTACATTAGCAAACTGCCGCAGTTGGCCGGAGTGGAGGATATCGATATCAAACACCAGCCCACCACACCAGCGAACAGCCTGTGGCCTACATGAAGCGATTGCTCTCATAGAACTGCGGCCAGCGCCTGTGGCAAATTGCGCCGCTAGGCCGGGCATATTACGAGAGCAACTGATCATCGCGTGCAGAATGTGTTAACGCGAATGTGCAGAGCTTTGCGATAATTCATGCAGCCAGGCCACTTAAGGGATGACTTTAATGACTCTGCGAAGGCATGCGCAGCAGAGATTTCAGGTAAAGACTTTCACTTAAGTCAAATTTAACCAAAAAAATCCGCGCATTGAAAATTATTTCTTGAAGCTGCTGGAGTTTGTTGTGCCCAAAAAATCGAAGCTGTTGCTGTTCAATGGCAACCACACAGTGGGTTTTAGACCTTTTTGCGTATCCTACGATGTGCTGCATTTACGGGATTGAAAGCGCATTCGGCAGCTGGTGACATGTCTTGACGTTAATAATGTGAACTGTGGTGGAAAGATCAGTGCGCAATACGCCTTTAATGGTAGGTGGTGTAAAATAGAAAATTATCCGGGCGTTAACATTGTGCGTTTCTCCAGCACAGAGGCCTTCACACAGGAAATTTATTTGAGGAAGGTGCAGTCAAGGGCCAGTAAGTCAAATAGCACAGCAAACACCGACTGCGCCGTATTTCAATAATCTCAGTTGTTACGTCCGGATGACTGGCTGAAGTCTCATTAAGTGCGCACTCAAATTTCGCCAAAATGTTTAAAAATATTATCAAGAGAGTACTGCCTACTGAACTAACGGTATAAGGCCTCCGGGTATCGAGGAGGGGGGGGGGGGGCGCTTTCTTCACCAATACTTACGAGTATATGAACCGCATGGCACCCTAAGATTCCTTGGAATTCCTACTTATCATTTCTGTTGATTCTTATAGAATCCAATCTTCGAGCAGAAAAAGCGTGCATTCAGCTACACTGCGGTGCCTTTTTTTTGAGAAACGCCTGATGCTCTCAGGCGCAAGCGCTTTTTTTTCTCATTAAAAAGTAAACAAACCTAATCGCAACAAAAATAAAACGAAATGAGCATCACAGTGCTACCTCCGAGGAGCGACCTTCAGACTTTTGACTCAAGGAACGCTAGTAAAAATAATAAAAAATTTTGGTTTATGTTTGCAAACACCGTTAGGTTTTCCAAAAAAAAAAAGCAAGATCAGAGGATTTCAACACCTCAAGCCTCCCTAAGCTTTGACGTCTGTTTTAATGGGATCAAGTTGGTTCACGATCTCGCGTTTTTTTAGAATACGAATTGCTACGGCATTGCGAATGCGCTGCAACCGAGCACAATGCGAAGCACAGAGCTTCTTTGCGAATGAAGTTTTTGTTTTCCCTTTCGCACTGCATGAAAGCGAAATGCAACGCGCAGGCTCCCAGTGCTGATCTTTCGCACGGCTCATCAGGGGCTTGGTTATAGTTTTGCCACTAACCCGGGAGGCAGTTTCGCCCCACCGAGACTATCCGCATTACACCCGCCGCTACGCGCGTCGGAGCGGCTAAAATGAATTGGTTTTGCGTGACGCATCTACCCCGGAAAAAAAGGCCATACGATGAAAAAAAAAGGACAAGCACGTTTTACAGCAATCGGACACAAGCATAAGGTGCTACACTAAAAAACCTCGCGGAAAAATCTCTTCCAAGACCTTGAGTACGGAATGTTAATGGATAAATATTTCAAAAAATCGAGACGAGAGAAGGATGGGAAATCAAAGAAGACAGCGGTTTGTTATTTTGTTTCGAAACTTCTATCGACCCCTTTCCAGTTCGTCGTTTCAGTGGAATTGAATGACTCGGCTTGTAAGAGCACGAGAACAAAGCTTAAGGATGGGACGGTGCAGCTCGGCTTAAAATAAAGAGAAGAATGAAAAGGAACCTCTCCATTAGCAAGTCCAGGCGCTGTGCTTGCCCAGCACCTTTTCTCAGTTCAAGGCTTGCAGATGTCCTTCTGCTGTGTATTTTGCCAGTTGTCTTCCTTCCGGATTTCCCGTGTCGACATTGAAAACGAAATTCGCACTCTTTTATTTTTTGCCCTCTTCCACCGCCTTCTTCTTTTTTTCCTGGAGTGAACTGCAAAGTGTTCCCGTAGTTTGCTTCGGATCGCGAATCCGTACACTTTACTTTACCTGCTCGACCTCGTGTTTGTGCTAAACAGCAACGGAGTTTCCGGCCCCTGGGGGTAAGAGCTTTGTGCGCGGAATTGAAACTGGCAGGCGCGACCAGACTTGGAGAAAGTTGACGCACGCTGATGAGACAGCCTCGCCATCTGTGCCTGTTTTTCTTGTTTTCCTTTGTTTGCCAGCGAGGGGAAGTATGTGGTCTTCAAGTTATTTATATTCGTGCGTGTGCGTGAGAAGAGAGGAAGAGGAGGGGGCACTGATGTGCGTATACTTTAAATTTTTTTACCATAAGTCCAACTTCCTTCCTTCTGCATTTCATTTTTTATTCGTTTAGCCAAGTAAACAGAAACTCAAGTGCGAAAAAAGCATGTCCTCTGTGTGGACCTCCTGAAATGACCTGTAGTCGTTCGCACTCGGGTGCGGATTTTCAGCGGCTTTCCTTTCAAAACTTTACTGCACGATGAAGAATAAAGAGGCAAAGATAGTGGCAGTACCAAAATCTAAATACAATATTCTACGAGAGGCTTTATAAGAGAATGACAGAACTTACCGTGATCTTATACAATGACGGCTTTCCTGTGGCGTGTAATTTGTGCCGGATCAGTCTTCTACATTGTGTGTACGTTACCATCCACCGTGGAATCTGAGTGGTTATGGCTTTCGGCTGCTCAAATCAAGCTCGGTATTCGGATGCCGGCTGCAGCGACCTCATTTTAGTGAGGAGAAATTCATAAGCACCCATGATATACTTACTGATGCACTCTAAAGAACCAGGGGCAGATCAGTGTTATTCCAGACCTGTCAACATACGGCTTCCCTCCCCGCTTTCAGTATATCATCGCGCAGTTTTCTGTTGTCTCTTTTCGCATTTAAAAGGAATGCCACATCCAATCATTATAACCTTTCATGGTATCATAAAGTAGTGAGTGTTCGGCAGTAATTTTTGTTCAATAAATCAGCTGCGATGAGGCCTGGAGTACCCTTTTTTATTATTGACAGCGTGCATCTTGAATAAACCATTTATTCTTGCACCTTACCACCTGCTAACTATTCGTTTTTCATGTTTCGCCAGTATGAAGACTATTATCAAAGCTCTTAGAGGCACAAAGTATGCAAGAGCTGTGAAGAAAGATGGTATAAGTCGTAGCTATCTTAATATGAGCAGTATGCACAAGGGAAAACCGCCAGCTTATTCATGCGCTGGGACATATAACTTCAGAATGATCGAGAATGCAGTCTTCCATATTTTTACAGCGCAGTGCGGTTCTAAAGCACGCACATTTCTATTGACCAAATGTTTTAGGGGAATCCCCCAAGGGGGAGTAGATTTGTAATAAGGGAGTAATTACTCATTGACGTTCACCTGAGCGCAGCCATACGGCTACAAAGGAAAGCTATACAGCTTTCTCAGAAACTTCGCAGCTAAAGAAAAATTCGCAGTTAAAGAAAAATTACACTGTTCCCACTTCGAGTTATTGATCAATCCTCTCTCGCCCTACCATAAGCTTGCCGTCCCGGTTAGCTCAATTGGTAGAGCGACTGCTCCGGTGAAGCGGTGGTCCCGGGTTGGAACCCTGGACCAGGACGAATGTTTCTTTAACTGCGAAGTTTCTGAGAAAGCTGTATAGCTTTCCTTTGTAGCCGTATGGCTGCGCTCGGGTAGACGTCAATGAGTAATTACTCCCTTATCACGCACATTTCTTATGCCGTAAAAAAGTTGTTCACGATGACCTTTCTGCACTGACTCAGCGAAGGCTTACGCCCAGCGCTGACACCCACGTAGTTTTATTGCCCCTCAATGAAGCCGAGAAATAGAAACACGTAGATGTCACTCGCACCGATTCCACTAGTTCTCTGCGAAACAACGTTTGGTGCCGCTAATTCTGCTGTGTAGCGTGGGTTGTTCACTCTGCTACGCAAGACTTACGAAAAATGTATTCATTGTCGTGGCATGTGATGAAAGCACCTCCGCCGTACCGGGCAGTTGCCGAACAGAATCTCCATTCCTGATCTTTAGGGGCAAAGGTCGACTGCTCTTTCAAAAAGCACAGCGTACTTAAAACAGATCGGCTATTCCCTGAGCCGTCTTCGGTATGAGCATTATTCTTTGATGAAAATCGACGCCTAAAAAAACGCGACAAGACCAGATCGACCAGTTTATCAACGTTAGAATGAGTTTTTCGTGCATGAATAACAAATACAAGCCGTAATTTTTTTTTCCTTCTTATTTTAAGTTGCCTCTTCTTTCTCTTTCGCTGGGGAGACTCATGAAAGCTATAATAAACAGCAAGCCCCCAATATTATGTTTTATCAGTTGATGTAAGCAAATAGGACACAACCCTGACAGAACGCAAAATCCATTCTAGTAGTAACTTGAGAAGAAAATTAAATTTACTTCATCGTATTGTTCATATTATAGATATTTAGGCCCGTGTCTAATTTGCAAGTTTTTTTTCCTGCACTCAGAATATAAACATCTTACAACATTTTCCATTTTGATATAAATTTTATAAACTTTTCCTACACGATGCTGAACAAATTTTCTTTTGGATATCACCATAACATGCAATGCAGATTTCTTCCCCAGATAAGAATATGGAAATGATAAGGATTTGTCACATGCTGCCAATACGCTCTACCGATGGCATGTGGTAGCGCTTTCTTTATGTTTCTGGAATTAAATCCTTTCAAAAAATTAATTACGCTACTAATTTAAGAATTTTATCAACACGACTAGGAGAAAACATATCGCTTTGCTGTGCTTTCCTTTAATGGCAGTTGGTCCCTTTCATAGGCAATGAAGTTTCCGTGTCATGTACCTTAATTAATATTTTGCTGAGCAGCTTTCCAGCGGTATTCTTCTTTGATGTTTTAACATTAATCTAACTACACCCTTTGTCAAAAGTATACAGGCCTTGGGGCTTGTTTTGAAGCCACGCATTGGCGCTCCTACGGCACATTGGTAGGCATTTAGCTGCAAGGGATAAGGACAAGAGTTCTTTTCTCCTGCAAAAAATCTAGGATGCCTGATTTGCAAAACGAACAGCACAACATGGGCCAAAGGCAAACTAGGCGTAGCTTATATGTTCGACATGAGCTGTACGTTTTAATAATGCTCGTGTAAACTAGGGACACCGAAGCGATCACGAGCTACCCGACATTCGGGCAGAGAGCACACATTGCCTGGCCGAAGCCGTTGGTGTATGCCAAAATAAACGAGGGGTCGCCGTTTTAGCAATTGTACCATCTGCGCGCATACGGCAACGACATCGTTACCATCCACTTGACGACGGCAGTGCTCGCCAGCTAACCAGTTTACACGTCCGCGCTTATTACACACCGTCAGGGCACACCTCAGACGGAAATGCACCTGAATCTGCAAATACGGCGAGAACGGCAATTACATGTACTAGATTGGGGACACCGCGATGCAGCGCAAATAGTGCGCGGAGTCGGCGCCGTGGTGAATAAAGCGACGGAATCCATATCCATTAGGCAGTGTTAGCATACCGTTATTGCCTCGTGCACATGGCGCTCTATACCCGCCCACGTACTCTTAGCGCGAAAATCGCACATCGTTACATAGCCACTGCGAGTTTGGGCACTCACTAGAGGTTCGATAACCTTGAACGTTGTTTCGAAACCGAAGCCCTCTTTTCCATTGACCAAGGGCGAGCGTTCTGACAGCTTCGTATACTCTGGGCTACTGAACTGATCACCGCGCTGTACCTTCAACGATTGCCGCAGAAGTTTTTAGGACATTCCTCGATGCATGAAAACGCGGTTGACGACATGACATGTGTGCTAGCAGTCAAGAAACGCTGTTTTCAAATAACACAGCGAAAACAAAAGTCAACGATGGAGGGGAAACACAGACGTATTTGCGCTGTATTCTTTCACTATCTTTAGTCACCATCTTAATAAAACACGTTGCGGGGCTAGTTGGTGATGCAATTTCTTTTCTTGAAATTTAAGCAGCGCTAAATTTAGTACGAATGCTACTAATTTAAGACTTTTATCAACACGACAACATCCCTCTTTGCTGTTCTTTGTTTTAATGACAGTTGGCCCCTTTCAAAGACAAAGAAGTTTTCCATGTCACGTACCTTAATGAACAGTTTGCTGTGCACCTTTTCAGGGATATTCTTCAAGCTCAGCCAGCAACCCAGGAGAAGTTTGGTTGCGTTAACATGAATTTGCGTATACGACATACGTTCGGACCACACCGACTTCCCTGAGTACGACGCCGGAGCGTACTCCCCGGCGTGCACTTTCGATGCTCTGGCTCAAGCAGCACATATCTTTTAGGTGCTGTTTGCTGAGGTGTGTGCGCTTGTGGATTCGAGAGTGCTTTCCACAACCCACGAGCTTCCGGTGTGAACCACGTCAGACGTCTTGCTTTAGAGAGACGGTGGCCTCAAGCACAGAAAAAGAGGCGAAGCGTCCTGGATACCTACTTCAACCCACTCGACTTCGATATAAGCACCCCCGCAAACCCAGCGGCGCGTTAGGAACGGCAGTATTTTGAGCCCACAGTGCAGACAGGGGAAAATCGATGTCTCCGTAGGTGGAATTCAAATGGATTTTGAAATCTGCAGACGAAGCTCGTTGCAAAAAATGATGGGGGTGCCGAAATAGTCGAAGCGTGAAATCAAAGCCACAGAGCGACTCTTGCACAACCTCTGCGGAGCGATGCGATACCAGACTTCTAACGCATTCACCGCTGCGGTGTTCAGAACAGATGTAAAGTTCCGTGCAACATAAGCTGCAGCAGGGGCTTATAACTCATTGGACCGATGTGAGCAGTCGTGTGGCTACGTCGTGGGGTGCATCTCTTCTTTTTGCATTTCCGGGTTCAATTTCCTTCTAAAGGGAAGGCATTTCAGTAATGCTTTGCAAAAAGCTTGGCTTGTAATAGAGTGTATAGAGTGCGAGCAATGTAGATTAATGTATAGAGGGCGAGCAGCCATCATCGAATGCACCGCGGCTATTTTCTTTACAATCATCACTCAGACTACGTCCGCTACAGGACAAATGCTTCTGCGATTGTTCGCCAACCAGTTCTTCCTGCGCCAGGTGCATCCACATTCTGTCCACAAGCCTCGTAATCTCATCTTTCACAGGTTTCTCTGTTGCCCCTGCTTAAGTTCACCTTCTCTCGGAACCTGTTCTCTTACAATAAGTGACTACAGGCTATATGGACCCCTTATTACATGTCCTGCCAATTTCTTCTGGATGTCAGCTAGGATATCATTAACACGCATTTTTTCCAACCTCTCATATTCCTTGGTCCAGTTAGGAGTGTCACGGGACTAGAAAAAACTGAATTTGGAGGTGCTGTTTTAAAGGAAATGTGCGTGCAAAAGTTGAGGTTTAGTAGGCACACCCTATGCTAGCTATAGAAACTTGGGGAAGAGGATAAAATTCGCGACTGAGTCTGATCGTTGCTGGAAAAGGTAGGTTGAACTGTAGAACAACGCCTAGCTTTTGGGGCCGGCGGCGCTTTCAGGGAGATTTCAGCTAAGCCACAGCCTATGGCAAACATTAACGTATGTCGGCGAAGAAACCCGGGTTCTGCTTTCGACGACCATATTCCAAGAATATTTCAGTATCTCCAAACAACTATTGCAGATAATAACCTGAAGCATGACTGTCTGCCACCTGCATGCATACTTTTTAGGATAATCAAAATAGTGTCAAAAGCTGTTTCATTTTTCATCAAGCTCGACCTTCCTTGACATCAACTGTAATCGTGCGTATGCGTTAGTAGCCATAACTCCGTAACCGAGTATCAATTTTTTCACTTGCGATTTCTAGAAACCTACAGAGTGCGCTGAGATAATGCGTGAGCATTTGAACAGGGACGCTTTCCTCCCTCTACCTGCGGCAAAATCTGACGCGTTTCCTGCGCTCGCACTGACGGTTCTCGGCGCGAATGGAACAATGATCGCCTTTAACATTCATTTCAAATTCCCAGAATATTGTTGGGTGTCCAGCGCCATAAGGCACGTGATGACAGCCTCGCAAACAAAAATCGCGTATCGTGTTTTTCTGGGCTCGCCATTTGCTTGTGTCGCCGTCCTTCTGTGATGTGCCGATCTTCATGTACTTTTCGCGAAACGATCAAGCTACAGCTGCATTTTAACACTTCTGGAGCAGTGCTCGTCCGGTTGGGCCTCCTGTTAGTCACCGGGTCGCCTTTAACACGCTGAGATGTGCAGCACAAACTGGAGCTGAACAAAATCGGTCTGCTCGATAGCTACTCTTAGAATCACGATAAGCAAAGCAGCGGTCGGTGCCCCCAGGTGACGCTGAAGTTCTGTACGGGATTGGCAACACCGATTGTTACTTATGCTCCATGCCAACGGTATCTCAGGGAATGAGAATCCTCCTCTACATCAAGCTGGAAGTAGACCGTGTATGGAGACAAGCACAGCTTCACATCCCACGCGCTTGCTCGAGCTCCCACGCCAAGTTGCGAAACAGCCGACCGACCAGCTCAGTTACGTAAACCGAAGGAGCGCTGCAAAATCAAGGGAAAAAAAGCATAAAGCAGCGAATCTTACCTAGAGAAAATCTACTTGATATTCCGTGGAATATACGACGTCTGGATGAAGCCTTCTAGTTTTCTTTTTGCTAGGAATGAACGAAGTACAGCGCTGCCGCCAGACCTTTTCCCAGCGCGCTGACACCTGGCGGGCTTTAGGGAATTCTCACAATAGACGCATACGGTTAGCTGCTTTACTTTTTACCCTGTGTCTGTCTGCATTTCGTTTTCTTTTTTCCTTCCGACGCTTTCCATGTATAGAAACGCGCACTAATGGAAGCGAATAGCCCTTCGTTCTGCATTTCTGCAGCTACACTGAATTTAATGCGAAGGGTGTGCGCTTAGCCAGCGGCTTCGCTTTCCCAGATAGCTGCAAAGCCTCGTTCCCGAACCATGCTCAAGGCCTGGCTGTGACGGTTTCGTTGTCAAATACTAAAGAAAGGAATTTTTCAATTACGCGAGAGTTTTGATTTAACGCGCCCTTTCGCTTTATTTAGTTTGTTGTTACCCTTTTACTACATCGCTTCGGGCCCGCTGGATTACGGTGCAGCAGCGGGTTCGTATGGTTGAAAGACACCCGGCGACTCTTTCTGCTGCCCACAAAACGGGGAGAGGGTAAGTCTCGGAGGCCTCTTGTTCGAGCGACCGTAATAATTGAGAAGTATAGGAGACGAGAAAGAACCATTTAATTTGGTTACCACAGCTTTTCCTCGGCTGGCTTTTACCCTTTTCGGATATTTCCGTTCTTAGCATTATATTTCCCCTCACATTTAGGAACATTTAAATTGCATGTTAAGCAAAGAGTTAAAGTCGTTAACTCTTCCGGCTCGGCCGGGCACTCCCTAGGTAACGACATGGTTCTATAAAACTTGCCTTGTACCCGCTACAAACTAATATGAAGTTAAGCAAATGTTCAGATTGAGTTCCGATTTTTTTCTTACCTTCGTTATAACCGATGTCTCGAGTTTCGCGTTTTGAAGCTCTTCGTAAATGGAAGACTCGTCTTTAGGCTTTAAAATATAAGAAAAGATAGTAATTTCACGCATACTATTCTTTAACCATTAGTCTTGCTGTCAGAGGTCAGATTGGAATTCGTTTAAACCCGCACCACTATTTCTTAATGGTGTTTTCTTTTATTACAGTTAACTCGTTCCACGTGCACACTTGCTCCTTTCCTTTCGTTTTGTGCTGTGAAAACATACTCGCACTCCTACCTATTGACAACTTTCATAACTGCTAACCACATTTTAGATTTATCACCTGGCCTCCCCTAGTGATGCTGAATTTTATCGGAAAAAACACGTGCCTATTGCCATACAGCTGCTATTGATTATTCCGTGTCTGCTTTCGCTTAATTGTCCCTTTCTTTCGACCGCTGGCTGACTGATAAGCGCTTTCGACGTTTCTGCCTATACAGACTACACAAAGGTCAACCGGAACAGAGCGGTGTTATTGATTTGCTGCCAAGTTTGATCGCCTGCGTGGGCCATTAGGCTAAGAAAATATTTATTCTGTGAGCCATAAAAACTTCTTTAACTGCATAATAATATCGCTCTTGTAGCTCTAAACCTGAAAAGCAAAGAAAAAGCGCAAGCTGTTTTTCGAAAATAAATGATAGTCACAGAATCTTCGCAGGAAATCTAGTTGTCTTTTCGCACACAGAACGCATGTCAGGGACTACTCTGCGGCAAAAAAAAATATATATTTTTTCCAGATGATATATTAGAATATATACGAAAACAGGTAAAAATTTTTTACTTTATGAAAGCGTTCATGTCAAGAACATCTGCACTCTATATATATAGATTGCATTTGGCCGCACGGTCTCAAATTTTCAAGAGTTGAGACGCATTTCATGTAGTAAGGCTATAATGTTGTCCTTCTTGTTTTGTATGGCAAGCTCTGAACCAAATACTAGAAGGAGTTATTATATAGCAGCCGCCATTAAAACCATACAGGACTGCGGTTTGCACTTGGCCAGAACATTCAGGTCACTTACGTTAGTTTCGATACTGGTATGTTAAAAAGTTTGCCTTATGGTTTATGGGGTTTAACGCCCCAAAACGACTCAGGATATGAACGACGCCGTAGTGAAGGGCTCCGGAAATTTCTACCACCTGGGGTTCTTTAACGTGCACTGACATCGCACAGTACACGGGCCTCTAGTATTTCACCTCTACCGAAATTCGAACGCCGCGGCTGGGATCGAACCTGCGTCTTTCGTGTCAGCAGCCGAGCACCATAGCCACTGAGCCACCGCTGCCGCTATATGTTAAAAAGAACTTTGTATGACGTTCTGCTTATGTTTCTGCTGTTTTGTATTACCTTTCATGCAATGGGCTTTCTACCTTCGGCGCGTAACAAATGAGGATAATGATTTCTCATTGTCATTTTGAGGTTGTTCAACAGCATGTCTTATGTCTATACAGTGCAGTATCCTCCTATTTTTTATATTCAGGCTCTTTGCTATATTTTTCTTAACCGCTTGTGCATGTTTATTTTATTACGTAGCACTTTAATGCTTATTTTATTTAAAAAGAGTCGTGACCGAGATAAGCAGTAAGCAGCGCCCATCAACGGAGGTTGAGCGGCCGTACGTGCTTGAACAAATCCCAAAAGTCTGCTTAGCGCTCATGTTTTGCCCAGGCCATTTTCACAGTCCGAAACGCTGCCTCATGTATAGTGGAGGCACTAATTGTGATTTCGTGTCAACCGTTTCGGGCGTGTTTAGCTGTATTCCAGCGAAGTAAGGGTAGGACTGCCGTAATTATGCAGGGAATAGTGGAACCTCACCTACAGGTGGCCTTCTAGCGCGACGCATGCTTCTGCCAGCGACATTATAACGCGCAGCACTTCTGAGGCAAGTTTGGTCGCCAACGTCGAAACTGCGTGAAAGTCACGTTTTATGTGGCGAGCTGACAACATGCGCCACTGCAAAACGTGTGAAGGGGTATGCAAACAAGACCATTAGCTGGCGCTTATTCCTGCTAGCAAACAACCATTGAAAGGAGCTACAAATCTAAAAAATCCGATGTTGGGACAGCAATTACACACGTGCAGATTGCTCAGCCTGGCACTTTTGTTTACACAAAAGAACTCAAAAGGGCAGAAAGCTGCCAAAACGCACCACACACCACCATAATGGTTAAAGACTGGTGCTAATGTTAGTGCATTTATGGTCTCTTTTTTTTTCTCACTCCTTCGTGTGTGCGCCGCTCAATTGGACTAAAAGTTCGTGTCAAACAACCAATGCATTCAGCGAGTACGCAGTAAGTTAAATTAATCATATCGTTTGTATTTCTCTAAACTATTTTCTGAAAACATTTTCGTCTGGATGTTCAGATAAAAAGGATGGGGATTGGCATTTGGACTATGAGAAATATTCGCTTTTCATCACGCGGTTGATTGCAGATGTTCTCCTTTTATTTACCTGTTAGTGGAATAGAAAGGCACTAAACTTATCGGTAGCATGGTGAAATTTCGGCTTGTATGCTGCTAAGATTAGTACGTCATTTGAGGTAAAAGATGCAACTCCCGATTAAACCTTTTAATGAACGATACAGTTTCGTCGATAAACATCAGAATTCCACCGTCAGCTATTCTGTTCAATTGATCCAGCGAGGAGAGCGGCGATTGTTGTCCACGGTTTTGCAGAACTTCTGAGAAAAAATGTGGTACAGCTGCCGCACTCAATTTGTCATATAAAGGGAGTTTAAGGTAACATGAACCAATGAACAAAATAAAGCGGGATAAAGCGGGTTTGGTTAAGTTGTAGACGAGGCTAGAAAACACCCGGACTGAGATTATCTAAGAACGTACTTCCTTCATGGTTCATTTTTTCCAGCATTTAAATCAACCTCGCGAAGAATGCAACGCGAGTGCGCTCATGCACTAAAATATTTTAGCGTTCCCAAACACGGTTTGAACGAACGAAACACGCGCGCTGACCGTGTACAGATGCTGCCTCCGCTAAGTTCGACGCGCCGCACAATGATAGATACAACGATACAGCCTGCAGGGACTACTTTGCCGGCAAAACCTTACGGAAGGGCGATCACATTATTAAGTACCCTCTCACAATCACACAGAATAACATACAGACCTAGTAACGAAGGCCTAGCTGAAAACGAGGTAGCAAACGGTCTAGCCCGAAATCTCCCAAACCGGGTGGACCCCATTTCCTGCCTCGCCCTTCCCTCCTAGGATCGCATGGCGACAAGCTACACTATCTTAGGCTAGAAAGAAGACATTTCTCACCGCCACTCGAATAACTTTCCTCCTCGGATGCCACTGACTGAAGGAGAACACAAACACACACATATCCAAGTCTTCACACTTTACACAAGATTAGACCGAAACAATACCCAAATTACTGTCCTTGGTGCGGAGCGAGCCCTACGCTCTACCATACATCTTGGGAATGCCAGGACAAACTGGACAAAACGTTAATAGTGCAACACTCGACACACAAGCATTGGGAGGAGGTCCTGACCAGCGACAACATGGTCTAGCAAACCTGGATCACCCAGCTAGTCCGCAAGTTAGCTGCCGTCAGCGGATCCCTGAACTAGGGGCCCCGACCACCCGGCTCCTGCAAATTAATCTATGCTAATTAAGTATTCTCTCTCTCCCTTTGAAATGCGAGATTTCACTGCTTTCTCTTCTGTTCTTGTTTTGTTTCTCTGATTGCTCATAAATGCTCCGCCTGAATTGCCTGTCGGTAGCCTTCCTATCACTCATCGCCGATCACGGCGCGTGATTTCCATGTTCCAGGAAAATATGTCCACGACTTTCGAGGCTCCGCTAACAGCGGCGTCAGCCGCTCACCTAGGGATGATGAGCGCGTGCACAGCGTTCATTCGAAGCATGTTTGGCAGCGCTACGATGCGTAAGCGCAAAAGTGCATTCGCGTGGCTTTGTTCATATTTCGTGGGCTCTCTTTCAACACTGGAAAAGAGAACCACACATGATCTATATTGGTCGATAGAATTGGATCGATTCTTGTAAACCCTCTCTCTACTACTTCACGAGAGCCGCTTTACTGTAAGATAGATATCGAAAATTCTGCGTAAACAATATTACCTTATGAAGTAAGTAGCTCACTTCAAAAAAAAAAAATAGTCCTAGGAGCGCCATACGTTCCTGCATAATGAAGGAATGATGGGTACACAGCACATCGAAGTTGAGGTGTTAAAAAGCTACAAGTTTTTGTGAGATGAAAGCTACAGCAGTAGTTGATTTCAGCAGCTTGTACTTGCTGCGGCTAACGTGGTTATATCCTGGCACTAGATTCTGTAGTAGTGAGAAAAATCGCCCTTAAAAGAGCAGGCCTTGCGTGCACTGACTGCCATAAATAGGGGCTTTGGAAATTCGCTTAGAAAAAAAAAACAACGTTATCCTGACGCACAGTTCCTGCTGGCTGATAATTCAGCACTTTCGCGCGATGTCATTGCGGTTTTGAAGCCTGATACCAGCCAAGGATCCAAGATACGTTGAGAGAAACGTTAATTTTATTACCACGTGTGCGAGCTCATACCATATTCTTTCGATTTTTGTAATATAAGGAAAAACCACCTAAGTGCTCTTCTTACACCGATCGGCATTTCAGGCCTACGGGATTGTGCATTCATCCAAGATTAATGTCCCTAATGTATGTCGCAGAGACAACAAACACGAAACTGAAGTATTTGAACCGTGCTCTCAAGTGCTAACGTGTTCTCCCCCTCAACTAATAGCGTTCACCAGGAAAGAACAGCCCACATAAAGGACGAAAACTGCACCGCTTTGCGTCCACGAAGTTTCAAAACCACACTGTTTTTGCTAGTTGTAGTAAATCTAAGGCTTCAAACTTGTAATCAAATTACTTTCCGCTAAAGATGTTGGCTTCGGTTGCAAGAGAACAGCCTGCTTTAGAATTGGAGGATAGGTTTCCGTTAAAGCACCGCACAAATTATTCCGTAATGCTTTACACTGTGTTGAGCAAAGAGCGGCAACGAACGAAAAAAAAAACATTATAATAACCGCCAAGCGGTCTAGTTTGACAAAAGCGGAGGGGCACAGTTTTTAGCTGAAACTACGTAAAGGTAAACGGAAAGCATCGAGGTTTTTTTTTTTGCATTATACGGCACGTTCTGAGAAAGGAGGCTCTTTACTGTCTAAAAAGTAAAGTGGACGGAAGCTATACTGCACTCACGTTCGGCCTCACTAACCTGCTTCTTATGATTGCGCAAGAACCTCATCCCTAATTAAATGAGTTTTTGAGTGTTCTGCGTTTTTTCATCATTGGGCGGTGAACTTACGGCTACTGTATAAATTGACTTACGCAACGAATGTCAGCCGTCAAATTCTTCGTTGCAAAATAGAAATAAAAAAAAAGAACACGTGCCGTACTCTGTCCTGCGTACATTGAAGAGGCTCTGGAGCGTTAGGTAACTGATTCCTTTATGAGTTTTTGTGTCGGTGTGCTTTGAGCACTGAGTACTGCCTTATGCCGGCGCGAGTTTGTATTTGGTGTTACTGAAGATGAGTAGTTATTACCTGTGGATATTTTATTCCACCTGTTTTTTTTTTTATGTCCGTCCTTTTGTTCGTTCCTGTGGCGTTGTGCTGTTTCATCATGATGTCAAACAATGGCAGGGTCTTCAAAAAGGCTCCAACGCCGCGAGCAAGCCAGACTACTTTTTTAAATAAGATAATAATTACTCACTAGCATCCACTCAAGCGCAGCCATGCGGCTCCAAAGAAAAGTTATACAGCTTTCTCAGAAACTTCGCAGTTAAAAGTAAACTCGTCCCGCTCCATGGACGAATTTTTCTTCAACTGAGAAAGCTGTATAACTTTCCTTTGTAGCCGCATGGCTGCGCTTGGGTGGATGCCAGTGAGTAACTATTCCCTTAATACAAATCTACTCTACCTTGGGGGTTTCTCCTAAACGCTTGACCAAGAGAACTTTTTGCTTACTTTGCTTTGTTAAATAAATAAATAAATTTTGCTCCAAACAGTTTTGATATAGCGAGGTTCCCGTATAATATGCGCTCTTCTGCAGCTAATATATGTATCACTGCAGAGATTATGTACCCCAACGTATGCGGCTCACATTTGCTGCGGTGGCTTTCATGCTCCAGCGTCCACATGCATCGCGTTCTACCCCGAAACGAGGTTAGCCTTGCGCCAAGAAATTCGGCTTTCATTGGATAGGAATGCCGTTCCCTATTTCCGATCATGCACAGCACCTTCTCTAAACCCTTTCCAAAGCACTTTTGCAGAACTCGGAGGGACGGTTTCATCAAGGGTGTAACTCCTGAAAATGTTTTTAATGGCTGCCTTGCTCCATCAAGACAGAGAGCCCGAGAGAACTGTAAGCAAAATCGGGAAGCTCATTGGTAAAGTTCGACCTTTCGACGTCGAGGAGAAGGTTAAAGTGGGCGTCAGGAATTTTTCTGAACTCTGAAGGAAAGGGCTAGGAGGTAGGGGTAAAAAGAGACGCAGTGTAGACTACGGCGACTTCATTTTCTGCACATTTAAGACAGGCATTAAAAAATTCTTTCTTTGAAATGAGATTCTAAGCGCGAATACGATTGTGCTATAGGCATATGGACATTAGCCTTGTTTCACTGCAGCGGGGGAGACGCGTCGGCTAGTACATCAAAGTGAACCCTAAAGAAAAGGAAAAATGTTGCGTACGCGACGCATAAAGTTCGAAAGAACTTCCAGATGGGAACCTTGCGGCTTTGACTTATGTTTACAGTATTTTTATTACGGTCACTGAAGGTGACATTTTTTCAAAAGGCGAGTTTTCTCCCACTTGAAGTTTAGGGACCGCAGGAAAGGGAAACAATTTTGTGGTTTACAAGGTTACTGCCGCACTAACGTCCGTAAACGAAAGCTCTTTTTAAGAGAAACGAAAGAAATTTTGGCAGGCCTTCCAAACAAAAAGTCATTCCTTTTTTGGCCACAACAAAAAAGCATCGCTTAAAAGTAATGAAAAACGTCCACAAACACTTTTACATAAAAGCAGTTAGGCTGCCTTTATCCCTCTGACTGTACTGGGCAGGATTTATTTAACACTAACTGTGTTTAACCTCCGCACTGACTGCATCAAATATTTTTTTTTTCCAAGGCCAGCGTCCTACCGGAGCTCCGTAAACAAATTATGTACAGCCTTCACTGAAATCGCTTGCGTTATTCTACCGGTGATGCATTTTGTTGAGCGGGTTGATCCTTTGTTTTGTTACTACGTATCCCCTCTGATATCTGATTAGCCATTGTGCAGTGTCTCGGAATTTCGGTTTCCCACACTGATAAAATCTTGAGGTGTTCAAGTACACTACAGTACACCAAGACTTTTTATGCCGTAATACACAGTACAACGACAACATCAGGGGAATATAAGACAGTTTTATAATGCGGCATGGGCTTATCAGCAATAAGACCAGCAAGACTGAACCATTTATATACCAATTAAACTTTGCAATCGTGAATGGAAGTGCATGTCTCCACCCCTTATTCTAACTTTCTTTCTCCTACATTCCACTCCTCTTTTCTCAGCTTATGCCTCATGGCACACTGCTCGAATTAAAAATGAAAAAAAAAGGATCAAGTTTCTCCGCATTGTGTCGAGGTACCGCATATGGCTACAAAGAGGCAATTGACGACCATAAAACAAAAACAAAAGGGTAGCAGAAACACACAGTTTAACTTATAGGCCCGTCATCTGGTCTTATTTTCCTCCAATCTGTCCGTACAAAAACCCAGCCGACAGGGGAGGCTTGGTGGTGACTGAACCGAGCTTTTGAATTTAGCTTGTAGTCTACTGAAGGAATGAAAAGAGACAAAAAGCTCCAGCTGGGAGTATTTTAGATTTCCTGCGAGCTATGTACGATTGGAACTAAAGTTTTTAGGTAAAACACTGAATTCAATATATTTGCCAAAACATGCAGACTACAATCATCTTGGCGCAATTTCCCTGAGAAAAAAGCCCACTAGTCTATTTTATTTATTCGGAATATTTTCAATCTATGGCTGAGACTTTAGCAGGGGGACATCACATATATCATGCGCCCAGTAGTAACGCAAAAAGCAGTAGGTTAGTAAAGACAAACTATTAATGCGCCAAATACAACTACTAATACAAGAAAAACAGAGGGCAGTGGTTCCGTCGCAATTATTTCCGTCGGGTTAACTCCCTTCATCAGCTAATGGGTAGCGTTTTTCTTGAGCGGACTTCTTCCTACGTCAGGTCATTTTTTTTTGCTCATAATACATTTGGCCATAATTTGAGGACCCAACTGCGCCGCCTTCGGACAAGAACACGGACATTATATTTTCTCCTCATCAAGCTCTATCCAAGATACGTGCTCAGAACCCGTTCAAACCGGGTATCTTCTCATCCGGTTTAACAATCTACTCTTCTTGCTGTTCTGCAACTACTGACAGAACATCTCAACTCTGCTCCATCTGCTCAGCAGCACGAAAGGAGGCCTCCCCGGGAACATAACTGGTTTGACCATCGGCCGGCTGACAAATGACAAGTGTATGGTGGTGGGTGCGCGACATTTGTGTCGTGCTTTGTGCCTCACACATATTTCTCAGTGCGGGCCCCTTAGCCGATAACTGGGCCACCGCGCTCTATGTAGACTGGAGCGAAAATTCAGAAGCAGGTTAGTGGTACATATGTTCATAGAGCTTATGGGGCACCAGATAAGACTACCGCAGCAGAGCAATTCTTCCTTTTGAAATGCTCAAGAGCACGCAAGAGACCTAAGGAATGAGGAAGGTGGTAACCTTTTCGAGCACTGCGCTACTTGCAAGGATTGTACACCGGTGTTTTGGGGAGTGAGGATTCTGAGCACAAGCAAATCAAAAACAACCTGCGAAACGATAGAGGCATATTATATTAAGAGAGCAGGGTCAGAATGCGTCAGCGATACTTCAGTGCATCTGTACGCTGCGGAAAAGATGTTCCTATCAAAGTTTTTGCGATAAAAATGTGAAATGAGTTTTTTTTTCCTGTTTACCTTGTACGGTGTGCGTCTGCGCTGGTCTGAGTGTATTTAAGCTGTGTGTGCGTCCCTAAATAAACAGTTGACAGTCAGCGTTGTGTTCGTCCTTCTTCTCTTCCTGCTTCTTTTATTTGGCCGTGTGCCGTTGCGCTGAAAAACTATGAGCGTAAATCAAGTATACCAACTAGCCCAAGAACTAACTCTACTCAAGGTTTCATTTGCCGGCACTAGAGCTGAATGTTTGCAGTACATCGCAATTTCTTACACAAAAGCCGTCCCTTATCACTAGTCTCGTCATGGGGAAAACTGCGGAAATAGAAACGTTCCTTAGAGCAAGCTTGCAGAAGATGAGAAATGACCGTAAAAAAATCAAGTTGAATGGTCAACTTTGAAATTCTAATAATAATGCCAGTGTCGAACTGGCGCCTTAAGACGAGTGTAAAGGATGTGAATACCAGCTGTGAGTTCGAATATAATCAGCCATTCGGTGGTTCTGAGGTGGCTGATGTTTTACTTTCCGCGGAATCACGTTCGCGCATATTTTTTCTGCCTTTTAAACGGTAGTTAGAGCATGTTTTATTCCTTAACTTGCGTGCCATAGTGCGATGCCATCAACGTAGAAATTTCAATATTTATTCGGGTATTAACCTAGGAGGCTTTATAAATCATGTCTTTTTGTTTTTTTCACTCTATATTACAAAGAGCGGCATTAATTGCTGCTAAGTTGGGAGTGTAGTACACTTTTTTAAATTGTGACAACTGTAATGCTTACGCGCCAGAGAAGTTATGCAATTAAAATTTTGCCAAAGTTTGCCTGAGACGCGCATTGAGAACACTCCGGATAATCAGCATATAAGTAAAATCAGGCTTCTCCTATGTCAAAAATGCTTCTAGTATGGATCTGAAAGCAGTGCATCTCAAAGGAACAAACTGAATGAATGAATACACTCGGAACACGAATAAGCCTATATGGGGCTAAAATGTGAGTAAGCTCTCACCTAGCGCACACCTTTTTAGGTGCACAATATTATGGCCAAGTCCAGGTGTATTTCTGAATGTCGAAATGCGCGGTATGCCTACTATTGGTAACTAAGGCATATTCTCACTGCCAAGTATGCTGCCTAGTATGCTGACAGAGGACAGATTACTCGTTATTTACCACTATGCAAGTTAGGGGGGGTTCTATCCACAAATAACAAAATATAAAAAAACTATAGTAATCGTTTTAGGGCACTAAAGTGCAGAGTTATCGACATTCACTTCCCAGTGACAAAACACTCTTCCGAGCAGCATTTTGCGCTTCCTGAGCTAGAAGAAAGCAAAATAGAACGTGAAAGGATAACAAGGTGACAGCTGCGTAGAAAACAGCTGAACTTTTATTTTGGCTCTTAGCTGCCAATCTCTGTTGTCTGTCCCTGGCGGATCAACCTTGAAGCAATCGAAAACAGAATGCATTTGTGACGCTGGAAAACAAAAGATATTTTACATTGCCCACTGTCTATGGAATGGAGAAAACGCACTATTTTCAAAAAATGCGCAATAATAGTGCTTGCGTTTTTCAGAGCAGGAGAAAGAAGCGTCTGTCTGCCGCGAGGCTTTTCGCAACAGCTCTAAGCACTTTGGTGACACGACGCGCCTATCACTCGCGTTGGTAATGTGAAAACAACACTTACGCCTAACTGGCAGCATCACGGGGAGGGTACATTTGAACGATTTCAGAAGCGAAGACCTTTTCCTCGAAGCTTTCGCTATTGTTTACAAGTATAAGGGAGTGCAAGCGTTTTTATCACCGCCCTCGAGGGTCTTCTTTTCCTTCGATTCTCTTAGTGCAGAGGAATCTAAGATGCTCTTCTCAAGTGGCAGGTGAAATCGGCACAAAGTGAAAAAAGAAGGCAATAGACGCAGCACTACAAACTTTTTCTTCTCTCGGTTTCTTTGTCAATCCTCTTCAGTGCAGGCAAGCTACAAAACTGCAGCGCTCGAGGAGCTTTGCCAACTTGAACCTGTTTTCTTTCTTTCATGAAGGCTGTACTCGAAGGTCTAAAGAAAGCGATATACTTCGAATCCTCAAGGTACTCCTTCACTTGAGACCGTGCATACTTTTGTATTGCTTAGCAGCAATAAATCTGTTGCTTTCTTCAATTGGTCATGATCTGCCTCCTAAAATCTCCACTGGATATAAGAATTTTTCAAAGACGGTACAGTGGCGCAAGAGCATACGCAAGCAGCCTTAAAGGAATAGGTAATCTGAGAAGACATGCAATTGAAACTCCATAAGACTGAGGTCTAAATCCCTGTCACAAGATAACCTTGAACTTCTCTAGCACGTGTAAGCTACATGCACTGCGAAAGTGTATGACCCCGCCCGGCACGTTGTGCGACAAATGATTTCGTAAGAGTTTTGTTCGAAAGTTGTCGGGAAAACAGGTGCCACGTTAAGGTTGGCCAGTGCAGAGAACATATTGACCAACGAATAGATATGACTGTTTGAATAGCAGTATTGGCTTGCTGTGGGCGGCCGCCAGATGACGTCATCCTATTTTTCTTGCCATCGCTGGGATTTAACTGTAACATCTGCGAGTACACACACTAATACACACTTAACACACACCGCCAGCCTCTCTTCAAGAGAGTAGTAATACTTTCGCATGAAATCAGTAGAATATTTTCGGTACTACGCCCTGCGTACTAAACTGCTCTCAAATGCGTTCACACGTAGGCATAGCCATGAAAATCGTCCTGATTGGGCAGAACCGGGCGAGTGGTTTGCCAACAATATGCGGTGCATATTTTATGTGCCATGACGCGCTCTGCGGGATATAATAGCAATGTGTTGTGCGCCATACCAGTATTGTGTTACACACTATGTGCCACTAAAAGGGCACTAAAATATAAACAGCATGCGTTGTTAGGGCTGCACTTTCACATGCACAAAGAGTTTTTTTACTTCTTACGCCTTATGCGGTTACAGATGGGAAGGATATAAGCTTCAACGTTCTTTAAACTGCATCCTGCAATGCGAATTCATTAGCTCACGAAAGAAGTAAATTTTGAATTCCTGTGGATTCTGGTACAAACATGTATACAGCATTCTGAAATAGCATGTGGCGTACAAATACGTACTAAATACAACCCCGATCCACTAAATTGCCCTTTTCCCCCATGAAAACAAAACAAAAAAACGCGTCCAAGAGGTACACAAAAATACAGCCACTGCGGTGCGACAGCTTCTGGCTTTAAAAATGGCGCGGTGGCTCAGTGGTCATAGCGCTCGGCTGCTAATCCGAAAGACGCGGGTTCGATCGCGGCCGTGGTGATGCAATTTCGATGGAGGCGACATTCCGGAGAGGTCCGTGTACTGTGCGATGTAAGTGTACGTTAAAAAACCAGACGTGGTGGAAATTTTCGGAGTCCTGCACTACAGTGTCCCTCATAGTCTGAATTTCTTTAAGACGTTAAACCCCCATAAACCAAATCAAAGCAAGATGTTGCTGTCTTTTCCTATCTCAAGTAAATGGGTGAATGGAGGTTCGAGCACTGGAACACCCTCTTCTTGTTTCTCCTGGTTCCCATTTTACTCGACATGGGAGGTAGTTTCTTGCTGACGGAATGGTAGAGAATGACAACTATTAAAAAAATTATACCTTTTTCTGATATATCGCGGAGGCGTGACGTTATAAGGGCTTATGTTAGGTGTGATGTAAGGTGCAGTGTAAGACGTTCTACAACTTATTTGCGGGCTGCATCCTCAAAAACTCTATGCACGTATAAGGAATTCAACCGTCACCCGGTGCAAACGCAGTGTTGCGTCGAAGAATTTTTTGCTTAAAGTGATATTGAGGAAAAGTCGATTCTTTTTTGTTACCAAACTCCCATAGTTTAGCATTTCGTGGCATTGTTGCCGCTTTTCCGGCAAGGGGAGATGCATTTGTTTCTAACAGAATTAGATTCAAAGTTGAAAAACTTTTCCTCGCGGCTCTAATTAGAACTTGGGGCTGTCTGATGAAGAAACAGCTGAAAAGTGATAGATGGGGACTCCGTGATTGCTGTCCCGAGCGGTGCAGCCTAACAGCAGCCGAAATAAGAAGTCACAAAAAACTGCGGCCTCCACTTCAGTGACCTCAGTCCCACACTGCGTGCGATGCTTCTGAAGGCTGAGGTGGTGGGTCTGGCAGGATAGTTCGAGTGCAAAGCAGTCTTCACCTTCGGCAGCGGACACCGCAAAGCCACCGTCACGACTGACTGATGAGTAGAGACTTTGTACGTACGGACATATTTAAATTCTGCAACAGTAGTGCTTGCAACTCTGGTTATGCTGCCCAGCGTAAAAGTCGAGCTCTCCGTCTGCTAATGTGGAGGCTTGTGGAACATCAGCTAACCACAGGTGGTATCCGTGTGTCCATCGCAGTAGTTGCTTGCCGCTGCATGAACTTTGTCCGAGCAGCACTTAGAGGGTTTCTTAGAAGTCCCATATCCAACATTCTCCGACAAAAATTTCGGAAATCGCGAAATTGGAAGACACTGTTCTAGGAATATTCAGGGTAATGGTGCATTTTTCTGATATGTCTCAAAATCTTTCCTTTAAATTGTTTCCATCGATCTCATGGAATAGTTGAGCCTGCCATGGAAAAGTGATGGGGAACGCTTCTGACTATAGGAAAGAGGTTAATATAAAAAATGCAAGGCTACGGGCTGGTAATCTCTGGATATATTGATTGTTATAGCGAAATTTTACATTATACGAAAAAGTTGCATTCATAAACGGTTTCGTGCTCTAAAATGTCTTTTTCCAGAATTGTTGGGTACGCCTGCCGCTCCGAACTTGTAAATCGAGGCGCGCCACGAAACCACGCGGGCACGCTGAGCGTACAGCCGCAAACATAAAAAACATACAAAAACTCAGCTGGCCGCTTGTGGCGGCGACAAGTATAGGTGTTATTTGGCTTCCAACATTCGGGTTGTCTTTCTTTCGTCCTTCGTCGCGTCTATAAAAATGCCCCAGTTGTTTCATAACACAACTAATATACTTCAATAACAATCAAACTTGTAAAGTGCATGCACATCTCTTTCAGCCACAGAGATCGATGGCGTTTTTCGGCTATTTCGTCATCGCGCTTTTATTTGCGAGATTGGCCGGCGGCGGTAAAACATGTATTTTGGTTCTTTCTCCTTTACAACAGTTTTGTTTTCAGCAAAAGTAGTTTGTTTTGTGGTTAGCAGCGGGTATTCTACCGATACAAGGCACCCTCAAGGCACTTTCTCCTCTGTGTCCCTTGAAATCTTCATGTTCGTTCTTCTTGCATTCCTTTCTACCGCCTGCGTGAACCTGACGCCGCGTTGACAAACGTGTGTGAACGTCGCGCAGATGTCGGTCAGCGCGGACTCCGAGTTGACAGCAGGCGCGCCGGCCACCGAGCTCGGCCTGTCACCACCGCTTCACGATTTCATGAGCGCTGGAAGGCGCCTCTCAGGCTACAACGGCGCTTTCCATCATAACGGCGCCCAGGTTCCCGGGAGTGCCTTCATCCTTTTTGAACCGTGGCATGTCGCACTCCATCCTCCTCGCTTCTCCGGCCTGCTAGACTTCTTATTCTTTCCTTTGTTTTCTCAACATACGCGCAAGAACTGAGCTGTTTCAAGGTCACGTTCTGGTTATCCTGCGAGCTTGCTTTGGAAAAGGGGCTAAAGAACTGCCGGCATGCCGTACGTGTCTCCTACGCCGAAAAGAGTGGTTGTGACATCGCCATTTTTCTTTATTCCGTGGTGCTTTGTTTTTCCCCATCCCTGCCTACCACAACACTCGCGACAGGAAAGGAGCGAGATATTTCCGGCGGCTCCCAACTGTTTCGACGGGGCTGTACGTAAGCAAGCCGGCATGTTTTGCGTGCCTTTGTTGTACTGCCGACGCCGCTTTTTTTCACCGGATGACTGCGCATCGCTGAGAAATATGTTTTCCTCTCGACAGAAGCAGACACGGTGTTTATCGTAATCGTTTATTATTGGTCCCTGTCTTTGTTTTCGTAGTGCCGCGTGATGCTGCAGAAATTTCCTGAAACTTTGAGCACAGGCAGAGAGAATTTTCCGCCTTTTCCTTTCTCACGCAGCTATAAAGAAGAACTCACGCGTCATAAATGACGCAAGATGGGCTGACGCGTTTCCTCGGCCAATGTTTTAGTAGTTCCCTGGAACGTAATTGTTTTTCTTCGTGGAGGAAATTGAGTCCTGCGCCAGCACCCACTTGGAACGAAAACTTCGTGCTTTGAATATTTATTCTTTCCTGCTTCGAAGGCTGCAGCTGTTGAAGATACCGCTCCATAGCACTCGCGGGTGATCTTTCTTGAAGTGGTGGATGCGTTGTTTGCAAATAAGGGATAGAGAAGAACAATTGAATCTACGGAGAAGAAGCAGATTGACATCTGTAAAGCTTCAAACGGGATTAGTTGGTCTTTGTGGCGTTGTGGCGTCATCCCTTGTGGCGTCATAAGAACCTGCCCAGGTCGGCCACCCGGATTGGTCGAGACGCTTCACGTGTACTTCTGATTTCATTATAATTTGTCCACCATGGCAATTAAATTAAAGATTGGTTGATGGAGCTTAGGTGACCTTGTAACGTCGTAAAACCTTTTCCAACAGTTCATGAGCAACCTAGATAGAGAATCTAAATTTAAAATTTGAAAAAAATGTGGCATATTCAAATCACCGAACTGTCACTGCATAGCGGATGCCTGCTACTGCAGCTAGCAAGCCAAATGTAGTGGTTGCTGGATGAGCAATTGCTAAGAAACTGACACAAACACACATAGAAGCTGCAACGGAAGCTGCGTCAAATTTGAAATCTAATGCTATTGAATTCCACACGTATGGTGACTTAAGCATCCCCGTAGTTTTTTTTTTTTTTGTTTCATGGATGACTTCCTCAGAGTGCTGCTCTGGCTACAAAACAGCAAGGTGCGAAAAAACAGGCAGAGGGACAGAGAGTAAACTATCAACTGATTGTTATTGCGCGGGTGGTCACTTTATTGGCTTGTTAAAGAGAGGAGAATAGAAGGGCATCAAAACTTGATGCCCTTCCATTGAGTCTGCTTCCATTCGTCCTTCGTTGTTGGGCATGCACGGAGGGTCCGAGGATTTCACTTCCTCAGGAAAGCGACTTCGCGCTTCGTCATCCATAGCAATAAAAATCAGTTCATAACCTGCGCTCTGCTTTTCCGTGTGCTCCTTCGTCCGTTGCTGCTTTGTGCCGAAAGCAGGGCGCTCAGGAGGAGCGACAGGTGCTAGGTAGTAACAACAGAAGAATTAGGACTAACTGAACTCCCACTAAAATTCAAAAAAGATGTGCGCTCTTGCATCGTTGATTTATTGAAGTTTTGGCTCACTAACACCTCATTATTGATCAGAACGGGTGGAACAGGAAATGCGCACAACGCTGTTCTCCAGATTCTTATACAGCTGCGAAAGAAATGGCTGAATTCTAAATAAAATACAATAAATCTTTGAATGCATAATAACCCTGACTTACCGCGTAGCGTTAGTTGCCTCAACAAATGGCGCCTGTCGGGAAATATTTTTTTATGAGAATGATGAAAAGAAATGCTGCGCTTCCTGGCCATAATCACATATGGTATAGTGCTTGAGAGTCCCGAAAATTAATATAACCCGTGCAACCGAAAATAACATTTAAAATGCCTATTGTTTACTACTGACCAGTCTTGTTAGTACGCGAACAATCGGAACTGCTTAGTACGAGGTGCAGTGTTCCAAATATTGCGAAAAAAGTCGTTGAAGAAATGCGATTTGCATACCTAAAACAGCCCTCCTTCATGCAGCAAGCTGAATTTGTAACGAACCAACAAAATGCCTACTTCGAGCTCTCAGGAATGGCAGAGATTTCGGATACCAAGAGGCTAGTAGTTCTCAATGAGGAAGGCAGCAGCCTATGATGGCACTGTTATAAGCAAAATGAAAGTTCTCTGCATGAGTCGAGAAGGGCAGGGCAGAGAGAAAACAACGTTAACAGCACCCAGACGTGAAAAACACTCTCACCAAATCCCATTAAATCTCACCATTTTGATTCATCTCCCTTTCAAAGGAAACCGATGTAAGCGAAGCTCTCCTACTTGAGAAAAGGCTTGCAAATATTTTAGACACGGCTGGTAGAAAAGGGCCTTGAAAACTGAGCATGAGAAAGAAATAAAAATATTGCTTTTTCCCTGGTGCCCTGTACTTGCATTAGTTGTGTTCTTTCTTTTTTTGCCGTTCGGCTTAACCCTGCATTACTAAACCAAATTTTTGAGGGCCACAGTTATTCAAAAATCAAAATACATAAACTAACTAGAGTGCAGGCCTCCAAACTGTATGCATAATGAATGCGATGCGCCCCAGCAGGCGCGATTCGGAAACGAGGATAATGAACAGCAATATATTGCAGGGCGAACACATCTTTAGTGCGCTTGTTTAGATTCCAGCCTCTTTCGCAAACAGATATTCGCCTCAGCGAGTGGGGTTTTTTTTCCCTTACTTTTTTTTGGAATATACAGCCGGCTAGGCAATAGAGATATCGTATTACCGTGACGAACAAGCTATGTTTTGGGGTCTTACTTTCGGCGTACAGAACTCTCCCATTCACAGTATATAGTTCATTCAAGCTCTGAAGTTGACGTTAAGAAACAGAGACGTCCGCAACTCCCTAAAGGCTCTCACGCTTTAAGCTGTTCGTCCTCGATTTTTCTCCATTTCACACTCTGTATTTCTAGAGCCCATTCAAGTATTGCCCTTTCAGTGTCATACACCCCTTGAGCCTTGTGTAAACCTTGCTGTATAAAAGAAGCCATAAACGCAAAATCATCAATTTATATAATAAAAAATTTCGAGGAAGGAACTGAAAGGAAGTTGTTTACAGAAAATCGACAACGTTTAGTTCTCAATGAACGAGTATTCTCCTTTGGAAACGTGTTTAAACGACAGAAAGTTAAGCAAAAATTTGCTTCAATGCCATGAAGCTAGGGGAAAGCTCAAGAAAGAACTACCAAACGTGTTTTTGCTCTTGATCTATTTAGTGCTCACCGTTTCATTTTTAGCCAGCTTTTTAAAGCGAAACCTAAACGAAATGGGATCAATGGTAAGTTTACTTTTAGGTGAAACCAACAGCATGCCGTGGGTGTGGTGTTCTTGTGCCCGTAATTAATTGCGTTAGAATCTCTGGAAAGCAAGCAGCTCATTAAAAATAGAATATAATGAACTCATAGCGAGTCATTTCATATCTCATTAGATAGCTGATATTTTAATGAAGTCTTCATCATGAGCCGACCATTCGCAATAAAATATCAGTTTTAAATAATCTACGTACCGCAATTGTTATTTCAAAAGGATGTTCATGCAGCTTATCACCACAGGGTATTCGAGAATGTCGTTTGTACGCCGGGCTTCAGTACAGAGGGTGGCGTGTATTAGCACTGTAACTCACAGCCTCAAGGGTCTGTTCCGATTGAGAATGGACAATTCAAACACTACCATGCGCTGCAAAAGAATTATAGAGTGACGATACATTTTCACTCTCGGAGGGACTTCCTAAACCAGATGGTATCTGCATAGCTACAGCGTTGCCTCATTCATGCTGAGCATGCTCTGCACGGCGGTACAACCTAATTTTTCGCCTCGTAGAAAATTACGTAACTCAGATCAGCTACCCGTGATACCAGCCTCCAAGGTACTGATATGCCGTCTTTCGAAGCAACTGTACCCTTGTGAGTAGTATGCGAATGGAGTTTCAGCTATCGCTGCATTGATTCATCACGGAGGAGGGCAAAATTTTGTGAAGAGGGAGGATTAATCATAGTATTTGTAGCGTATTTGTAGTAACAAGCCCTGACCCTTTTGTCCTTATGCATTTAGTGCGGCATAGGTTCTGTAGATGTGGGTAAAGAATGAAGAAAGAATATCGTCAGCGCCAAGGAATAAGATCTATCTTTGAGACGAGTTGCTACGCAAGAAGAGGGCTAGATAATCTCTCTGAAAAACCCTAAATCAAAGACAAGCCGCCATGATTCAGTTGCAGATTTCCAAACGCACTGGGCTTCTTATTCCGTATTAAAGCGAGTCCATACGCACCAGTTATAGTCGCTCAGATTTGAGGATGAATAGGTAAGGGTTAAGTGTTGAGCCGAAAGATTCAAGTAGCGATGCTTTAGGGCTGCCTGTAAGAGCTTTTCGTTGGAATCAAATGTCAACATCCGAGAACGGTCGTTCAATTACACACACGGTGTTTCTAGCAGCTGTAGGTAAATGCACGCTAACGAAACCGTAGCGCTTACCTCTCCATGACGTCACTTTACACACGGACTGCGCCGCCGCAGACTACCGAGCATTTCCATGCAGTCGTTGTCGCTCTCGCAGTTCTGAAGTAAAGGTACCGAGTCGATGTTGCCGCAAAAAAATACAAATAGTAATGGGGCGCACATCGAGGCTACCAGGTTCCAGGAAGTAGCAGAGCTTTACACAGCTAAGCGCGGTCGTTTATCTCTTGATGTCCAGCCCATTTCAGGCGGCTAATGAGCCGCGACGTTGCTTTACAGCCAAGGCAAAGAGTATGGACGTATACATCGATCACAAATGTCTGCGAAACTCACCGCAGTTGATTGCAGGTTTGTGCGACGGTCAAATCTATACTCAGACCAAGTACTTTCTTGCAGTGGAGTGGGAGCTAGAAAATTTTGAAGAGGGCTTACAGACCTGCGTGGGTGTCTCGTGATGGTCTTGGAGAAGCGCATTTGTGGAAGCCGCCGCCTCGTACTTTTAGCTTTTACTTTAGTGTCCTAATGCCTAATGCCCTAGCTGGGTTGGGCTTTGGTAGCAAAGTCAAAACATAGGCTGAAAAGCTACAGCAGATTGGAAAGTGTAGGTGGAAGCATTTTCTTCCTTCCTTCCTTTTCCTTTCTTTCTTTCTTTCTTTCTTTCTTTCTTTCTTTCTTTCTTTCTTTCTTTCTTTCTTTCTTTCTTTCTTTCTTTCTTTCTTCCTTTCTTTCTTTCTTTCTTTCTTTCTTTCTCTCTTTCTTTCTTTCTTTCTTTCTTCCTTTCTTTCTTCCTTCCTTTCTTCCTTTCTTTCCTTCTTTCTTTCTTTCTTTCTTCCTTTCTTTCCTCCTTTCTTCTTTTCTTTCTTTCCTTCTTTCTTTCTTTCTTTCTTTCTTTCTTTCTTTCTTCCTTTCTTTCTTTCTCTCTCTCTCTCTCTTTCTTTCTTTCTCTCTTCCTTTCTTTCTTTCTTCCTTTCTTCCTTTCTTCCTTTCTTTGTTCCTTTCTTGCTTTTTTCTTTCTTTCCTTCTTTCTTTCTTTCTTTCTTTCTTTCCTTCGTTCCGTTTCTCTTTCTTTCTTTCTTTCTATATGTTTCTTCTTTTGCTTTCATTACTTATTTCTTTCTTTCTTTTCCTTTCCTTCTTTCGTTCATACTTTATTTCTTCCATTCTCTCCTTTCTAAGCTTGTACCTTCCTTCCTTCCTTTGTTTCGTTCTTCTCTGAAATGAAAATTGGTTTTCAGGAAAGTAAATGGTGCAGTAAGAGTCTCACGTTTGTCGGTGGACAACCGAACCGCGCCGCAAGGAGGAGATAAAGGAGGGAGTTAAGGAAGAAAGGAAGAAAGAGGCGCCGTAGTGGAGGGCTTAAGAATAATTTCTACCGCCTGAGATCTTTAACGTGCATTGACATCGCATGGCATAAGGACGCCTTTTTTTCGGCTCCATCGAAACGAGGCCGACATGGTAGGGTTCGAACCACTGAGCCACCGCAGCAGGTCCCTACTTTCTTTAGTGTATGCTGAACAAGACTACAGAAGAAAAACGCGCTCTTGTTTTCGAAGGACCTTGTTTGCTCAGTTTATCGGATGCTTCCCATTCTTTTGCAGAGAAAGCATATGTGGCACTGGTGTGTTAGGGTGTAACGGTTGTGAGCCATGTGCAGATTGGCTGACCTTGCTCGTTTTGGTTTTGCTGAGCATTGTTTTTCTTGTCACATTGTCGAACGAGACCGGAAGCTTGGTTTTTTGGGGTGGGATGATTCTTTAGAAAATAGGCTTCTGCAAGGATTAAGATTTCTCCACATGAGCTTTTTTTCTTGTTATCTTGGCATTACCCTTATGCTATGGGCCTGACAGGGCATATCTCTGTCAATTAGAGTGTGTTTTCCCTGTGACAGCAAGTGGTGCGTGTTTCAGTGCGTACTATTCACCTCCTTTTTTATCTCGCATAAAAAGAAGAATTGAGTGCTGTCTACGAAATGTTTATTTCTGCTGCTGATGGCAGCTTTTTAAAAGCGCGCGTAAAATGAGTGAATTTATTGGGAAATGTTAATTTTGTTGACTCTGTGACCGTGCGATTCCTGGAACGTACGTTGCGCAAGCCGCAGTATAAGTGAAGAGTTTAACTTAATAAACTCCTCGAAAATAAACCTCTCCATGCGACAATGATGACCCTGGTGATCTCTCACGCATGAGTCTCTGCAAGCCACAACAATCCCTCATGGACAAGCGCTACAGGGCTGGCAGTGAGGTTTTCCGTTTCTGCAAACATGCCTTGGCAAAAGTCCGGCAACCGTGCCGTGAATTTGGCCTCGTGCGATTCTTTTCCTACGCTGGAGGACTACGAACAGTGCGTATATGCAGTACATGAGTCGCACTGGAAGGTACGCAGATGGTTTCATCGATTCTCTGCGAAAGGCAGAAGCTTAATAAGAAACCACAAAGAAACGACTGGAGTTGAGTAGACGCAGCTGCTGCTTACGAAAGCATCCGAAAGCAGCAGAGCTGAGGACAAAGAAGGCTGCGGGGGCGATCGCGTACGTATTCATGCACGTACTGGAAGGCCTCTGATTCGTCTACAAACAAAGCATACCAGCTTCCTTTCGGGTTTTCATCTGCACGAAGCGAGTCGCTCCGAAGATACGACAAGGAAGGGTGCTTTATGGCCAACACGAGACTCTATGGAAACCAGTGAGTTCTTGCTTATCTCCCACCACAGGCCGACGCTATTGCAAGATGGCAGCCAATTGTTCTGTGTGGCCTCTCGGTCTCTTTGATGTTCCACGAATTGCGTCTTGCTGTGTGAACGAAACACAGTGGAGAGGTATAGGCAGGTCAGATAACGGAGTCTTTCATGTTAAGGAAATCATCGGCAAAGGAGAACTAGCAAGCAGTCCAGGTACCCTGAGATCAAGTATAACTGAACACGCGAGGTCAATGACCTCCGCTTCTTGCCTTACAGAGGTGAAGTGAGGATCTGGTTCACTGAATTATTTTTTCTCTCCGAGATACTATCATGAAGCGTCTGCTTAATCTGCCCCTCCCGCAACAGTCAAACACCCAATACATTCAAAAGAGACTTCTCTCCTTAAGATAAAAATGTTTAAGCATATCATTCGAAGAAAGTGACTCGTGAGCAGAGGGCATGGAGCGGCGTTCTTGTGTGAAAAGCCTTTCGAAATCACTGAACTTATATTGGCGCTCACTAAGAGCACGCTCACCCACATTCTGCACACGAATCACAAGCAGTAATCATATTAAGGCGAAAGCCTTTAATGTCTCATCGTTGTAAGCAGCAGTTGTCGACAGAAATGTCACGCTTTTCAATTGGTCGAAACGGCCGTGACGTCACAGTGCGCGAATTTCAAACGGGGCCAATTGTACTTTGGCTAGTAACCATGCAACCAATTCAAGGGATCGTATAGTGATGCTCCAAGTAAGTAGGACTGAGCTTAGTTAATTGCTTAATTACCAAATTAGCTTTTCTAGTCAGACCATATAAATAAATAAAACCGCGTAAGAAATTGGTCGAGCTCGGGAATCGAGCCCCGGTCTTCGGCGTGCGAGACGAGCATGCTATCCACTCCGCCATTCCAGCTCGATGGTTTGCAATGAACAAAGGCGCGTCTAGCGAAAACGGTGTCTTCGCTCACTCCCATCCTCCTCCCTTCCCTTCCGGCGAGGTTTAGGTGTCCACCGAGATATGAGAGACAGATACGTTTCCTTTCCTCCAAAACGAATGTAGCGACGAGCGAGGCGTAGAACCGAATGGGCAATGGCGTTCTATGGACTCCCTGGCAGCGTTGCAAGACGCTGTCGCGTTCCACTCTTAGAGGCGAAGCTTAACATCTTAACCACACATCAGTGACCACACTTTAGATCAAAAAAGTACCCCCCTGAATTTTGAGAAGTCTTCAGAGAGATATGTGAGACAGTTACTGCGTAATTTCCTTTCCTCAAATACAATTTTCATTTTCTTCATTACGGCCCTCTTTGCCTTCTTTCACTCCCACTTCCTCCGTTCCGCTACGGTGCGCTTCAGGTGTCCACCGAGATGACAGAGAATTACTGTGCCATTTCCTTTACTCAAAAGCGTTGCGTTCAAAGGGCAAGGCATCGCGCCGAACGGGTGGTGGCGTTCCGTGGACTCCCTGGCAGCGCTACAACACGGTGTCGCGTTCCACTCCTAAAGGCGAAGCTTAAGCGTCATTTAGTATTCAGGCATTAATCAGTAATTAACAATTAATTAGTGATTTGTCATCGCTTAGTAATTAGTACACAATTATATGTGACGTCACCAGTGCCACAGAAGCAGCGAAAGTGGTGCGGAAAACGCTTTCGCCTCTACGCACTCTAGACAGTCAAAGTGCCCCCTGAATTTTCAGTGAAAGCAGCTACCTAAACTGTACACAGAGGGAGCAAATAGGAGGCAGGATTCAAACTGCTTGATGCTGGACGAGAAAGGGCCAACTGCACTGAGGAAAATCGTGACCACGAAACACCGTTATGGCCACCGCCCCTGTTAAACAGATCATAAGCAGGCACGTGTATTTGCCAAGCTCAGCGCAGATTGAAATATTTTTAAAATTTCGTTGTCGTTCTGCGAAAGTGCCAGTGAAGTCACGTTGAGGAGTATTTCTGCCTTCTAAGAAATAAAAAAGAATCTGCTTCTGCCACTTATCTTTTGGTTTTCTCTGGTGCTGTGGAAGGAGAGTCTGTCTTGGTTGAACAAGGAAAAAAAACTTGCAGATTTTACAGCATACATGGGGACGATCACTTGAAACAATGTGGAGTTACCAATCATGTCCGTGAGCATGTAAATAAAACGTCGACAACTTTGACCTTTTTTGCATGGAAGCGTTCTCTAAATTTGCAGTGTCAGTTTTCTTAATTTGCAGGACGTTGAAACACAGCCTGTACGCAATATCTGTTTGCGATATTCCTAACGCGATGAGAGAAAACGCAAGAGTAAGACTCGAGAAAAGATACTTTGACGTCGCCGCTAGGCACCTTGGCAGCTATACCGGGTGTTTAAAGTTCTTGTAGCGAAAGCTACACTAGGTTAGCAGCAGTGCATTTCGCGGAGCCGGGCAAAAGGATATAATGCGCATGCGCCGTTACCATGGCAACCAGTTGCACTGGAGCGACAGGTGTACGCCTCGCGCCATGCCCTGCCGCAGCCGCTGCGCCGCACTGCGCGTGCGCAGAGTCGCGCCCCGCAGTTGGGATATAATCCGGGAGCGATGCACTCGCTCCTCAGAAGCTCAACATGGAAGAAGGAGAGCGGCCGTGGTCGTCAGGGAAGCAGTACAGGCTGCGTGAAATTGAGTCTTCCCATCCCAGAAGTCGTCGCATGGCACAAGGCCGGCCGACAGCGTGAAAACGAGGAGAGAAAGGCTAAGCGGGCGGCCGAACACGCGAAGAACGAGAGGACTGTCTCGCGAAGAGACGCCGCCAAGCTTCTGAACGACGACGACTGTGTGACGCTACCAAAATGTCAGTCTACGAAACTGCTTCCGCTACATATCCTGGCCTAGCATAACTAAGCCACTGCTAATTGCTTAATTTTTTTTTATAAACCGGGAAGGATCTTCAGTGCAGTGTCTACTCAGCGGCCGCGATGGCGCATTGGTTGTGGTGTTCGGCTATTTACCCGAAATATACACGGGTTCGATCCCAGGCACTCGGCAGCATTTCGATGGAGAATGAATGCAAGAGGTTCGTATATTGTGGGATGTCAGTGCACGTTAAAGAAACCCCAGGTGGTCGAAATCACCCGAAGACCTCGATTACGGCGTCCCTCATAAACTAAGTTGTGTTAGAGCATTAAATTGCAAAAAAAAACAACCAAAGCTCTCTGCTGGTCTATTGTTCATCGACGGGCATGATTGAAGAAATAGAGTGCATCTAAAATAATTTTATTTACTAAAACATCAGATAAGCTCTTTCATTTCTCGCTTTAGGTCGCATGTGTAAGCGGGAGAGAGAATAAACAGCATTCGAGTCTGAAGAGGAAGGCTCCCTTCTTGCGCATGTAGGCTACTGTCACCTGGTGGCCTTGATCTCTTGGATCTCGGTCACCTGTCAGCTCTCTCTGTGAGCAACTTTTGTTGCCACAGGTCCGAGCTGCGCAGCACGGTCTCGCACTGCTCCTCGGCGGTTATTCGACTGAAAGGGTTCTTACTGCATGCTCACATGGTGTGGTTGAGGTTAGCGCAATCTCCGCAGCTTTTGCGTTCTGCAGATAAGTTGATAGGGTCCTATGAGGTCCGTGACGACACCTCGAACAGGAACGCCATTTTAGCAACCTGCAATGCAGCAAAGCCAATTTAGCGGGCAACGAAAGGCTTATTTTTTGCGTTCGAAAATTTAAACCACATTGCCGATAAAGAATTTTTTAAGAATTTTTAAAGGAGGAGATACCAAAATCGCTGTAGCGGCGGTGGTCGATTCGTCTTTACGCGAAATGACCAGCGCGTCTCTCCGAGGCTGCACAGCTGCAGAGTCCGAGGAAGTAGCCGTTGCTCTAGCAGTGGCGGAGGGCTATAGAACCGGGCGGTCACTAACAATACTTACGGACTCTCAAACAGCCTGCCGAAATTACATGAATGGCAGGATAGGTCGTCACGCGCTCCGTATACTCCTCGCAGCGAGTGACAGAATTAAAAACCGGGAAGAACAAAACGACAAGATCCTACACAAAATTGTGTGGGTACCGGGGCACACGGGGGTTGCAGGGAACCGAGAGGCCGACAGGATAGCTCGAGGATACATGACTTTCCGAGCTTCCGACGAGACCGCGGAACTCGCGCCAGCACCCAGGGAATACTCGGCCATACTACAAAACTATAGAGGCAGAAGAATGCGATATCCCCCACCGCACAAATCTCTCAGCAGAGAGGAAGCTGTCACTTGGAGACAATTACAAACAGGCTCTTTCCCAAACCTACATATACTAAACAAAATGCACCCTACGATATACACGAACAAATGTCCCTGGTGCGACGAAAAACCTACTCTATACCACATCACATGGGCCTGCCAAAACATAGACGTGGTCCCCAAAATACAAAACTCGAGTGCGGAGCAGTGGGAGACTCTGCTGTCCAGCGACCGCTGCGAAGACCAACAAGGTCTGGTACAGCGAGCTCAACGGGCGGCAGTGGCCAGCGGAGCCCTGGACTGAGGGCAACCGACCACTGGTTAGAGGCGGACGATTTCGACAGAGAAGGCTCCTGGGGGTAGAACCAAGACGTCTCTGAAGAAGCCCCCAAACCGCAGGAATAACCATTATTATAAATAAAGTTTTCCCTTCCTTCCTTCGCAATCGCAATTTCGCAGTAAATTTGTACGCCCCTAAAGAAAACATTAAAATTGTACTGTCAATTTTGTAGCTTACCGTAAAAGCCCTAGGCACAGGCAGCACCGATGTACCTTCGGCGGCTTGCCAAAAAAATGTTATGTATGCAACATTAATGCAAAAGCATTTCTCTCCTGTTTACTGGCGTAGACAGGATGTGTCACCGCGAGCTGTGGACAGGAAATGCGGACAGGGCGTGTCCTCATGCAATATCGAACATCCAGTCAGAGCGTAATTATGATTTGTATGGGTTTATAATGATTGAATATAAATTCTAAATAACCCAATTACAAAATTAAATAAGTAACAAGATAATAGGGCAGTTAACTCGCTAAACGTTCCGAGTAATTCACTAAATTGATGAATTACTAGTAATTCATCCAGAATGGAACGAACAATAAACATAAAATGAATCAGTAGTAATATTAGCCTTTATTAAGTAATGCTTAATTATCTACAGAAAATGAACGGTAACTAATTAACAGTAAATAAATGCATAAATAATTAACTAATTTAAATTATTAACCAATGATTACAATCAATGAACAATTGTAGTACTACGTTTGTAGATAACCAAAGACTCCCTACATGTCACGTGTTTGATCACGTGATTCGAGACATGCCCAGACAAGACTAGGTAGAGGCAGCGGTACACGCAATGCTTTCGTACTCCCGCACGTACGGAAACTTCAGTGCATCTTTAATTTTTTTTCATAGACGGCGTAGAATCTAGGCATGTCATAGCCAGTTGTACGGTATTGTGGTGTCCTGATATGTGCACACAGTGATATATCCTTTGATACATTACGCGAAGCGCCCTAAAGCAGCAGCTTTAGGGCGAGAGTACTGAATTCCCGGTACCTCTGGATAGCTGATAGAGAAGTTACAGGACAGACAAAGAAAAACTCAGACTTCACTTAACACTGCTTACGTGCTGTGAGGGCTTTAGTGTGCCGCCGCGGTGGCTCAGTGGCTATGGTGCTCGGCTGCTGGCCCGAAAGACGCGGGTTCGATCCCGGCCGCGGCGGCTGAATTTCTTTGGAGGAGAAATTCGAGGCCCGTGTACTGTGCGATGTCAGTGCACGTTAAAGAACCCCAGGTGGTCGAAATTTCCGGAGCCCTCCACTACGGCGTCTCTCATAGCCTTAGTCGCTTTGGGACGTTAAACCCCATAAACCAACCAACCTTTAGTGTGTCATGGCGAGCGTTGGACCTTGACCCACGTTGCGCACTGAGAAATTAAAATAATATGTGCCTCCAAACGCTGATTACATAAACGCGGAATCCTCAAAAGTCTGAGTGAAACACTAGGACACTCGGTTCGAATGCTCGTCGTGCTTTCAACTTGACTAAAAGATGTATACTGTATGCAACGTGAAATTGTATATCACCTGCAAAGGTTACTAGAAACGGCTTCGTCGCAATTTTTATACGAAATTTGGTGTTTGAGCAAAGGAAATGGCACAGTAACTGCCTCACATCTCGGTGGATACCACAACTGCGCCTCAAGGGAAGAGATAAAAAGCCTAGAAAGGCATACAATTGAAGGTGCATGCGTCGCCGGTTCGGATCCCTGTCGGAAACTAGCCTCCAACTTGACTAGCACATGTAAGCTATAGGCACCGAGAAACGTTATGACACTACCAGGAACGCTCTACGCCAAATGTTTGCTCAAAATTTTGGCACGAATGGATCGGAAAAATTGGTGCCATATATGCGAAAATGTAGAACTTTTTGTGCTCTTCTTTTGAAGAACGAGTGACATAAAAAGTTCTACATTTTCGCACATATGGCACCAATTTTTCCGATCCATTCGTGCCAAAATTTTGAGCAAACATTTGGCGTAGAGCGTTCCTGGTAGTGTCATAACGTTTCTCGGTGCCTATAGCTTACATGTGCTAGTCAAGTTGGAGGCTAGTTTCCGACAGGGATCTCTTCTTTTGAAGAAAGAGTGAAAATCTCGTTAATTCTATTCTCGCTTCGGCGAGTGCGGCTTCGGCCGCTTATCTGTTTTTTGAGCAGCGTCCGCTCCGGCGGACGCAGTTGTTGCTGCGACGCGCGTCTTTCCTTTCCTCTCTCTCCTTCCTCTGATCTTTTAACTCTCCTCTATCTGCACGTGGCAGGTGGTGGTGGTGGTGGTAGGAAGGAAGGAAGGAAAAACTTTATTTTACTCTAGTCCTTTTTCCTGCGGTTTGGGAGCATCTTCAGAGACGTTTTCTCCTTGATTTTACCCCCAGGAGTCTTCTCTGTCGAAGTCGTCCGCCTCTAATCAGTGGTCGGTTGCCCTCAGTCCAGGGCTCCGCTGGCCACTGCCGCCCGTTGAGCTCGCTGTACCAGACCTTCTTGGTCTTCACAGCGGTCGCTGGACAGCAGAGTCTCCCACTGCTCCGCACTCGGGTTTTGTATTTTGGGGACCACGTCTATCTTTTGGCAGGCCCATGTGATGTGATAGAGAGTAGGTTTTCCGTCGCACCAGGGACATTTGTCCGCGTATATGGTAGGGTGCATTTTGTTTAGTATATGTATGTTTGGGAAAGAGCCTGTTTGTAATTGTCTCCAAGTGACAGCTTCCTCTCTGCTGAGAGATTTGTGCGGTGGGGGATACCGCAATCTTCTGCCTCTGTAGTTTTGTAGTATGGCCGAGTAATCCCTGGGTGCTGGCGCGAGTTCCGCGGGCTCATCGGATGCTCGGAAAGTAATGTATCCTCGAGCTATCCTGTCGGCCTCTTGGTTCCCTGCCACCCCCGTGTGCCCCGGTACCCACACAATTTTGTGTGGGATCTTGTCGCTTTGTTCTTCCTGGTTTTTAATTCTGTCACTCGCTGCGAGGAGTATACGGAGCGCGTGACGACCTATCCTGCCATTCATGTAATTTCGGCAGGCTGTTTGAGAGTCGGTGAGTATTGTTAGCGACCGCCCGGTTCTATAGCCCTCCGCCACCGCTAGAGCAACGGCTACTTCCTCGGACTCTGCAGCTGTGCAGCCTCGGAGAGACGCGCTGGTCATTTCGCGTAAAGACGAATCGACCACCGCCGCCACAGCGATTTTGGTGTCTCCTCCCCTCCAAGACGCGTCTGCATACACGGTCGTGGCTTGAGGAGCGTATGTTCTTTCGATGAAGTCGGCCCTCGCTTCTCTTCTGCCTCGATGGAGGTTGGGATCCATGTTTTTTGGTATTGGCGCTACCTTGAGGGTCTTGCGAAGCTCGTCGGGGATCGTTGCCGTCCTCGTCATTTCTCGCATATGCTCGCGGTATCCGAGCCTCTGCAGGAGCGCTCTTCCAGTCGTTGTCTGCAACAGCCTGAGTTTTTGCGACTCAAGCTGCGCCTCTCGTAGCTCCTCAAAGGTGTTATGTAATCCCAGGGCCATGAGTTTTTCGGTTGACGTGTTGCGCGGAAGTCGGAGCGCTGTCTGGTGGTGAAAACATTTATTTCGAATGAACTGGAGGTATGTTTGGATCAGCCCGTAAGGGACCGATCCTTACAAACACTAGGTGGAGGTCCCTAGTATGGGACCCCAGTGGCGGTTGCCGCCGCCCGGCGCGCCCGACTAAGGCTTGTTGGGCCTGTAAGTCGTGGCAGCCGAGCAGGGTCGCCTCCCAGTCCTCCCGGGTTGGGTTGGGGATGGGGGGAATAGCGGGATTGGAGGGGCAGGCCCACACCATGTGATAGGTGTCAGAAGACACTGCACTACAGTGTGGGCAGCTGCCGCTAAAGGAGGGGTCAAAATGTTTTAGCGCTGCCGGGCACAGCAAAGTATTGGTGAGAAGGCGGAGAAGGAGCCGCTCATCCGCCTTCTTCAGGCCTTTACATGGGCTAGGGTAAAGGCGATGACAATTTTGATAATATGTTATAATATCTTTGAATGTATAGAACGGATTAAAATCGGGTTCCTGATCGGATGGGGAGGAGAAAACAGCCCGGTGAGAGAGCGCACGGGCGGCTGCGTCTGCTGCCTCGTTTCCTGCCAACCCCTGATGAGCAGGGGCCCATATGAGGTAACGGTGTGCGGGGTCCGTATCCCGTATGCAATTTTGATATATTCGATAGGCTAGGAAGGGAGTGCAGCCTTGTTCGACGTTCCGACAGGCCCCTCGCGAGTCGGTGATTATGTATTTTGAATTGGAATGTGAGGCCGCGAGAGCAATCGCGACCTCTTCTGCTTGTGTTGCATTGCGAGCTCTAAAAGTTAGGCCGTTAACTGTGTTGCTGTTGTGAACTACCGCGGCCGTGTACCATCCTCCATGGTGAGGGCCGGAGGCGTCCACGTAGTATACACCTGTTTTGTTGCCATAATATCGGGCTAGCGCTTCCGCTCGTGCCAGGCGCCGACCATTATGGTCTTCATGTGACATGTTTGCTGGAAGAGGCCGCACGTGGAGGGCACGTCTCCACAGTTCCGGGATGCGAAACCTGTCTTCCATTGGAGGGGTGTGTTGGATATGGAGTCGAGCAAGAAGGCGGCGACCCGACTCCGTTAGCGACAAGCGCGTGTACTGGTTTGTAAGGTGCGCCTCCCGGAGCTCCCGGAAAGTATTCACCACCCCAAGAGCCATAAGCCGGCTGTTTGAAGTAGTGATAGGGAGGTCAAGGGCACGTTTAACAATTTTGCGAAGGATGACCTCAAGGGCGTCCTCCTCTTGTTTCCGTAGGTGGAGATAAGGAGTCGAATAGAGAATTCGACTAGTTACGAAGGCGTTTGCCAGCCGCAAGGCATCCTTACTTCGTAACCCACCGCGTTTGTTGGAAACCCGGCGGACCATGCGGCCCACCTGGTCCCCCACCTTACGGAGTTTGGCCAATGTAGTGTCTGACCGCCTGTGTTTGTGGATGTAGAGTCCGAGTACCCGTATCTCATCACTTTCGCGTATGGGACCACTCTCAAGAGAGAGAGATATTTTAGTTGTGCACTTCTGTGAGGGGCGGAGGTGCACAAATTCCGATTTTTGAGGGGAACATTGAAGACCGCAGCGGCGGGCGTAGCGGTCTACTATCGTCGCCGCTGTTTGCAGGCTGGTTTCAATGTCTCCTGTGCTGCCCTGCGTGGCCCACAGAGTGATGTCATCAGCGTACAGGGCGTGCTGCACGCCGGCGACACCACTCAGCTGGGCCGGCAGGTGCATCATGGCCAGATTGAAGAGCAGCGGGGAAAGTACCGCGCCTTGAGGGGTTCCCCGCGTGCCGAGTAGGTAAGGACCATGGTCTCTATCTTGAATTCGAATGTAGGATTGACGATCCATTAAAAATTGGCTTATGTATTGGAATGTGTTGAGGCCACAGTCGGTGTGACTTAGGTTAGTGAGTATGATCTCATGTGTTACATTGTCAAATGCCCCTTTAAGATCCAAGGCGAGTACTACCCGGTCATTATGGGGGCACTCGAGGGGGTCAAGGACTTCCCGATTGAGTTGCAGGAGGACATCCTGTGCGGATCTGTGTGGGCGGAATCCGAACATGGTGCTCGCAAAGACTTGTTTGTGTTCAAGATATGTAGATAACCGATCCCGCACCATCGTCTCCATTAGTTTGCCCACGCATGAGGTGAGAGAGATGGGGCGGAGGTTATCTGTGTCAATTGGTTTGCCAGCTTTAGGAATAAATGTGACCAAAGCCGTTTTCCATTCGATTGGCAGGGGGGTGTCCCCGCGCCAAATCGCATTTACGTATTCCAGGAGGGACTGGTATGCCAAGTCGGGAAGGTTCGTCAAAAGCTTGACGGTGACCTTATCCCGTCCTGGCGCAGTGCCCCGTTTCATTTTGGCGAGAGCCGCCCGCAGATCATGGAGCTGGAAAGGTTGATCCAGCTCCGTGTTCTCTCTGCCTGCATAAGAGTACGCAGATCCACGGGGGTCTTGGGCTGTACACAGATACTGGTCCCGAAGTTTCTGTGCCAGTTGAGTCGTGTTGCCAGGAAAAGCGTGCAGTGCTCGCTGCAAATGTTTTTGTGTTTCGGATCGTGTTTGGGTTGGGTCGATTAGGGCTCGAAAGAGACGCCACGTGTTTCGGCTGGACATTTGTCGCGCGGCCGTGTTGCATCTATCTACCCAGTTGGAGTCGGCGAGTTGGGCCGCGTACTCTGCCGCTTTCTGGGTAAGCTCGGCAATTCGAGCTTTAAGCTTTCTATTGTGTTTCTGCCGTCGCCAACGGCGGACGAGGCTGCGACGGGCTTCCCAGAGGTGTAGAAGGTGGTTATCCACATCCGTGACCGCCTCTGAGAGCTGGATGTGTGTTTCATGCGAGGAAAGATGTGCCAGCAGCTGTTGGGACCATGCTGTGTAGCCTTGCGCGGAAATGGGTGTATTATCAAGTGAGTTAAAATTTTGCCTGAATTTCGTCCAATCTGGGATATGGGCTTGTGTTCTTGGACGCTTGAGGGGGCGTGTGCGTAGCGGTGGTGGCTTGGCTCGAGCCAGTAGCAGGCCCGTGCAATTTCCTTTTCATCCTTCTCTCAGTCACAACAACAACAACAACAAAGAGTGAGTGCGATATGAATACTTACAACATCCCCTCCCTAAACAGCTCTTCCTATTAGTTACTTAAAGATGTTTGTGGTACCTCTTTAATTAGATCAATTTCAGCCACCTGGGGTTAAAGAACTCCAGGTGGTCGAAATTTCCGGAGCCCTTCACTACGGCGTCCCTCATAGCTTGAGTCGCTTTGGGACGTTAAGCCCCATAAACCAAACCAAACCAAACCTTACATGCCTATAGTGTCATGTGTTCTTGTAAATGTCAATGTATCTGGTAACCCAGGCATATGTACATATATTAATAAATTTTTTTCTAAATATAAAGGCGTAGACATCCAGAATCACCTGGGCTACATGATGTTGAATAGCACCTTTCAGCGCCCCTTTCAATTCAAGCGTAGCAATGTAACATTTTCACACGCAACCAGGTGAATAGGACTGCTTTCTATCACGACACATCTGCGGCGTCGGCGGCGATGTCATGTACCCCTTGGAAAGTAGGCTTCACAGATATTGCTGCAAACGCAATGACGATCGGGTCAAAAGGAGGTTGAAAGGGCCGTGTAAAGTGCACCTAAAGTGATAAAAATATGGAGTAGGAACATCTGCCGCACGTGCCAGAGCCGTTGATAAAAACAAGCAGTCAGACGTGAAGGAATTTCCGCGCCCTGCGGCGATGTGACATCGCGAAGAACGGAGTTAAGTGTACGGCCTTGTACAGGTGACTGAGTAAGGAGAACGAATATAGCTGTTCTGTTTGTTCTGTCTTTATTCCGCTTTAGATTTAAAACAACTTTGGGAAATAAAAAAGGGACGTCAAGTGCACGTTCGCAGAATACACATATAGACCTTTCTCAAACGTCTATCGCATGCTCCTAAACTCCCCGCATAGACTACCGCCCCTCTGTTATATTTACACAAACTGAGCTGGAGTCACAAGCTGCCGTACAAAGTGAGCTCGACGAACGATTTTCGGAGGCCCTAGGGCAGCAAACGAAATGCAGGGAAATGAAGGTAACAAGCTTTCTTCGCCGTGTTTTTGCTTTGCATATATTGTGTGCTTAGGATTGTTTGTGTAGCGTATTGTGCCTGGATGTCCTGGATGAGAGGGCGTGGGTGCGCAGTCGACGGCACGTGTCCGAAATGAAAACTTCTCAAATTGCGGAGGAAATTGAATGGCCGCAAGCCTTCTTCGTTCAAGGGCTGTTGTTGATACAAGGAGCACGCGGATAAAATGTTTCGTTGTCGTTTCACTGTGCGGGTTCGATGCTATTGTAGCAAAACATTCCTTCTCTTGCACTTACCTTCACGCGACAATATAACCTACCGGCGAGCATCTTTTCCATGAACTTCGCCAGTGCGTATTGACAACCTAAACAGCAGTACATGGCTTCTTGCATAGCACTAACATAAGTAGAGGAGTAAAGGGACTTGAGACGCGCAAGTTGTTTCTCGTTCTTCTAAAATTGATTACATGGTATGTGTGCTACCACCATGATGCGAGTGTTGTTGCACCTCGCCAGTCCCTCTACTTTGCCTAATTCACCAACCCCGTTTTTCAGGTGCCCTCAGCAAGTTAACCTGAGGCAAACAAGTTTAGAATAAGTTAAAATAAGCCGCTAATTGAAGCCGGCCATTCGCGCACCGTTGTTCAGGTGCGCTACTTCGCATTTCGGCAACTATGCACCCACTCTCCCATCTGGTTGTCTTGCGCGACCACTCATCTACGTGTCTACCCGCTCACATAATGATATATTTACCCCTTTTTCTACGTATATCAACACACGGTTTAGTCCTGCTGTCTTTAGTCATGTCCTTTGTCCGCCCTCCGCCGGTTCCCGAGAGAACAATGCGTCTTCTAATGAGCATCATTTTCACCCGTCCTCCTCGCGAACATCGATTGAAAAAATTGATTATTTCCGTCCACGAGAGTGCACACACCTCGTGCTTTGCTGCGGAGAGTAACGAGCTATTTTAGAAAACCTTCCTTGTACACACACAATGCCCACTCACTACCTGCTCACTGCCTGTTCAGTAGAAAATTCAACGAACTAGGTCACTATCAAGGGCACCCTGAATACCGTAGCGGATGAGTACTAATGGATTTTGGTTTATCAAGACTAACGAAAAATCGTCTCAGGGAGTTCATGGCGTGGTCGTTGTGCGCACGTTTTCCTCATTAACGAATGCTCGATGGAGTATGCAACTGGGCTCGTTGTTTCCACAGTCTCAACACGTGAAGTTCAGCGCTTCAGACAACCGGACGTAGAGAGACAAATATCCCGCAGTTGTCTCGCTTTTTGTTATGTGTGTCCAGTTGTTAGCAACGCTAAAAACAAACTCTTCAAATGCCCAATGGGTCGGTTTGTGGGCCTCCGAAAATAGCTGCCTGGGATAAGAAACAGGTGCTCGAAAGAGCCTGCTACCCTGTTTGCGAGTCAAGTGATTGGATTTGTGCCGGGGGAACGCGTTGTGTTCTCGATTATTCACGTAGATTGGGTGTACAGCTCATTTGAATAAACCCGAAAACTTCGGATTGAATGGAGCTTCAAAGAAATGGAGGCAATTCCGACTGAACGACTGCGTATTTTCCTGAACTCGGTACTATACACAGTGAAGCGAATAGAGATAGCAAGGGCGCCCAGTGTCGAGAATGGCAAACAAACGGCATAAATCAGGTCGCAAGCTATGGTTGCGGTGTTATCGGTGGTGTTATAGTTGTAGACAAATCAATCAATCAATCAATCAATCAATCAATCAATCAATCAATCAATCAATCAATCAATCAATCAATCAAATTCCTTAATCCCTGTTTATGGTTTCGCCTATAAGTAGCTCTAATCACTGGCTTGAAGACGCTTACATACAGCTTCCTGTAGACCATGACCAGGTGGCTTGAGTCGCCGTACTCCGCACACTAGTTTTCCAATATCCTCAAGAGAGAAATTTCAGCTGTGCAAGAAAACTTCATCTCTGACACGTTCGTGTAACACCTTATGCGTTTATTGTCAGCTGATCATCACGAATGCTAGATTGCTAAATGCCAGCACCTGTTGGGGTGTACAGCTCCGCAGTTTTTATGCGTGCGAGGTCAGCGATACGGTCAAGAACATGGTCCATTCAAAAGTTAATTGTTTGGTGCCGGCGAAAGAGAAAATTCTGCAGTTTACTGGAAACACATCAGCCGGCCTCTTCCAATGGAATGCGGACATTGCTTGAGACCCAGCCTTGCAGCAATTTTACTGGACAGGGAAGGAATGACAGTGATTAAGATGATCAGGACGACAACAGTCGGAGGGCGGTCTCCAGGAATCGGAAATGACTGTGTTTCGTTTACGCGGGGCCCATTTTTCCTCCTGTGGTAATGGCATATTTGTGTCTGAGTGAGAGTGCACCATACCAAGATGGTTCACCAGAAACAGCAGTTGAAATTCCGTTAATAGCTTCCTCTTTCACCTTTCTTTTTTTTCTGATAGGCACCAAACCTTCTCAGAAGATGGCGTGATAAGCGAACAATTCTATGCATCCTTGAAGAATTTCCTTTCAAAGCTTGCGTTATCGACTGCTACAACTTTATTTATAAACAATGAGTGCCAAATCAACAACTATGACAAGCAAAAAATGCACCCAACGCCGTTCTTCCCATAAATTCAGGTCACCCGTGCTTGATGCAGACCATTTGAAACCGTACGGCACTAACATTTTAGAATTTCGCGCTCAGTTTCTACTATCTCATCTCGAACCCGCCAAACACATGCTGACTAGGAGGGCGCAATGTCCTCTTTTCCGCCATGCTCCCCTTTTTTCTCCCGCTACTGCACGTTGATCGAGTTGGAAGTGATCGATGTCTTCCGCGTAAGGGCCGAATGAAAGTGTGCGAAAAGGCGCATGATCAATGATGTGAGAAAATTGTGCAACCCAGACTACAACCAATTGTACAACCAAGCCACCAACAACGATTTTCGCAGTGATAAAGCGGACTGCGTACATCTGGCGACAAACGTTACATGTGCAGGTATGGGTCTATAGACATCCTTCTATACGCTTGCGTACCTGTATATAACTTGCGAGTATGTTTTTGCAGGCTAGTTGGTGCCTAAGCATTCTGGGTTTTTTTGCGCAAAAGACACGACACAAAAGAAACGAGGTAGACAGGACAAGCGCTTACTAACAACTCAGGTGTTTATTCACGGAACATTTTGCTTAAATACAGCCGCTGCTCTTATCAAACAAGAAGAGGGAAAGAAGAGACTTCGCATGCATACATGTATATATCAGATCAGCACAGATCCCATCATCGCACTAGTGAATGCATGTTTCGAGCTCTAATTCTTCGCAAGATAACTGATTTCTTTTTTTGAGAGCAAAATTGAAGGATTGCTGACACACGAGTTTCCGATTTTCCTATCTCATTAGCCTCAATTTTCTCTCTTCCGAGTTGTGTCTTGCACCGGCACAGTACTGACGTTTTTTCGAGCGCGGGAATGCAATTGCGGCAATTCCGAATATGGTCAATCATTTTGCTACCTGACTTGTTCCTGACATCTCTTGCGTGCTCTCTCAGCCTTTCATTAAGGCACCTCCCAGTTTGGCCAATGTACTGCTTACCACAGGCAAGCGGTATCGAGTACACAACGCTCTTTTTGTGTACTCGCTGCTGCCGTGCGATGATGGGATCTGTGCTGATCTGATATATACGAGGGGGTACCCAAAAGAAACCGGACTAAATTTTTTGGTCGGCAAAGCTTCTGTGGTACCGCGTTTTGCCACTAGGAGCGCATAGAACGAACATTCCAGAGTCAGTAAGCCGAGTGCCGTCGTTGAAAGAGGTCAGACCAGTTTAGACAGAGTTTTAGAATGACGAATGTTTTGTGTGAATGTCGTTTTTGCAATGGCTGATTTTCGTGAACAGCGTGCGCCAGTGAAATTCTGATTTTTGCTCGGAAAAAGTTGAATGGAAACTCTTGAAATATTACGAAAGACGTACAAGGACGATGCTATGGGGACAACTCAAGTGTTCCTGAATCGAATCCTGAATCAAAGCAACAATCATGCCAATGGAAAACTTCAAATTCACCTCGCCTCAAGAAAGCTCGTCAGGTGAAACCAAACCTCAAAAAAATGCTGATTTGTTTTTTCGACGTGAGAGGAGTCGTCCATTGAGAATTTGTTCCGCAGGGTCAGACAGTTAGCCAGGCTTTCTACTTGGACGTTTTGAAAACATTGCTCAACAGTGTGCGGTGGAAGCGGCCAGATTTGTGGCGGTCGGGTGACTGGTTTTTCCATCATGACAATGCCCTGCTCACACAGCCCTGTCTCTACGACAATTTTGGACCAAAAATGGCATGACCCCTATTCCTCAACCCTCATACTCTCCCGACCTTGCCCCGTGCTACTTTCTTTGTTTCCTAGAATGAAAAAATAGGTGAATGGAAAGCGTTTCGCTGATGTTGCTGAGGTGAAGAAAAAACGACGGAGGCACTGTCAAGCATCACAAAAGATGAATTTAAACAATGTTTTGAAAAATGGAATGAAAGATTGGACAAGCGTATCATTGCAAGTGGGGAATACTTTGAAGGAGATTGAAGGTCTGTGCTTAAAATATGAACAAATAAGTTCAAACAAAAATAAGTCCGGTTTCTTTTGGGTACCCCCTCGTATGTATGCGAAGTCTCTTCTTTCCCTCTTCTTGTTTGATAAGAGCAGCTGCTGTATTTAAGCAAATGTTCTGTCAATAAACACCTGAGTTGTTAGTAAGCGCTTGTCCTGTCTATCTCGTTTCTTTTGTGTCGTGTCTTTTGCGCAAAAAAAAAAAAAACAGAATACCTCTGTATAGTCACCAATGAATCTGCGTATGCGTAAAATAAGATATGTTCTCCTTAGTTGTGTCATGTGTTGGCACGATTATATGCTTGTATGATATGCATCATGCCAGAATAACGCAAGCTTATACGTTAGGCAGCAAGAGCAGCGCATTAATCTTGCTGTGAAATATCGCAGGGTATTCCATGGACACAAAGCCGCCGCGGTGGCTCAGTGGTTATGGTGCTCGGCTGCTGACCAGAAAGGCGCGGGTTCGATCCCGGCCGCGGCGGTTGAATTTCTTTGGAGGGGAAATTCTAGAGGCCCGCGTACTGTGCGATGTCAGTGCACGTTACAGAGCCCCAGGTGGTCGAAATTTCCGGAGCCCTCCACTACGGCGTCTCTCATTGCCTCAGTCGATTTGGGACATTAAACCTCATAAACCAAATGAAACCATGGACACAAGATCAGATTATGATCTCTAGGAGCAAGTAGCATTGTATCCGAAACATATCCATTGTGTCTTAGAGCTTGCAAGAAGTCTGACTGCCATAAGAGAAAAAGTTGTTTTTGTCACAGGCACTGCGCTTCCTTAGTTAGCACTAAGCTGAAAAGCACAGTCAAAAATCCAGTCATTGAGAGTCATCTAAATTTAAAACGACGGTCAGTAAAAAGCACAACAGAAAATAAAAAGCTGTCAGTTATATGAATGCCAACGAAAAGTCAGTGTTGGCAACTCCGTTCCTTTCGACAGCGTCTTTAGTACTAAGCAACACGAGCAATAGGAAACTGGCGTGCGAATGGTGATGAGTAAAGCGAGATGTTCAAATGGAGCTGCAGAAATGGGTGATGCACCGAATTCAAGAGACAGGCACAAGTCGTCTCGGCCTCCGCTGTGTTCGGTTGGCGTGAATTTCCGCCTCTTTCTTACTTCGTTTCCCTCTTCCTTCGTGCGTGTGATCTGGGTCATAAAGACGCGCTTCTTCGAGGCGCTCATAACTTCCGCTCCGTAACGCCGCCTCTTTCGACATTCTCAGGTTCGACGTCTCTTCCTTTACGACGTCAGACACACCCCATTACCTCGGCGAAGAAAGGGCCTTCGTCGACGTCTTTCACTTTCAACTTTTCCTGGTCTTGTCCGTCGAATTCGCAGAAAGTTCATCCCGTGCGTCACGTTTCTTATATTTTCGAGAGTCGATGTTTATTTATTTTTTTGCGAACAACAGCGTGCACAATGAGCTGACAGCAACGACGCCTCGTGCATTTTTGAGAACGAAATATGAAACTGGCGAGACTGGTAAGATTTCATCCCGCAATAAGAAGCCGAGAGAACACAGGATTAGAGTGTTTCTGCGCGCTCTTGTCTTCTGTTCCACCGTCTTCGCAGTCTGCTTCTCCATTGTCCTCGTCATAAATTTTCCGTGCTTCGTTTTGTGCTTATTTTCTGGATTGTCGCTGTTCTTTAGGCCTCCATTAGTTTCTACAAGTAGTGTAGGTCGCTCTTCCCCTTAGACAATAGCATTGCTCTGAATGGGCACTTGCTTATGTACCGAACCATGCCTGACCACTCGGAAAAGGGCTGCCACTTTTTCCCAGCCCCAATAGAAATTGGAATGATAATCTAAAACTGGAGGAGACACTTACGTTCCGTCTTAGGAGTATGATGAGATAGCGTTACTGGGTTAATGCCCATGTGTGCGACATTGGTAATTCTCTACTTTCTGTTTATACATCCCTGACAGTCCTCGCACTAGTCCTGGCGCAGTGGCGCAGCCGTTCAGTGATCCACTACTACCCTTCCAAGGCAGTGCTTCCATCGATGGAGCTGGTGAGACCCAGGCTGCTCTTCCCAATCAAGCGCTCAAGATCAATCCGGTGGGAATATAGGGATGACGTCAAAAGGCCACGTGATTTTGGTGGCCCACCTGCCAACTAGGTTGCATCTCAGGGGATTTTTCGTAGATTTTTTTTCTCATGGCCCACGAAGCCGATGCTGGCTTTTCTGCTATACGATGCCCTTAGCGCAACCGCTTGGACATTCCCCTCCCAGGCACGGAAGACGAAATACTGAGCGAAGCGGGTTTCCTAAGCTCTAATCTCATCCGATGTCAACGCTTCCTGGGAGTGAAAAGACAATCTGGGACAGAAAAAAGAAAGAAATAACAACAGACCGAGACTAGGCGACACAAAAGGACCGGTTGTTCCGCTGTATCCTGTGTCCTAATTCTGCACAACTAAATCTAGAGTCTTTTGAGACATTTTTATTGCTAAAAACAAAACACTACTATAAACTTTAACTTCCAGGAATGTCTCTATTAGGTTCCTCATGCGTTTTTCTCTGGCACTATTTATTCGCACTCAAACCGAAGACCTTCACGACGTGACCCGTAGAACGTGGGAGTATCCCGGGTGATGAGGAAGTGAAACAGCCCATGAAGAGCCTGCCTTCCGGCGAGCGGCGTTGAAAAACACGTGTTCGCAGCTCTGTCATCGACCAAGTGGTCACGTAGCTGTAGCGCTTCCTCCAAACAGCGAGGGTGTGTTCACTCGAGGCGCGGACGGAATACTAATCAGCATGAACTTATTTTCTGGCACTGGGATTGATTCGTCAAGGACATCGAAAGGAGGAGGGGATGTTTCTGCGCTCTGAGACAGTTGGTGCCTGGCTGCACCGTTATCCGTGGCCCCATAAAATGGATTTTTTTTTCCGAAAGTGTGTACGTGAAGGAAGCAAGATTCAAAAAGGCAGCGGTGAGGCTTGAGAAAGATCGTCATTCTTGGACCACCTCTCCTTGTGTTTAAAAAAAAAAAAGAAAACCTCCCGCTTTTCACATGTTCACTTGGTGCACACATTTAAATATTCACACATTTAAATTTCACCATGTGTGCCTTCTTGTTCTCGCTGGACGAAGAGGCAACATTGTGTACGCCGATGGTTATCTAACGATGTTTCCGGTCCTCCCACACGGACACATAAAAAAAATAAGGAAGCCGTGGAAGCGCTAGAGCTTCCAGGAGGCAAAATAAAAGGAGGTGACAATAAAGAGAGTATTGTCCGTTCTGGTTCGTTCTTTTCAATTGGTGAGTGAGGCTTATCCGCGCGGAGTGAATGCGTGAAGGCGATACAACAATCCAAACAAAAATGACAGCCGAACTATATTTAGACCGTTTTATTGATAAATAACTCGGCGCCTAAAAGAAAGGGACGAAAATCATGCAGTTACAAGAGGTGCTCTGTCGTTTTTCCCGCACGAGATTTATTGGTAACACTCGACGGAGGATTCAGGAAGGTGGGAGCGGTCCGGTCTACACCGCGCATTTGCTGGACTCTTTTTTCTTGTCGAAGAAATATGGTTCTGCGCGGCTCTCCCGTGTAAAATCCTTTCTCTTAAATCCTCCCCTGCGTTTCTCCCTTTTTCTTATTCTCTTTCATTGCATCGCTCTATTTTACGCCATAAGGAAGCTCTTCCAATACAGTAACAAGAATCACTCAAGTTAGCTTGGTAAAATTTTGTTTTGGTCACTAATGTTAAAGTTAACAGTTACGGTTAACGGTAACCATTAACGTTAAATTTTTTTGGCAAGTTATTTTACTTCGCTCCATCTTTACGTGCTTTGAATACATAAACGTTACCAAAACCTCAAATAAAAATGAATAATGCAGTAGAGTCCGGCTGTCTATTAACGTAGATGTAGTTAAAAAAATATCAACTGTTTCCTTCACCAAATATGCGAAGTTAAGCAAAGAACATTTCAGCTTATTACGAAAATCTAGTGCACGTCCCGCGCAGCGATGCCAGAAAAGAATTGTTATAACTGTCAGCATAAATGGGAACAATTAATCAAAGCTTAGTAAAAGAAGGAATACATCAATAACTAGCAAATCTACGTCGCGCCAAAACAGAGCAGGAACGCTAGGTCAAGAACTGAAGTGGCCTCTCAGACACCTCTCTCAAGTGTTCTAGGAAAGGTCCCCATGAGCATGTAGTTGGCTGTGATTGAGAATATACGTATCCGCTGACCTCGCAGCTAGTGTCATGAAAGATGAAAAGGACACTCATGCCTAAACACCTTTTATAGACAGAGAACGTTCTGTTCAACATTCACCTAAAAGAAGCTTATGTTTTTAAAGGACCACAGAAAGGAGTGTTCGAGCTTGGCATTAAAATGCTTGCATTATGTGGAGTACAGGCCACCGAGCGTTCACGTCACCTACGAGACCTGAATACTAGCTGAAAATTTAGAATGCGTTTAAAGAAATTCCGCTTCCTGACCTTCCGGCGACGCGCGGCGCCGGTTTTTGGCGTGAAACCTGGCAAACGACGTCATATCGTGCAAGTGACGTCAGCGGCTGGAGGTTGTCATTGGCTCCCTGCGCCAAATTCTTTCAGACGTCACAAAGCTGCCATGACCGCTGCGACTCCGCGCTTCAGCAGCCGGCGGAAGTAGGGAGGGTCCGAGTCGGTTGAAATAGAGGGGGAGTGCCGATGTTCTGGTTCAATGCTTTTAAAGTAGTTTGAAAAACGTTGGCTTTGGCGTGCGAAAATTGACGAGAGGAGAGGGAAAGACACGGAAGTAAAAATTTTACTTCATATAACTTCGCTTCCACAAAACGCACTAACAAAATTTTTGCTGGAGGACATTTTCGAAGCAGCGTTCTTTAACATCCCAGACATATTAGAACTTCATTGAGAGCCTCTTTCTGAGGCCCTTTCAGCACTCCTGACGGCATGTGCGCGGGGGACACAATCGTGCGAGAAGTTGCCATGATATGGTCTTTAATTTTGTGTGTACTTTTTTTTTTTTTTGGGGGGGGGGGCACTTCTTTTCTGCGCGAATACAGCAACTGGTATTAAATGAACAGATAGTTCATAATAAGTGCCCCTGCGTGCGTTCATGTCTTCCTTCGCACTTGTGCCCATATGCGCGGCAGTTTAAAAGCTCTACATCTTTTTTTTTCTCCCTCTCTCTAAACTAAACGAGAACTGAGCTCGTGTAATTTACCCCGCCTCGTGAAGGAACTGTTCTTTCGACGAGGAGTCTCTCCTCTCCTCTCCGTGGTAAGACATTTCCAGTGGTTCTGAGCAAGAAAAAAGCACGTTTTAACAGGCACTTAAAACCCATGGAAGGAATCCCGCAGCTCACGTCTTACATCCTATGCCCTAGCTATTACTTGTAAAGCAGTGGGATACCTTTGAACGTTCCCCAGAATGCCTCCGCATTGCTTCAAGAAGTCTGTTGCAATGATCTCATTCCAAGCTTTACCGCAATCGCAATTTCTTGCATCAGTGCTCTCTCATATTCTATTCAGACCGCTCGGAAAGGTGCGCTCAAAGCACTGCACCGACATTCTGCTCTATGCAACGGTTGCAATAGGGGGAGCAAAATTATTGCAACAAAGCTTTTTAAAACGCATCGGAACGAGTGAGGCACTGAAGAATACTACAAAGGGTGCATTGTGCGCACGATATAACCACTCTACTGCCAGCATCGCAACCCTCAATAGCTCGTGCCTATATTTCTTGGAAAGCGTTCAAAGTCTCTGTACATCTGACGATCGTTATTCCCGGACCATTATGCGGTTCCGAGGATACCGAGAGCCTACCGGTGAGTCTGAAAGGCAGGAATCATTGGCGTATTGCGTTATGCGCAAGGTCGATTTTTGATGCAAGATTATCGAAGTAGACGGCGTCTGGGCATAATGACGGTTTTTATTTGTTCATTATTTCGTTTTTTCAGCGTAATCGTACTGGTACTGGTGAGGCTCCCGAGGTACTGTGTTCGACGGAAATCACGCAGAGATATAAATCAAGCCATAGTGCTGGTTTGGAAAAAGTCATCGCGTTATTGATAGGAGAACACAAGAAGCACACTATTTTACATGCGCTCTGTCAGCAAACTGAACGTACAGGTTTACTGCGCCGACAAGATTAGCAATGACGAAAGAGCGGGATATTAAAAGTTGAGCTGAGTAGAATATGTGCACCAGGCTTATGCTACGTATGAAATAGGTGTGGAATATAGGAACTGCAATGTTGGGGAAGTGTTGATACCATGGCGCCTTCACGTCCAGTGAACCGCTATAAGAAGGGTCCCTTCACATGTTTTATTTGCCAAAGTGTCCCTCGAACAAACCACCATCATGAACAGTGCGGTTAAAAAATCTGGAATTGTATAAATTATCGCAAAACATCATGAAGCTAATAAATTAGCCGATTATGTATTTCACGGTCCCCAAATTTTTCTGAAGAATTTTAGGTAGCTCTGGATAAGTTGCAAGCAAATGTAAAAATTGTCCTTATTTTTTACTCTGCAACGCTGGAGGGTGCGGCGTCGCGATCCCGAGAAAAGGAGACTAGAAAGTGAGCAAGAACTGTTTAATGAGTTTAGCCAGAGTGAATCTGACAAAGTTTTTTTTTTTTCTGTATTGCCGTCATTGTTCAGCGAAAGACACCGTGTGGCCTATCGTACAAAAGATACGTCTCTATGTGCTACTGCTACTTCACCAGGACTACTTTATCTGGTTGAATTCGATAAGAAGGCGCTGCACGGAACTAGCAGCAATAAAGCTTAACAAGGATGCCTACATGCTATTTTTGTTCACTGTTTACCACGCTATCACGATAATTATAACCTTTGCCAAGCAAACGCTAAGGTGTCAATAAACCCGGCGAAGTCCTTGCTCAATCCCTTTGCGAGTAAAGACGCAAAGAGCAAAGACGCTCCTTCCTTGTTTACTCTGTTTACAGGGTCGGTGGCAGGAAATCATTAGTCTTAAATTTCGAAACAGATTTATATTTTTGGGTCTAAACTAGGAAATAAGAAACTTACACCTGAAGAAAAATGCGCTCATTTGTGAAGGTGTGGTAGGGAGAGATACTGTGACAAACAATTTACAGGCGCTGGTGTCCATGACTGGCTGCACAGGGTGGTGCGTTACGACTACTTTCTGAGAGAGTGTTGCGATGAGTAGCGCTGTTAAGCAAGCCAAAGAAAAATATCAAGCTGATTTTAAGGCGTCAGCGAAGTGGATATGGCTGCGCGTAAGGAAACGAAGAGCTAGGTGGGAAATTTCCCTTGTAAAAATGGTCTATAGACAGTCTATAGGCTTCTTACAGACTCAATTTCCTTCCTACGAATATTTCTTTTTTTGTGTCTATAGTCAATAGACTATGTGCAGACTGTTTATAGACAAAAGTCAGCTGAAAGTGTATGGCCATAATTGTATAGTGTCTACAGACTGTCTATAGCATTTGTATTACCTTTAAACTGTTCTTTAGGATTTGTCTATGGACAGTCTATAGACTGTCTTAAAAATTTTTGAAGGGCTGGCCGTTTATTCACTTGCACTCCAACTTATAAATGCTGTCTACCAGTGTTGGCTTTTGCTATAACGATGCCGGTATTGGATAGGCCTGGAGCAGTTCGAGACGTAGTAGCAGGAGCAGCGCGTCTCTCTGCATAGGAAGCTCAATGGCGCCACTAACGGCACCACTAATTCAGTAAGTTGTTAACAATGATAATTAGTTAACGGACAACTTTATTTAAGGAAACGAAGGTGTGAAGATGTTCGGGCAAATGGGATAAATACACGCTCATTTGTGCGAATCTCGATATTTTACCTTAAAATATTGTTCTTGGTTTTTCTCCAAATCTGACCAGTCTGCGAGGCTGCAAGTACCAGTGCAATCTCCGGTTCATAGCCTACGTCACCAAACAGCTGAAGCCAACTGAGAGAACAACAATAATAGAGTACAGCTGCGTTCCCGTCTTGACCAATGAGAATTCTTTACCTGTGGTCACGTGACTCGTGTCTGTGGCCAATGGGAGTGGGCCCTTGCTTTTACAGGGGGAGGAGGAAATGTCCGCGGAGCAGGTACGGAAGGCCCAATAAGTCTCTCATCGAAGAAGGCTGAAAGTCGGCTAGTTTCGTTTACTCCATCATTGTAGCATAGTTTGCCCGTGGCTCTGTTTTCCTGTCTCCTTTGATGTGTCAAACAGCGCCGATGATTGCCGGACATCGGCCGCTCATTACGGCGCACACGTGTGGCTTGTTGGTGGGCGGAAAACCTGAGCAGCGTTGTCTCGTCAATCAAGCATCCGGTTTCGTGCGAGCCGCAGGCAAACAGAAGGGCAGCTACTTGCTACGTTATCCGTGGGGCTTGATTACCGAGCGGGCCAAACGGGGGGCTGCTGGCCTCATGAGTTTATCGACCGGCTTTGACCTCAGCGGGACGTCTGTGCTTCCTCTATGCCCTTAGTAGCTGCACTCCCGGTTGTCGATAATTAGGCTGTAGGGCGAGGCGTACAGAACGGTGCGCCGCCAGGCTAAAGCTTTAGGCGAAATATTCCAGGGGCATGGTTATATATTGGCATGCCGCAGGTCACTGTGCCTAACGGTCACTGTGCCTAGCAAATCTGTCTTGTTAGTACAATGTATTCGCAATTCAAGAAAGGTCCTAGCCTCAGACTCTTTCCTAAAACTTACTGCCTCCTTGTTTATTTAAAATAAACTTTAGAGGCCTCAAGGGAAGCGTCGTGAAAGACCGGCTGGATACAGATATTTATGCAGAAACGGTCAGAAGACAACTACATAATGCGTAACTGCCGTAAAACTAGTATGCTGAAATAATCAGACGCAAAATTTCGCTGTTCAGCAGAAAGCCATATAGAATATAAGAAGGCCAAGCATTGATTGAAGGGTAAAAAAAAAAACATTGATATGCCGCAGGCAGAGAAATTTCGAGGCAGTAAAGATAAAAAAATAACAAGAGGGATATATGAAGGGAAAGGAAAGCCAACTAGTCTAGAAAGGCAGCCCCAAGTGTGCCCCTCCTTCTCACTTCGTTCTGCCAGGTGCGGTGCAGTTTCTTCAATAACAGAAAAGTTAATAAACATGGCTAATGAATAGACAAGTTATGTGCTGGTTTAATTATGGATGATAACAAAACGGGTCTGGTTTCGCACTGAGGCCGCGAATTTCTGAATGCCATTCCCCAGACACTTAGCAGAAGACAGTGAAAAGAAGTTAAGAGCATAAAAGAGAAGCCTTGACCTTGAAAAACTCAGTTACCAGGGGTTCTCGCGGTCACTTCCAAGATAACTTCCCATGAATAGAGTTCAGACACTCGTTGTTTTCGTTGCAATTTAACTGCCTCTTTTGTATTTTATAAGAATTACACACCTTCAATATTGCTCCAAGGCAGGGCACATCATCCTTTCAGTATACTAGATTGGAGCCGCAATTCAAACCATTGGTGCGTTACTGCTAGACATATGATGTTTGCGACAAAGCTCCAGCTATTGCAAAGCGGAATGCCAAATCACTCCCCCGAGTACACCATTATGTGAGTACTACTTTCTTGTCCTCAGTACTGAGCTGGACTTTGGCGAGAAATACACCAGGCCAAGTTTACTTGTTCATTTAATGAATATCATACATCGCGTTACAACCTCAGGTCGATCTCCGCACATCAGCCATTGCTTCAAGAGGTACCCCGTTATAGTTTGATTGGAAGTAATGATTCTGGAGAAAAGTGATTTCTATGCCAAGGTGAATGGTGATTGCTCAAGCCCGAGAGATTTTAAGAAGAATATCCAATCCTACCTGAAACCTACGCGTTAGAACTCTGATTTTATATAACATTATTAAAAAAACGTTTCCTCGTACCCTTAATGAAGTGTGGCCAAAGATCAGCCGAGGCCATTTTTTCGTGACGTGATTACAGTTAATAATGGGCGTGAGCACGCCACATGTTACCTAAAGAAGTTAGCTGTAATTCTGTACTACTGTCATTGTCTTAACCAAGAGTGGCATTACTTACCGTTAGCTCCAGGTTATAAAGCACTCTCTGGGCCTGCCATGCCTCAAAAAAAAAATCAGCAAATGCAAAGTATCGACTTGATCCGCACAGTGTTCTAGCGCTCGGTCCTCGATCTCAAAGTCACCTTGCGGAAAAGCCGCTTTTTATGAGAATTTCACAAACAGGCACGAGCGCAAACCAGAACACGCGATGAAGGCCGTTCTTCGCGCGAAAAGAATACGAATCGATATTCCGAATCCATCCGTTCACTGCCCTTTGTGTTTGCTAAATTACGGCAGGGAATCGCCCATAGATCCCCATCCAGAGCGTGGACAATGACCGCGGCCTGACTGGATGCGTGGAAATGACCTCGGCTCCCGGTTTTTACATAGGGACACTCCAGAGGCTCACGGTCTCTCACGGTCTCCCGGTCGCTGCGCGCTCAAGGGAACATGAGGTCCTGAGAAGCAGCGGGCAAGTGGCTTGACGACATAACTGTGCGGGGAAGGAACCTCTAATCCCTGAGAGCTCAGTTATTTCGCAGTGCGCGCTTTTCAAAGACCACTTATACCCGTTTAATGGCACGGTGAGCACCGCACAAATGTGCCGCGTTGGAGGGCTCGAGAAATTTTCGTTAGAAGTAGAGCGGCTGGTCACTGGTTGAAAAAAATTACCCATAGAAGGCATGTACCTTCCATTCAGTGCTTAAAGCACCCTGAGGCTGAGGCTTGCACGCATAAGTTCCTTGCATCGGTTCCCCTCAGTATCGAATCCAGATCGAATTTATATTGAGTTTGACTGTGTGCCATGATTGAAGATTCTCTAGTCATGAATTTCAAAAGAGGGCTGACTCGAGCTAATTAGTTCTACTGCAATAAAAGGCAGGAAACAGCTTTAAAAACGGGACAAAGAGAGGAAACTTCGTCTGCTCTGCCCGCTCCTCTGTACCGTTTTCCAGCGCTGTTTCACTTACTAGGTACCTGCTTCGGGCAGTCGGGTAAAGGTCGTTACGTTGGTCTAGCAAATCTTCGGTGCTTAAAAACGTTTTAATCTCTTTCTTTCGCCGTCGCTTCTACGAACTGTTTTGTGCAGTTCAGGCGCGTTATCATGCCAGCAGTGTTCGAGTTCATGGTTCAGGAGCCTCCCAAAAAAAGACGAAGACGCACAGAAGAAGACGACAACACGACACAAGCGCTCACTCTCTCGCCTTTATTGAGCTCGTTAACTATGAATACGTAGCACATAGAGCCCAACTTCTCACGTTAACGCAATGTATTGAGCTTTCATTCCATTCTATAAAGCCAAATTATCTATTCAGCCAAATGAAAAGTGCTAAAGCACTGCCTTTTTATATGGGCACTGGTCATAATTATACGCGGACATGCCGTGACAGCGGGAACAGACTCAAATTAAGTTTCATTGTACTTGGCTCGCTCGATGTTCATCGAGGTTACCCCAGCGCTTGCTTCTTATGTACTGCCTCTACTCTTTCGTCAGGCGTTGCTCAGTGCGTCCAAACTAATTTATACAACCCCCGCAGTGTCCCAGAGCCTACAATGCACCGCGCGCACAGCTTAAAACCAAGCGCATTGGAGAGACAGTAGGCAAAGCTCTGAGCCCCTGGGGCCTCTTCGTTTACGAGCCAGTTCGCTCGCTGTTTCTTCGCAAGTCTAGGCTCGATCGATCAGGCAACCGCGTCCCGCTGTGTCCAGCGTGTCATCGAACGTACTGTGCCGCACTTCCTTGCCAGCCTGGGTCTATATTGCTCGCTTTTATCCCTACTTTCGCTTCCGCCCATTCCGCGCATAGTGTCACCCTTCTGCTGTTGTTCTCTTTTTCTTTTTTTTTCGCTTCCCTCTCGGGCGATGCATGGATTGATCGGCTGTCTTTCGATCTCACTTTCGTTATCATTTCTTCTCGTCCAAGGCCTGGCGATGTTTGTTCTCCTATATGGTGTGCGGAGCAGCGTTTTTTTTTTTTGGTGCATGCACGGCAGGCCAGTTAGTTATAAATGAAAAGTTTCTTTCTCTCTCTCTGGGTCACGTTGCAGTGAGCTGTGAAATTGCTGCCGTATTCACGCTTTGGGTAATGGATGCAGCGTCTCCAGCAGACGTCTCGCGTGAGGAAGCTTACACGTAGAAAGTGGACGCCAAGTCCCGAGATTGATCACGCGTCGCACCTAGTAGTTCCCACTCTGTCACCACTCTCCCGGCTGCCTTCGATATCATCGCTCGAGGAGGACTGGCGTTCTGAGCAGCGCCCCAAATGTACACAGGCCACCGCGCAGTTCGTACATTTACCAGATATGTAGTGCTTGTGCAACAGTGCTTGCATAACGTTGGAATGGTTTGTAAAGGGAAAAAATACAATCAAACCGCGGCTGGAGTAAAAATACTGGCAGCCAAGTAATCCGAGCTCTCATGAAGCCCACAGACACGTTTCCTGAAGAAGATTTCTGGCCACCACTATTTTTTTCTTTGTGACCATTGTTTTAGGTCGAAGTTCATGAGTTGAGAGTGACTGGGATAACCCTCGCTGTACAGAACAAAAGCGCTTATTCGTCTTAAGGGAAGGTTTAGCAGATGATCATAAAGCGGTTACATATTGTTAGGATGTCACAGGGCAAAGTTAACGCTTATTGATTATCGAGAAACCCGTTGCCAACAAATGCAGTTAGCCACGTTAACGTACGAGACACACCGTCAAATGGCGCTTATTGGCGGCACATAATTTCAGTTCGCGCGCTACTATAGGAAGCGATGTTCCTCTGGGAGCTTGCTAACAGAAGATAGAGAAAATTGGCTGGGCGATCCCGAAAATTCGTTCCAGCAAGTTGCGATAGGAGTTGGACTTGCCTTCGATGATTACTTTGACCTTTTCACTCCAAGCAGCGGCTTTACACAGGCGGAAGAATTCTTCTGGATGATGAGGTTGGGCGTACGTGGGTTGGTGGGTAGCACCTCTGCTGGGTGGAGGTTTGCTGAGAGGTAGGTCTAGGGCGGCGCAGGGTGGGTAGGCTGCTTCAAGCTAGAGTGTTGGTGTTGCAAGATGGCTAGTACGTGGTGCCCATGGAGGGCAGCTGGCGTTCCCATTGCATCTTTACATTCTATGCATTTCCCCATCGCTTTTTAGTTCCACTCGTGTGTGGGTATCTAGTGCGTTAAGGCCTGGTGAAAGGTGGATTTAGGTGGATTGCGGGTCACTGGCACTTACGGAGGGCAGAGATGGTGGATGGACATCGCATGGCGCTTATGGAGGGGAAGGTGAGGTGCGATGGAGAGGTGGACCTAGGGGATCTGTGGATAGATGGGCATCACCATAGCTACGATGGTGCGGTGAGGAGGTGCCTGGTGAGTGATGCTTCGAGAGGATGGATGCTTAAATCACCGGGGCTTCATACGTATACCCAATTTTCGCCAAGTAGACCGGTTACTTGAGTCGTAATAATAATAATACTAAGATTGCACACAGTTCAGCTTCTAGTGGCAGGATGCTGCAAACACCTCAGATGCTTCCTGGCAAAGTTAGCAATATAAAAACAGTGCAACAAGTGAGTTCTGGCGGTGATTTGTGAGGTTGATTGGCGTGAGGTAGAAATCACGTTCAGAGATCCAGATTTCGGTCCTTTAGTCACAGTTGATCATACAAACAAGTTCACATCCCCTGGAAATAAGGCACGAATTTCATTTTCATCCGAATGCACCTGCTGGCGTCGTAAGGGCCTAGGGACAAATGAAGAGCGCAAACGGCTTCATGTTCGTGCTGACTAGCGTTCGACTATCATGACGGTGCCTGTTAAGTTACTCTAGACGCTTGATTGTCTCTTTAGCGGTACCTGGAATCGTTACACACCAAGTGCAGGGGGGGGGGGGGGGGGGGGGGGCTTGTTGGCTCCTAATTGTTATGATATAACAGGTGCGCAAACCAAACACACGGACGAAGCTAGATGACCGGACGAGCCTGAACTTAGTCAGAGCTCCGTCCGTGTCTGGTTTGTGCTCCGGCAATTTGTAAAGATCTGCCATCGTCGCTAACGTGGTGCGGAACAGATCCTGAGAAATATGTTAGCCCTCTTTTGCAATCATATGATTAAGCTAGTGTGGATTCTAGTAAATAACTACCCCTTGTTTCAAGTATAATTTATCTAGGGAGGTTTACATCATCATCATCATCATCATCAGTGTGACCGCGCCCACTGCAGGGCAAACGCCCCTCCCATGTCTCTCCAATTAATCTTGTTCTTTGCCAGTTGCGGCCACCGTATCCTCGCAGTCTTCTTCATCTCATCCGCCCACCTAAATTTCTATCACCCCTTGCTACGCTTGCCTTTTCTTGGAATCCACTCCGTTACCCTTAAGGAGCAGCGGTTATCTTGCCTTCACTTTACTTGCCCTGCCCAAGCCCATTTCGTCGTCTTGATTTCGACTAGGATGTTAGTAACCCGCCGTTTGTTCCCTCAGCCACTCCACCCACTTCCGATCTCTCAACGTTACACCTATAATTTTTATTTCCATAGCTCACTGCGCTGTCCATAAGTTAAGCTGAACCCTCTTTGTTAGCCTCCACGTTTCTACCCCATAGGTGAGTACCGGTAAGATGCAGCTGTTGTATATCTTAGCTTTATACAATGTATACAATGTATTGTGTATGCTATTAGATCTAGTTTTATACAATAAATCAATAGGATAGACTTCTGGGCGCTTCCACTATGCTTCTGCTCATCATGAAAGGAATCCATTCGCACCCTGTAAGCTCAAAAAGAAAGTGCGTGTAATAGCTAGACTCTCCTAAGCGGCCGAAACACAAGAGTGTGAGCCGCAGGCGTTTACTGCGGCGCGGTGGTCCGCGGACAATCCAACCGCCCATCGATCGTTCCGCTTGAAATCAGAGCCACAACAAGGAACCCCCGCTCTTCATTCGTACGTGACGTCAATACGCGTGGATGCGGAAAGCGGAGCGACGCCGCTGGTTCCGTCCAGGCGGACGCCTCGATGACAGAGCCGGACTGTCGAGACAACTTGGAGCGGAGGGAAGGTTGGGGGGGGGGGGCTCAGACCTATATCCGTGGTTGTCACGGGGTTGTGTACTGACAAGCGAGGACAGACACGCTTTGTGTGCAGGAGTCGGCCGTCAGAATCGCCGGCGCCATGGCATTCTTGAAGGGAGTGGGGTGACAGGATCGAGGGCGAACGCTGAACTGCATTAGCGGATGGTTGGACGGCGGCCGGAGGAGGGCAAACACGATTGAAGAGTATGCGGAAGTGAGAAGAGGCAGCCTGGGCCGGTAGGATATAGCGGCTTCACATTGATCCTTTAGTATTTCATTGTCCAATCTGCGCAATTGGTTCAAGTGATGCCACGCCCCTCGTCTCCTCTTGATTGGCTGAGGCTAGCGAATAGCGTGAGCGTAGCCTCGATTTTGTTAATCGCAAAGAACGAAAGCAAAATCGAATAGAATTAAAACCCAATTGCTTTATTTCACCGGCCCTGATTTCTCCTTGAGCTGGGGTTGTCGGCCTTGACAGGATATTTGAAGAAAATAATGTTTGTCACCTTTGAATTGTCACCAGCAGTTGCTTTTTTTTAGATTACCAAAACCTGACGTATAATAAAACTAAGCTTTACAAGAATGTAGGATCACTGCACAGCACGAAAGCGAAAAAACAACAAAAAGAATCTCTCTAAAGTCAGCTGGGCACACTGATAGATTTATGTAAACTATTCCAACGAGCCTCAACACATCAGGAAGAAGTGTCGCGCCGATTAAATACACTGCCTCTGTTCATTTTGTGCCGCGTTTTTCAAATTTATAGCTCCCAATGTTACTTTATCTCCTGAGCGCAATAAAATGAAACTGCACCTTGATGGTATCTTGGAGAATGCTTTTGTATGCACTGAGTTCTAATTTACGAGGAATGCTAGAGCTGCTCTATCGCACATTTCATTATGTGTGCGTCACTCCGCGCATCACTCACGGGTAGCCGAGAGTGCGTTTTCCCCCAAATAACGAGCCCAGAGTTTTGCTGGGAGTGTGACTGTGGACACAAGTTAGAATTGTAGCATTCACTTCAGCTGTAATGCTTATAGATTGTGCTCGCTTGCAAATTATTGTGGTGGTGTACTAGTAGAACTTACATGGAATGAAATTTAAACAGAAGAGTGCAGCTTTGCCAAATGAATTGAAGGCGAAAATTGCAGCCTCAATTCGAATCGAATACCAATCGTATAATTCAAATCATAATTGCTATTTCTGGAATAATTTACAATATTTCTTAGATTATTAGTGTGCTACAGACTGAAATAAAGAAGAAGGACCAGTCGAGCTCTTCTTTTCTTCACTCTGTGTAGTTCGTCGCACGCTTGGTTACCATGGATCTTTGCCAACTTGGCCTAATTTCTATCTTAATTAACTTTTTGCCCTTGGCCTCATTCGTGTAAGCAAATTACATTTTGATAATGGAGAGGACTGCGAATAAACTAGGGTCACATCTCAAAAAGTAAGAGCGGCGTGAGGTGCATATCAATCATGGATTCCGAGATCGGGCATCAAGAGGTGATTTAAAAGTTTGCTGAACCTGCTTAATCCCGGCTTCTCCTCGCCCAGTCTTCGCCAAGTGGGTTTGGTCGTAGCACTGAACACCATTTCGCGCAGACGGATCGGGGAAGAATGCTGTGTGGCGTTGAAGGTGGCCTTTATTTTTATATAACCACCGAAGGGAACTGCGAAGCGCCCTATATGGTCTTCGTGCCAATTAATCGGTTATTTTTTGGATAGTATTTCAAATTAGAACACCTCTGTTTGCCCCTAAATGTCATCCAGCACTACTGCAGCACGCCAAGTGAGCGACAGAAAACCTCAATGTTAGCGCCAATACGCAGTTTTGTACTTTGCCCATCTTCTCTCAGCATCTCTCCTCCATAGTATTCATTATGACGTCTATCAAGTGTTTGTATATTGCCCTCTGTAGTGCTAGGTCAGAATGCTTGATATCAGGTACTATACAGCGGAGAGCGCTGACAGTGATGCTGAAGCCACGAGACTGAGAACGGAGAGCGGCATTACTAAGATGGCATTGCATTATGCAGTTATGCGCACACTACTTCAGGGTATCCGAAATAGCCTACATCATCGTTAAATGAATGAGTAAATATTTAAAAAGGACATCATCCGGAAACGGTGATTCCAATTTTCTATGAATACTTCCAGAAAGCGTCTTGTTCTCATTGAGCTTTCAAGAACGAGAGAGTTTGCAAATTTCTTAAGATCGTGAAAAGAGAACCCCGAATGCACACGAGAAGAAAAGGAGCCTACAGATATATAGTCGTGACAGCACCGCGTGGCTATAGTGACCCAGTGTTTCACAGTACTATGCGTTGCGTAAATAGCGAATGTCTTGACTGCAGCGGAGAGAAAACTGAACCATGTTGTGCAGCCGGAATTAGCTGTCATACTGTTTGCGTCCTTGAATTGAACAAAATCAAACCCATTCGTGGATCCCATATATATGAATATCATGGTTTCTCACTTTTTTGCTGCCCATTTTCTTCGCCTGATCATGCGTTTTAATTACGTGCCAAGGTTAATTTTTCCAACTCTGATGAGTACACTTTGCCTACTGAAGCAATTTCGCGTTTTCAGTCCGGGGTAGCTCAGCTCGTTCATTGCTATCAACGGATCAACCCAGCGGGGAGAAACGATGGCACGAAAAGAACACTCAATGCACCAAGCTGTGTTTTGCGTTGTTTTCGTGCCCTCGTTTTTGGCGCTGGGTTAATCTGTTTAAGTATTTTGCCCTGCCTCATTACGGAAGCAACGAAATGGAAAAAATAAAGAGAAAGTTGTAGCCAGCCTTTATTCTCGGTCGCCAACGAAAGCCGCTATAAGATTTTTTTTTTTTTACACCAAGGATAGTTGTAACGCGTAATTAGATGGATTGGCAGTAATTCGTGCAAAACGAGAGGCGTGCTGTCAACTGTGCGCGCAACCTTTCCAGCAGCATGCCCGCTTGCGCTTTTCTTGCGTAATTGCTAATCCATTCAGCATATCATATGGATCTTAAGGCGTTCCACAGTACTCATCTTTCCGCTGCACGTGCGCACTCTGCGCTACGTGCGAAAAAACGAATGCAGTTAAGGTCTTAAACAACATAACTGATCACATCTGCATTCGTGAGCGATTAGTGTGGCTTTGAACATGAACTGAAGTATGACTATCTGACGCGCTAGTTGGTACGTTACCTTTTAGAAATATTATTTATTTATTTATTGATACTGTCAGCCGTCAGGCCGTTACAGGGTGGAAACATGCATATGTAACTAAAGTCACACAGCCACAACTATAAACAGTACACAATTCAAAACAGTCAAATTGAAAACGACAATCGTAGCAACACAGCCGTCCTGCACTGCAGATACAGGCCTAAAGTACAAACGCTAGTAGGTAAATATTTTGGCTTACAACCATAAAATAGCAGTAGGGAAACAAAACGTATGAAATAAAACAAAATTACAGGGATGTCTAATCAGGTAAGTGACGGCACGTTAGAGTGATATTCATAAGAGTGCCTGGTTTCATTGGTGTCTTCTTAAAGTTGAAAATTGCGCTTGTGTTCTGTCGCCTCTCCTTTTTTCTGCGAATATCAGATTTCATTTCATTTCATTTCATTTATTGATCCCTTAAAGGCCCGAAGGCATTACAAAGGGGGGGCATATTGGTTTACAATGGCGATGATGGGAACATCCATAACAATAAAAAGAACAAACATACAAATAAACATAAAAGGGGTTGCAGTCATATCAGGGTCTCCTAGCAGGTGATACATCATTTAATAAAGATATGTCGAGCAATACTCGCTACAAAGAGCGCAGAAGTGATCAAGATTTATGTGAGGTGAATTTTTATTTTTTCGCGGAATGTTTTGTGATCAGTGCATGCAGTGATGTCGTCAGGTAGTGAATTCCATCGTGCTATTGCGTCTAATCATTAGCGCTTATTATTTCTAAAACCAACATAAACTGTTTGGCGAGCTGCCCTTTTGCAGGGGTCTGTGCAAGTTGGCGGAAGGCGTGGGTGTGCGCAGTGTGGGGCCTCCATAGACTGCCAGAACATTTTGAACGCAATATGAATGGGCCATTATACAGAAAAACAAACTTCTAGAGATTTTTTTTTTTTTGCTTTCGTCAGCCAAACATTAGTCCTTTCGACGGAACAGCGATTTCAGCTCTGTCTTGCGTTTGGTTCAGTCGCCTTCAGTACGGCGCATCGAAAGCTGCCTTCGGTATGGTGGTGCTTTCGCAAAAAACGAAGTGGGCCTTGAGCAAGCTCACACAGCGCTTAGAGAAAGTCCATAAATAAAACAATCCGACAGGAAGCGAGGGAACCCGCGCGCTTCCTTGCTATGCGCTGTACTGGCGCGAGCTCCGAAAGGCAACTGGTGCGCCGCACAGCGTTTATACATCCGCACCCACTGCGCGCGGCCGTGTAGGGCCAGCCACGCGAGCCATTCCTCCTTCCTCTCCGGCTACAGGAACAGGCTAAGGCCTCCTAACGGGAAAGCTCTACCAGCGCCGGCGGTTGTTTGTGCCTTCCAGGTCCCGTGACACGCCGCAAAAAGAAGAACAAAAGAAAACGAGAAAAAAACAGGAGAACGACGAAACTCGTCCAGCCGGTACGCGTGGCAGCGTGGCCACTACAGCCATACCCCCTCCTAACGCCATCACCGCTGCGGCCGGTGTTCTACGCTAGAAAGCGGCAATGCAGGCGCTGCGCTGGCGTCCGCTAGCAAGAGGAAGACCGCGCCTCGGCTACTATCTGCTCCGACCGAAAGCCTTCCTCTCCGGAACCCACTAGGACTCTCGCTGCAAGATAAAAAGCCCCGCAAAGCGCACCCGCGCCTTGCGCCCATCGATGAACGCCCGTTCCCGCTTCGCAAGCGTTTGCCTGTGTAGTACTTGTGCGCTCGGCGTGTTCAGTGTCCGACGGAGTGCGAGGGCTGGCGCTTCTTGGCTGGCTCCCTAGAGGCGGGAGAGTGTTTTTTATCGACGCGCTTCCTCCTCGTGCCCCTTCCTCTCTCTCTTGCTCCTTCAGCAGCTGGAGGAAGCGGTGCCATACACGTGGAGTGCAACCAGTTGCCTCTTCTCCTGAGGCACTCGCCTGTGGTAGCCATCGCATGGTTGTGTATACGATACACGTGGCTTCCTTCGCAACTTAGAAGCAGTTCAGAGCGACGCAGCGTCTTCTCTCTTTCTTTATTTCGCTTGCGTCAACCTCTGATTCGTTTGACGTTCGCAGCTGCTACTGCGTCCGGCAAATGAGAGCATCGATTACCGCCTCTGATCGCCTTGTTCGCTGCTGCCTCGGTTCGGAGTCGTCTGCTTTCGTGCGTTAGTCCGTGAAAGTGCGTGCGCTTTGTCTTTTTCTTTCCCACTTCTTTTTGCTTTCTCCTTGATTGCCGAAGGCGGTAGTTTGCCGAGGAGTTCACTGTGGGCGAAAGTGGAGAGACACAACTGACAACGACCAACTGTCTTCGCTAGGAGAAGGAACTCAGTGAGAGGGACCACAAACGAGGATGCCGAAGACTGGACAGCGCCGACACGGCAATCGGCTCCCCAGGACAGCCCACAGAAGCTCTGGGCGTTTCGGCCGCATGGCTTTACGCTTTCCCAACGGATGCGTTGTCAAGAGCGTGTGCTTGTGAGACCACAAGCGCGACAGACAGGTTGTCAGCCGTTGTCTTAGAGGCTACAAGAGCGACTGTCTTTGGTGGCTAAGGTCTTTTATCCGGAGTTTCCGTTCTTTCGGGAATGTTGAAATAGTGACAGCGAAAAGTGGATTCACGGCGGACAATGTGCACCATTAGCCGCAATTACTGTTTCGCCTCCTGCTGAATCGACGACGGGTGTCAAGTCAACGTGTGTTTACAAGGCTTCTGGAAAGAAAATAGCATGAAAGTGTTGTGTCTGGGAGACAAAGCTGTTTATCTGCTGGTGGCCCGCCCGAAGTGTGTAATTATTCTGCGTGACAGCATTTAATCGGCAGCAGCTTCCCTTGACACAAGACAGAGAGAGCGACGAGTCAGCAGCATATTTGTTTTAACCATACCGTCTTTCACTGATGTCGACACGGCGTGCGACGTCTGTTTCACAAGTTAACGAAACCATAAGCCGCCGCAAAGGCGCCGCCACGCTTCCGAAAGGAAAGCCGCTTTATTGCGCTTTTCTATAGCGTCGGACAACGCTCCGAATCGCCGTGCGGTAAGCGTAAACGTTCAGCTTGCGCCCTTTCACGACCGCCTCGCACAAAAGGGAAGAAAAGCGTCAAGCGGACCCCGCCAAGAGAGAGCAGAATAAGAAGACGGCAGTGTGTTTCCATCGACTCAGCCATTGAGCAACGCAACTGGCAGTTATTCCACGGAGTGAACAACGGCGACGACGACAACAACCACGGTTGTAAAGAAAATATAGTAGTGGGCAGGACGAGCTACCGATTTCCGACCAGTGCTGAGCGAAGGCCGAGCAACGGCAGGAGCGAGTGAGAATACAGGGAGAGAGCAAAACGCAAGCAACGCGGGTCTGCATTTATTGCCACTTGCCCGCTAGAAAAGAAAATTGCTGTTTACGTTTTCGCCAAGGAAAGAAGGACGTGGGAGAGAGTGTGTGCGTGCGTGCTTGCGTGCGTGCGTGTGTGCGGTTGTGTAGCGGCGGCAGGACGGTTCAGAGGAGCGGCTGCTAGTAGCCGACCAAACAGCGGGGAGCGTTTGGTGAGGTGCTGATCGTGAATCAACGGCAGTGCACGTACTGCTTGGAAAAGTGAAGTTTGGAAACCTTTGCTGCTCATTGCTGTTGTGGCGGTCTGAAGGTTGTGTATGTGCGCTCATCCAAGCCGTTCTGTAGCTAACGGCCCTGCAGCAGTATATATTGCGAAGCGAAGTGCGTCAGTCTCGCAAGATTGGTCACGTGATCGACGGCGATTGCCCGCTGGTGCTTTCAAAAGCTGCGATCGCTCGGTGCAAGGACGTCGGGAGGTCGCCCGAGTGTCACTGCTGCGCGACCGGGAGAGGAGAGGTCTTGGCCGACGCCAGGGTTTCACCTTGACACGCCGAGTCAAGAAGGTAATGTGTGAGAGGCCTTGCGCCGACTGAATGGGGTAGCGGGTGGCCTTAATCGTTTTGTTTCTCCGCTGAAACCATTCTACTATTTGTCTTGTGACTCTCTTCGTGTTCTTAGCGGTGTAATGCCTTTTTTTGACGTTTTCATTTCGTTTTATGATTTCGTAACTTCAGTGCTGTGTTCTGAACACTACGCGCAAGTGTGTACTACTCATACTTGTCGAGGGTTGTTTGTTAAGGATTTGCTCATTATACAGATGAAGCGCTGTAAGAACACTGTAGGTGTACTATCGACCCTATGGTTTTTATGTTTCGGTTTTTTTAAGGGAAAATGCCTATCTGAACGGATGCCTGTTCGTTATGCCTCTCTATGCTTCTGCATGTTATCAAAAAACACATACAAGTGTTCAGAAATGATTCTAGAGAGCATAGGCTGCTGGGAGAGCTGGTGTTGCGTTGTAGGTCGCGTACGACCGAATACAAACGAGGACAGAGAGAGAAAGAAGTGGACAACATAAGCGCTCGGTTGCATATACGCGTACGTCTCTCTCTCGGTCCTGTTTTGTCTGCGCTCGTTCGTGGTCTTAATAGAAACGGTTGAGAAAAAAAAAACATATATTATGAATATCCTAGTATTTATTTCACATCTATGCCCACTTTTATCTGTAGGTACTGCAGCTAAGACCCACGCGGTTTCAAACCTGAACAGTTAGACCTAAGTTCAGTTTCACCTATGGCCCGCTTACGTTGCACCAGAGTATATGGATGATGCGTGTCGTGTTGATGTTTCTGTACTAGTGAAACTCCCGCGTGTAGTATCCCTACAGCGCCTTCGACTTTTTGTCTGGGGCTCAGTGCAATAATCATTCATTAGCCCGCGATATTGCTCTAAACTAGTTATTCATTACTATTTCTGTTAGCTCTCTGTATGGAGTGCCTCAATAGAGGCCCGACCACCAGAGGCACGATGTCCATAGGAAATTATCATCGAAAGCTCTACTAAACTTAAAGTTTCTCTCTTTCTACTGTGCAGTTTAAGCTGCTTGCAGACTTGGACGAGTCAGGCTCCTCATAAATCGGTTGTCATTTCTGGTTCATGACGCATCCAGCTTGTCAAGCATTTTCTGGCGCTCTATGTATTAATTAAGGCGAGCAGGGCTCGTCCAAAGGATATTTTCGGTTTGCCGTCAGACGGCAGCACGGGTACTAAATGACCATTTTGCTTGCCATTTTCGAGTAAAAATGTGTACGCCAAGAGGTTAGTATTGTGTTATCACCAGAATGATCTTGAGGCAATCAACAAGCTTTCGACGTCCGTCTGCGGTACGACAGGCTCCAAGGTCAGGGATCTAGTCGTTTCAGCTTGACCTTGCACTTACAAGAAACAAGAGCCTTGAAAGGTTCGGCCGCAGACATCCTCTTACGACAATGAAGCGATGCGCTCCCCTTGCAGTTCTGTTTGTCTCTCGAAAGCCATCTGTCCTGGCTCGACATTTTATTTACGTCCCCTCGTAAAAACAGCTGCCCGGTGCCGCAGACGCTTTCTCCCACGCAGCAGTAAAACGGTGAGCGCTTGTTTATCTGAAAACAACTCTTGCAGGGAACGCGGCGTGTATATTTATTTACACCGATTTGTTCGCAGCAATCTTCGGTTTTCCCGTGATCAGTCGTCGCAGTGGCTCTCTCGCAAGGAATTTTTCTTTCTCCATGCAACTCCGCGACCAACTAATTTTCCTTTTCGTTTCAGTACTGCCTTTCGCTAATACAAATTTCGTTTCGCATTAGTTAGCTTCCGTCCCTTATCTCTTAGGTCCTGCTTCGACGCCACCCGATATTTATTCATGGTTCTCAATGGGCGTGCATTATCTCCATTCCATTCTTTAGTTTTCTTTCCTAAGGCCTTTTTGCTTGTATTTCTTTTAGCTGTTCTAGTTGCCATAGAGAAACCGCGCAAAACAGCGCGCACGTTTGGCAAAGGACACCAGTAGTAAAAGCTACAGCGTGGCAAACGTAACGACATTATCGGAAAAACTGAACGCATCTTACCCTCTTATACATTTGCTTACGTAACAAGGGTAAACTTTGGGTAACAGTAAGGTTTCCTAGATGACGGTGGGATAATTTACTCACCCCTAAATTTCTGTTAACTTTCACGTACACCTCAGGGCACGTATAGCTTCGGTGAAATAATTCTCAGGCCACATGCTCTGCTTTCGAGCTGTGAATTGCGCTGCTAATGGGGCGCATGAACGTATCGAAATCCTGATGGGTCAGAGTGACCTTCCTGGCTCCCCAAAACATTCAATGTTTGGGGATGTCTAGAACTCCTGACAACAAGGCTTAAAAACAGACCTTGTGACCCAAAGATCTTTTACCAGGGCTGTACACGAGCATTGGTGTATTTTGCCTACATTGAACCGTGTAGCCGTGGCAGCAGATATGTCTTGTGCGGCTCAGCGCAGAAGACCGACTGCCTACCCTGCAGTACAACAACATCCAATGTGGCGTTGAAAGAAAACTGCTTTGATTTTTTGAAACTTTGGTTCCAAGAGTTCTCTCCCAATAACTTTGTAAGCGGTGCAGCCCTTCGGCTCCAAAAGTTACGCACATTCAAGCAGAACCTTATTCCCCGAACAAATATTTTTAGCTGCATGTGTACTTCGCTCGCCACGTGCAGTGTGTGACGAGATGGCACTTGCCGGTGGCGACATCGATAATTCCGCCTTTCATTCCTTGCACCCGAACATGCCTTTGTAAGAAGATGCAACTAGATTCAATTGTAAAGCTCTTAACGGAAATTGAGAGCACCATGCGAATAAAGGACAGCCTAGGAGATCAACTGCAACAGTGTCCTATTTGCCATAACTGACAGTGAACTGAGGGGAAAAGAGGGCTGCAAAGGGTATGGGACGTAAGAAAAGAGAAAAGGAAAGGAAAGAATTTGGGCAACCACGATGCGTCAGCAAGACTGAAATGAATTGTGCGAGTGTGTTGGGGGTATCCATTTGCGTTTCTCTTCTGCCTTCGTATACAGGTTCGCGATGCACATGGTTACGTAAACAGAGACGCGTCGCTTCCGGGAGAGACAGTTTCATGCTCGCAGCTCATAGGAAATTCAGAGCTGCCACACCGCGGATGATGCGGCGTCGCTGTGACGCTGCGTGGATCTCGCTCAGGGAAACACCCAGCCGGTGGAAGGTATGGAATATTTAGTAGATTTCGGTACCATAGATATCTCGAGGAGGAGCGAGCCGCTGAACAAAAGTTTGCCCAAACACGTCTTGGTAGGCAATATGGAAATTGAGTTTCACATCTAGCCCGGTAGACGTGAACAGCAGTCGATCAATATATTTTAGAGGCGTGTTTGTCACTGCATTCAGCTTTGGTGCATCTTGTTATCGTTGTGCTGCTTTTTATATGTTGTTTATTTTTTCGCTAGCAGCACGCATTGTTCTTCTAAACATCCTATGCCTCACATTATGTGTATAATTTTTGCAGTTTTTAAAAAGTGCAAAATTTCCCCCGACAATGTTTCACATCCGAATGCGGAGTGCATTTATTTTTAACTAATGGTGCTTTTCGGCATTGCACATCTACGTTACTGTATCAGTAGCGATTTCTTTCGAAATAAAATTCGACGTAAACAAAGTGCACCCTTCCCAACTAGGCAAAGAGATTAGTTGGCAGCAATAATGGCAGCAATATATAAATCGGGATAATTGCAGCAGGTGGATCTCTTGTCACATGGAGCAAACATTCTGCCTTATCGATCTCTAGTGCAGTATGAGAGGCATCCCTTGAATGTGTACCTCGTAAGCTTCGTTTTTCAGTGCCTCGTGTTTTTGTATTAAAGCTGGGCTGCCGGCTTTTCAGGGCATTCTCGGGCTTTGAAACATTATCTGCTGCAAGGACGAAGCTTGCTGTAACTTGGTTTGCTTGGAGGCTACTAACTGCAGCAAGTGTATTGTCGCTTTTAAACATCTGGAGAGGGAATGAACATAAATAAGATACCTTCCTTTAAGGCCGGGAAACCACCACCAACTTCCAAATACGTCTCGCAGCCCGAACCCACTCTTTTTTCCTTTCAGTTGGGCCAAGGAAAGTGACGTAGCACATGCGTCTGCGTTTTCTTTCATATCCAACAGGGCCTCACAATAAATTTACCGTGGACAATCTTGCACAACTTTCAGCGAACAACTTCTTTACCGCGTTTTATTTTTCCCTTTCTAATTCCTGGATGCACGAAACAATGTGTACTCATTTTTTCACTGGCCCAAACATATGCACGCGCATGAGGAAACCTTAAGAATGTTCTCTGGGCAAACCTTTTCACCTTATTGTTAGGACATCGAGTAACAAAGCTTATCAAGTTGCTTTTACACACGGACTCCAGCGCTGCTTTGTGCCTGGCTTCATTCATCAGGCAAAGTTGCTAGTTTCACGGAATTCTTTTTTTGATCCCTTGGGACAACACTTAGCGCATCAAATAAAAAATAATAAGCAAATCACAGTACACTGCAGAACCTCAAGAGCTTTCGTTGTATCTTTCTATACAGTGCTCTTTGCGGAACGACCGTGTAAACACATATAAGGACAATGACTTGGCGCATCATGCAAGATGACCTTCTGGAGAAAACTTTGCATTCTACACTCCACAAGAATTATTGGAACGCATTGTCGCAACCAGTGGACGGTTGCTTCTACCGAGTCGCAGAGAACGGTCTGTGTTATTTGCCCACGAGCGACCAGCTATAGGTCACAAGGGCACGCAACTTAAGGAGTTTAGTGCCTCGCCTGCCGTTTCCTTCTCATCGATTCGTGCTAATGGAACGTAATTTCCCTCGTGCGGATTCGGAAAGCGTAGGAGAGGCGGGGGAGTCACGGGTGGGCAGCGGCAATAGGTCCGGGCGCAGCTGGTACTCTGGCCAGAGTTCTCCGTGTTGGGCAGCCATTCTAGATACTGGGAAGGCCAATTTGAGTAACCGCGGCGTGGGCCGCAGTTCCTAAAACCCCCAGATTCAATTCTAGAGCCCGTAGCACCGAGTAATCCAAGTTTCCGCAGAAGAGAACAAGTGGATTCGTCTCAGCGACGGCCACAAACTTTGTTTCACGGTCTGTTTCCGAGTCCGCCGTAGTAGCCCTTCTTTTTGAAAAGAACGTCAACGGAATCATTCACACGCACACACACAAAACCAAACCGTGAACGAAATGGCAATCGACATACCTCTTTCCAAATCTATGGTATATACTTAAGGAATGTCTTCTCATCAGTGCGCGTGAACTAACTCGCCCTCTTCTCAGGCTCCCTTACATAGCCTCATCTGCTGAGTGCAGATTTTGCACTTACGAGGGAATCGCCGGTAATTTCAATTTCGACGCTTCAGTTTTTTTTTTGTTTTTACCTCAAAGAGCGGGCTTTCCTCAGCAAAAGTCTAATTCTGAAGAAGATGGTCGCAAGCAATGGCAGCCTGCTTCTACAATGGCCCTCTCTTATTGTTACAGTTGTGGAAATATCACCCAGTAACTTTTTGTCACCAACACTCTATATGTAAATGGCAAAAGGTGATAACAGCACAGGGTGCTGTTATTGTAAATAATATAACAGTAGAATTTTTCGTTTCTAAAGCGACTATCGCGTCTGAGCTACAGAACCATCAGCTCCACCATGCAGTTGGACTAACTGATGCTGCTTACGGAGCAAGCGGGGCACGAGTAAAATTGGCAGTGAGTATGATCAGCTCCGGAAGAAATCTAATGCGAATTGATGTTCACCCTCATTCCAGTAATATTAGGTGAAGTTAAAATTTTGTAGGAATACAATGGTAGAAGTGCAACTAAAATTGTAGACGCTTTTTTGCAGAACGCATGTGGGATCGTTCGTCGTTTCATGTTGGATCTTCCCACGCATGTTTGTCCCTACTCTGCCAACAAGGTCGGACTCTCATTCTAGGACCTACTGTAGCTCAGCGCTCCGGCTGACTTTAGCATTCGTGCTAGTATGAAGAATTCATACTTTTCTCCGGGATCCTGCCATGCTAGATTTGATACAAACCTCTGTGTTTGTTGTGTGTATGGATGACGAGAAAGGACCACTCGGTACTCTCGGTATTCATATTCCGCATTCTGAGACGCTAGCCTTGAATGTTGTATAATCGCTTCTAGTGGATATTAAAAAAACATCGCGTCTCTGCCTCTCACGTAACCGAGAGTAGAGTAAGCATGAAATGTTTACGGGCATAACACGAAGCGTACGCGGACACGACGAGACGCAGGCCTGACAGGAATGTAATGCAGCGCGTTCGAAACAGTCGAAAGTGCGTATAGGCGAAAGCGTTTCCGCACCACTTTGCCTATGTGACACTGGTGAAGTCACCACTGGATTACGTCACACATAATTGATGCCAAAGTAATGACAAATTACTAATTAGTGACTAATCACTGATTAATGGCTAAATATTAATTAACTGCTAGTTAATCACGCTTAAGGTTCGCCTTTAGGAGTGGAACGGGACAGCGTGTTGTAGCGCTACCAGGCAGTGCATGGAACGCCACCACCCGTTCGGTGCGATGCCTTGCCCTTTGAACGCGACGCTTTTTGAGGAAAGGAAATGGCGCAGTAATTCTCTGTCATCAGGGTGAACACCCGAACCGCACCGTACAGGAAGGGAGGAACGCCACCACCCATTCGGCGCGAAGATACCGGCGCTTGTATGCCGATCCTGTAGGAGGGGCTTAGAGAGTCTCGTTAAATCTCGTACGATGCCCGGATGCTCTCGTTTCAGTGCCCGGATGAGTGGAATTCAATGCCCGGATGTTGGCTCCCGGTCTCGGCGTGACGTCACCACACTGCCGACAACGGGAGCTAAAAGCTTTGGTTTGGTTTATGGGGTTTAACGTCCCAAAGCGACTAAGGCTATGAGAGACGCCGTAGTGGAGGGCTCCGGAAATTTCGACCACCTGGGGTTCTTTAACGTGCACTGACATCGCACAGTACACGGGAGCTAAAAGCATTTCATGCTTAAAACATCGGCGATTATTTACCTTTAACTGGATCGTCTCGTCAGAAGCGAGCTCCACATTGGAAGCTGCATTTATTAAGTGTCAAGCGCTTACGCTAAAGCAGCACTTTTTGTTCGCAGCATGATTTCTCCTAGTGAAGCAAGTCATGTTTGTCGATGCCCACCTCCCCCGTTTCCCCGCCATTAGCCTCTGAGAGCAGCAAGCACCCGGTTCTAAATGGCCTCTCCTCTGTAAGTTACACCCGTGCTTCACCAGTGGCCGCACACTATCTAATCGGTACTCATATCTACTAATACGACAGGCAATACGGGACTGAACTTGTCTACGAATAGAGTCATGAACTTGGGCGCATACTTTGAGGCCTCTTGAAACTTACCTAACACCACGGAGTTTCGTCTGAAATCTTCAATTCCATTGCCTTGTCTCTACCTTTGTGTCTTTTGCTCCTTTAAAGTGAAGGCATACGTAACCTGCACTGCACTGACGCGCGGTGACTCAATTGAGCGACCTCGCTCTGGCCAGATCAGGAGAACGCTGCGCAACTGTCGGAGCGCAGGCCAGCCTTGGGGGATTTGCGCAATGGGAAGACTTGCGTAACAAATAGGACTGGGCTGCTTCATCAACGGTGGCTATGCAAAGAGGACGCAGCAAAGTGGCTCTCTTCATTCGTTCTTCGGAGCTCAGTTATGTGACTTGCTCGTTCTCCAGCAGTACTGCCCTTCATTCTTTTGTTTATTTGAAATTTCTTGTCCCTATTGAACGCTATACCGATGTATTCGTGAGTGTGCTGTTAAGATGGGGTGCAATTAATGCTAACGAAATCAGTAGACGTTTTGACTCTGCTCTCTATACGTTGCAGTATAACGCACTTGAAACAACGACGCGCGCTTATCCCTGTAGTATAGGTGACGTGTTATAACGTTTATGACTGACGGAACTGGGATTCGATTTCAAGATGAGTGAGTTATTTTAAATGGCGCCGCTACTGGCGACCGGTCAACTCTTTTCACAAAACACGAATCAAAGTTTGACTGTTTTTAATTCCCTCTTATCCAGCAAGTTGCTCTCTTTCTGTGTGTGAGACCGCTGATGACCAAAGGTAAAAAATGCAGAGGCGACGTCTGTTAGGATGCTAGATAAATAAAACCCACCCTGAAGGAAAACCATGAAGAATCATGAAGAAGCACGAACCTCGGCATCAAATTTCAGTTTTTCGTACAGATCGACATAAACCTGCATGCTGCATAGTGCTTTAACCGACCAAAAAGTTCTGCCAACTCAGTGAGTCATGCAAAAAGCGAGCTGTTAGCATGAGTCTCGAGAAGTATACATTATCGGTAAATGGCGGAAGAAGAGCCTTCTATCCGACCTCAGTGTTTTAGAGGCTCAGGTACCTGGCACGGGGGAACAGTAAGCCGAAGGCAATCCGTTTGTCCATTGCTTCCTTTCCCTCGATACTCTCTGCTTTGATGCACAATTTACTCTATCACCTGAATGACTGCTGCAGAGACTTTATAGTGAAAAACTAAACGCCAGTAATCAAAGGATCGAATATGATTGGAAATAACAAGCGCAATAAAACACCCGCTTAACTATAGTATTCATTCCATGGCGCTAAATTTGTCCAGCCTGCTGCCGCTATTACTACAAATAGTATGTCATTAGAGACGGCTTCGCATCATCAAACACCATCTGCGCGATGCACTCTCCTTCTCTATTGTTTCACAACCGACTGCGTACACAATCCCGGAAGAAAAAAAATTCCGTCAACAAGCAGCGCAGAAAACAGCGCAAGCGGGAGAAAAACGAGAAAAGAGCACAAAAATAGCCACGCTGTCCAGTCGTCCGCCTAGCGGCGTTTTGAAGCGACGTCATCGGCGCGAACCCGTTGTGCACATATACATATTCCGAGTCTGGGGAGCTTAGTAGGCAAACAAACTTTCGCTTCAGCAGACCTCGGACCGCCGACAGCAGATGGTCGGAGGGCTCCTTCTGCGTTCAGCGGGGGTGGACGCACTGAGTTCGGTGGGCATGCTGAGGCCTCGGAACGTGTGTAAATAAACTCTCACCAGCTAGCCCGACCGGTAGCCCCTCCGGCATATAGGCGTGGAACTTCCTAGACGCGCCTGTTTGTGTTTGGCGCGCGTGCGTCCCAAATTTTGTGATAACTTACAGGTGCTAGCCTTCGGTTAAGGCGGAAGTTGGACGTCGCCGGTAATGCTATGCAGGTGGCTTCGCTGAAAGACGGTATAGAGTATTTCGTTTCCGTGTCGATTCGAAGAGAAAGTAAATCCGTTCTCGCTTCTCCAAGAATCATTTGTTCGTTTCTTCCCTCTCTCATTCTTCTCACTGATGTCAACAGTGCTGTGTATTGGATGCGAGGCATGCTTCACTAGATAAATAAAGGGTGTGGAAAGGGAGCGTATGGAAAGGAGGTGGCGAATGGTAATGTCCAGCGGAGTATTGCTCCTCCCTAGCTCGAGGCAGGAAGGTATAGCACGAGGTCAGCGAACTATATGAACTAAAGAAATAGAGAGGGGGCGGCAAAAACAAGATGAAGGGAAATAGTAAGAAAGCAAGCAAAAACAGAGTAAACCGAGGTATATGAGGGAAAGGTAGAGAGAAAAAAAAAGTTTTTTATCAAAACAAACACAGGAGTGACAGTGATGTCGGGTTTTTTTTCGCGTACTGGAACACACTTCTATCTTCCAGAGTTTATTTCTTTGATGACACAGAACACAGTCTCCGTGTCGATCAAGGGTGTGTGCAGAAAAAAACAATTCTAGAGGACACAAGCTCAGCCTTAATAAGGAAATGACGCGATAGTGTTGATGGGTTCGTGCCCATAGATGCGGAATTGGTAGTTCTAGACTGTAGATTCATAGATCTTTGAGAGTCCTGGAATCTCTGATGAACACATAAAGCCTTTGGATCGCAGCACGTGGTGAGAAATGGCGACGGCCCATGATGCGAAAGCGGTAATATTCAGTTAGCTGTCACCTACAAGGTGGGAATCTCCTCGCGTTATTTCTGCCGACATAGCTTTTAGAACGTAGCAGTGTTTGTTTCTATGCATTTTTGGTTTTTTCTAGCTACTGTTGTACATAATTATTGCTCCCCCCTTACACAATGCCTCCCTGGAGGCCTGTAACGTATCTGTAAATAAATAAATAACACGGCAAATTAACGACGAGTGTTTCGCAGGGCTCAAGTAAAGTGTCCTGATGTAGATTTAGGAAGGTGTGGGACGCCTTCTCGTAATTGATTGGTTCCCTCGAGGGTAAAGAATGCAAAAAAAAACCTGTAAACAGACTCATTTGTATTCCCCAGTATGTTCTCAAAAGGGTCTAGCGCAAGGAGAAATGGGAAAGTTGCACCCATTTTATTTTGTTTAGTTATTTTTTAATTGGGGCTTGCGCTCACTAAAAAAAATTTCTGTTCAACAGTTGACATTTAAAATACAATTTCTACAATTTAAACTTTATACGTTAAATCTCAAATGTCTATTGAAGATTTGTAATTTATTTTAAATATAAGTTGCGTTCCAATGTACATATTGTCACGCGCCTTCTTAGAACATCGACGGAAAAAGAAGAAGATCAGCGGTCGGACGGATCGGTAGAGGAAAAAGAAGATAAAGGGCAGAATGACGCTTGTAGGCTTCGTCGCGGTCCTGCTTCGATCGATCCCTCTGTAGATAAACCCCCGTGCGTACAAAGCAAGCTACAATATGAATTGAAACATAAATCCAATTTTTTAATTTTTGACACCAAATTCCAAATTCTAAACTTTATTTTGGGATTTAAAATTTAAAGCAATACCTTAACATAAAGCATTTGTTTTAAGTTCAACTTGAAATTGTTACGGCTTCAACTTCGTAGATTTCGTAAAAGATTTGCGAGCATGTTGAAGTGGAAGAAGGCAGAACTTTTAAAAAAGTATATTCTTACTGTATATTACCGTCTGTGATAAAATTTTATTAGGGATACGTCCTCCTCTAAATTGCGGTGCCAGAGCACACTGCGAGTCTCGAGAACGAGATTCGGATCCCAGGTGAGCATGAGCTGGTGCGAGTACTCTAAGTCTCCCCGTTTATTCTGAAAACGTCGCGAGACTGTTGCACATAGGCCATGGGCATGCGAAAAGGAATGCGTATTGAATAGTGAGGCTTTAACATATACTGCACTGAGTCCATATTCCGTTTATGCCACGGCAGTAAGAGGCAGGATGTCACTGCAGCTAATAGATCCCACGGTGCTCCCTTATGAATGAAAGCACTAGCGTGTGCAATCTTGTGGGCGACTTAGTTCATTTCATGATATTAGATGAGGGTTTGAGGAAGCGCTATACCCCACAAAGATTGAATGCAATATGTTTCGAAACATTTGGAATTAAGATTTACAGGGAAATCAAGCCCCGCCGGTAGCAAGAGAGAACATCCTGCTAGTATATGAAACAGCAAAAATTAACCAAAGGAGGCATCTCGAGTATGAAATGTAAGCCTTGGGAGCTCTCTCAGATGAAATCTTTGCCGGGGAAGCTGCAAACCTAAATAGACTGCGAAGGGTGGAAAGAAGTAGCAAACGGCATGTCACACTTCCTCTTTAGAACGATCAAAGGAAAAAAAAACATTTACGTCATATTCCTATGGTTGAACGGAAATTCGTACTTTCTCTGCATGCCTGGAAATTAGCACAACTACGCCTTCGCGCCTCGCACCCACGCTGCCGCGTGTGTGCACATATAAGCAAAGGGCTTCACAAGAAGCTACACAGGAGGCTCGGAAACGGGATCCTAGCGAAAAGCAGAACAAGTAAGTCCTCTGAAGAGTTAAGATAGCGTTGTTGGCGTCTTTAAAGCATTAAGGCTGGAGAAGGAAAAAAAAATCTTTGCTTAACAGAATAATGAGGCAGCCATTAACTATGTGCTCTTCTTTGTCTCTTTGTCTGCGTACTTCCGGCCACCACAGCTCGCCTTTCGGATAATGAAGTCAGTTGGGAAGCCCTGAAGCACAGCCATTTGCTCCAAGCCAATGGCGGCTCTCTATGATGATTCTTTAACTATATTTTTTTATTTTGCTGTGGCCTAAATTCAACGCGTGTAATGTCGTGCTATTTTAATTTGGCACGTTTTTACAGAGCTCCGAGGCTGCAGTCGCGTAGGCATCGCAGCCCCGAGGGATTAGAATAAGCTTTCTAAATGCAAATCATGCGCCGACTCGCGCTATCAGCGCTGTTTGCGAGTCGGCGGGGAAGTTTCTCGTAACTTGTTATCAGGTGATTGCTACAAACTGCAACAGTCCACCTCAAATGGCCACGCCCGTCGGAATCCCATTTGGGAGTCCATTTCTGGCATCCAGAACAACTGCGTGACTGCATTAGTGTTATGAGATCGGCCATCACGAACCAGACCGTTTAGGCATTTGCTTTATTTTTTAGATCAGCTGTAACAGAATGCAAGCAACCCTTTTATACGTGCGGCCTCCCTTGTTGCATGTGCCTAGTCTTCATTACACATAGGCATTGTGCAGACGCCCACTAAGGGTTCATATTAGCTTTGCTCGCTGTAGATGCAGATTATGCGCATTGATAATATTGCGTAAATTGCACGGAATGGGACTTTTTCTGAGATACGTGGGCCGCCCCTATCCTTTGCCGTAAAAGCGAAGTGAACGCAAAAATTAAAGGAAACAAGTGACAATCACGTGCAAGAGCAACGCTCCTATCAGCGTTCCTCATTAGATCGTAAAGCATGCTGGAAAGGTGTTTTTAGTGTTGAAACCACAAGGCGAAGATATGGTCTTGTCCCAGAGAGAGGGAGACACTAAGTTTGCAAAACTGAAAAGGGAAGCGCCCTAAATATTCATCCATCAGACAGGGGCACTAAGGCTCTTAAGTGATGACGCACTGAATTTTTCCAGTCTCCTTCTCCTATACTAAGCTTCTCCTTGGGCGCACTACATGCAACCAAACTGTGGAAAAAGCGCTCACGCGAAGATACAAAACAGGCGAGCGTAACCTGAAAGAATATTCAGATGGCAAACACGTGTCAGGGTCACAATTTCGAACAAAAGTGCCACTGAGTAGCATAAAGACATGTCTAATAGAGAATTCCTTTTGTACATTCTGCTGAAATTGGAGTTCCTCGCAATAATGCTTCTCTTTGCATATAGGGTTGCACGTGGCATGTATACAAACAAAAAGTTGTTCTGCGAACGACGGTACAAAAATAAAAAGGACAGAGTTGGAAGGAATACTAACAACGGGATACTGCGCGCACTGCCTGTGCTACAATACTCATTCTATATAAAGGCTACAGTTGCTTTTGTACGCCTAGTCGTGGATTGAGGACAAGATACTTTGTTCAGGTCATTACGCACCCGTGCTGCTCCTCACGCTGCGCCATAGATGTTGTCAATATACTATTGTCTTCTTCAAGTTATTGCTTGTAAAAAGGCAAAAATGGTCTTAAAGTAATCTCTTTTTCAAGCCATGAGGATGGGACATGCTGCAATGAAATCAAATACACAAGAAAACGCACAAAGGGTATGAGCTTTCGTAAGGGCCATGCATCTAGTGAACTTGAATTCCTGTCATCAATTTAGAAATTTAGATGTTGGTAGATTTTTATGACTTCGCCGAACAATTGACAGCATGAAAATAATGAAATAGCCTTTTAATTCTTCTAGTTCTAACAGTGCGGCCTATAAGGACATGTACTCATACTAAAAATGGTAAGGCAAGATATTCACTTATTCGCAACTTCACAGAGATTGCTTTATTGTGTTAGTTTATAAAGTATGCGACGACCGAACATAAATTAACACTTGGAACTCTCTTTAAAGTTCTGCAATAAAAAAAAAAAATAGAATGCGTGTTTATTCTGCAGATTCCCCGCCACATTTGTGGATGGGTTGCGTTAGTATCTGAGAGTATGTATCTATCATTCCGCTATATTTTCCGACTGGAACAAACGAAATACTACCGTTGCGCGAAACAAGGAAACGCAGCGCTTTTCACGGGAGCCCTGAAAGCAGAATCACTCTCAAACCTTAAAGTAATCTGGTGCAGTGCCGGCTACCACGAAGGGTGTGTTGAAAAATGAACCCACAAACAATAGGAGCAGTTGACGAGCAAGCTTGACTGTACCCACTCTTTAAAATTCCATCGCGCAGCCATTATACTTTGTAACGATGTTCAGAGCATCCTTTCAGTGTTCCCGTCCATTTTCAGGGCGTCCTTTTTTGTTTACATAATAAAACTGTACCACACTAGCAGATCTGTCAAGTAAAACTCTAGTTTGGGCGAGTTGGTTCATGATGAAATAAAAACTGGTATGGCGCAAGAAACGGGGACACAGAAGGCACACAAAACACGTCAGTCCTGTGTTTTGTGTGCCTTCTGTGTCCCCGTTTCTTGCGCCATACCAGTTTTTATTTTAGCAGATCTGTGTAAAGCAGTCACTTTAAATCGCCCACATTCCTTTCAATGTTTACCTTCTCGCCGCATTTCCGGCCTTACCCATCATTTCTGTTCCCTTTTTGTTTACTCTGGCTGCACTTTCCTAAACTTTCTTTCGCGCGTATAAAGCGGCTGCTTCAAAGCGAGGCGATGCCTTTGTGCTGGCGTTTGTAAGAGCGGATAAATTCTAGGCGGAAACAGAACGCAATAGCCGTGTGTAGAGATTTGCTGTAAAACGAAGTTACTGTGGTGTCAGCAAAGACTCTTCAAAGAAAATCCATCGAACACCAGCGCTGCGTTAGAGCTATGGAGTTGCGTAAATATTAAGGTGGAAGAAAAAAAAACAGCATTTTTTGGAAAATTTTGCGCACTTTGAAAGATCGTCTTTCCACACTTCGTCTGATGCTGGCGGCACCGGTCAGTGTAAAGAAGGATAGATCAAGGGTCGCTCGGAGGCTGCAGCTTCTGCTTTAACGAAAGGATGGCTGCGTCCAATTGATGAAGATCCTTTCTTGCTTGGTTTACGGAAAGGAAGCCTTTCTTGTCTTCTCAACCCTCTGTACTAAGCTGACTAGGGGAGGCCTAATAAATCGGTGCAACACAGTGGGAACTACAGAAGATGACATAGGTAAACAGAGATGGAAATCAAGGAGTAAGTAACGCCTTGTGTTGGAACACCACTGCGGTTTTTTTACTGACACCCATATTATTAGTCAGCCCGTATACGTGTAGGCTAATTACATATTTTATCCAATATCGGGCAGCTTTCTCCTGTAAGATAATTTCAATAGACATTTCATTTAGCCGGTAATGAAATTTTTTTAAAGGGTAGACTTTCGAATCCTGCTAGGTGATTATCTTTCGAGCATCCTCTCATCTGCACAGCTTTTCAGGATAAAAGTGAACGCTTACTAGTTGAAGCGCGGCGAAACAAGCACTGCAGCTTAGTCCGGAGTGCTTCGGAAAGCTTCCACGGGGAGTGATGAAAGTCTGCTACTCGAGCCGCGAATGGAGCTTTTGTTTGCTACTTTTAAACCCGGCTCCGTGAGATAAGCCCCGAAACCTCTACCTGTGTCATCCCCTGCCTGCCTTGCAACTCCAAAAAACGATTAGAGCTTAGCCGGTGGAAAGAGTTGTAGTTGCTGAAACGCAGCTACAACTCTTGCGTCACTTCACTTGCGTCAGATTCCAGGATAGTTTCTTAACCCTCTTTAAACAGTTCGTTAACCCCGATTTGGGATCAAAAAGGGGGGGAGGGGGGTGGACATAGCTTTCTTTATTTTTCAGAGCTTTAGAGTCGATGACGGGATGCTTGAAAAAGTGAAGGACTCGGAGCAAGCTACGCAGACGGAGCGACACATTCGTTGATTCAGCAATATGTGTCAAAGGAAAAAGAGTTTTGAGGAGATATCTGGAGCGAAGTCGGTGGTCTATAGTGTCACTCTAGATAGCTACCAACAGAGGCAAGTCGAACATCTGATCTGATTTTTATTTAAATTGTCTTAAGAGAACTAGAGTTCAAGAAAAATTTTACGGTTGTTATGTATTTGCTCACGAATTCCTGAAAAATAAAATGAAAATGTACCTGACACTGCATACAGATCCTGTCACCACAAAGCGAAAAAAAAAAACCCATGGAGATCATGTTATTTAATGCAGTTCAGCACACCTTATACACGTCCTTGCATGATGGCTAAGAAGGAAAAAAAGAAAGAGATAAAGGAAGGATATCAATCTCTAACGGACGGCAACAAATGAGCCGATTGTAATGGGCGCCTGAAGTGCAGTGCTGACAGCAAAGACAGCTCCATATACGTATCCAAGCATGCGAGATCTTCACTGGAGCTGATCTTTCTCGTTGCGGCTTCCTTCTGAGTGAGTGTAGTTTAAGTCAGCTCTGTCATCGTCCGTTGCCCTGTTCTGTTGGTATTTTATTAGATCTATGTACTTGAATTGTGCTGTGTATTATTGTACCCTCACTGTTGTAAAGAGTGCATGCGCTGGCCCATTCACGCCTTTTTGGCGTTTTGCCTGTGCACTTAAGTGGACCTTACAGAAGAACGAAGGAGAAATTTTAAAGAGAGTGAAATAACTACAATATTTTTCAGGGTTCATCAGTAACACATTCTACAAGAAAGCTTGCGATGAGGCGCCTTCAACGAGAATTAGGCAATATTTTATTTTGGAAGAGACCTGCATAAACTCCTTTCTTAATACTCACTCTGTTTTATACTTGCTCTGCTTCTACTGGTCAGAATAATTGATTTCGAGCTAGCCGTGCATCCGTCTTTTGTTTTGTGTGCGTTGAACTTTCGTGCCCTATCTCTTCATTCCTCAAAGTGCTTTAACATTCCTCCTTTGCATCCAATACTCCTCTTAATAGCGTAATCGCAGATACAAAAAAAAATTGCCTCGCCACTCCATCATATCGACTTTGTGCCCATGCTTCGAGTACACCGAGAACATGAGGCACTAAGCCGCTAAGTACCACCAAAGAAAACAATAAACATGCTGTCGAGTTGCTCGATGGGGTTCATCTGCTCGGTAAAGACTGTTCGGTGACGCAAAGTTTTGCTTAATTCATACTTTTTGTTCAGTATGCATATCAACCAACTAGCCAACTTTCTGCTCTCCTTATTCCCTAATGCATACTCATTCGCCGCTGGTTAGCTGTCAGCATTGTGAAGAGCCTAAACACTGGAAGTGCGCAAGCATTCCTCTGCCTTGTTATACCGAAACGCACCGATGAGCCCTCCCTTTACTGCGCCGCTGTTTGATAAAACACTCATGAGCCGTAGCCCTTGCTGGTAAGGAAAATCCTCCTCCGCGTTGTGTAGCAGGGTGCTAAGCACTCAGGCATGAAGCTTATGATAGTATTTATATTTAATTTTGTCTGTATGCTTGCGACGTATAGGAAAAACGTGTGGGTGTCTGCGTCAGTACATACGTGAATGCATCGAATCGTTTAGTGATTTTTTTGCGTGTGTTCGCTTTCTCCGATAGAGACAGACATTAGATACATATTAGGCGTCATGACAACCGTCGTAGGGACTCAACGGCGACGAAGAATAATTTAGGAACCTGGGCTACAGCTGCGTGGAAGATCAGACGTGAAAGAGAAGTGAACGCGATTGCGATAGTGACGTCGGTTGGAGTGTTGTAACAATGCACACAGTAGCACAGATGTACGGCTTATGCAACTATGAGAGACCTTTAGGGGCCAGGGCTTCGCAAGTCGTCACACTGTCTGTTTATTTTATACTGGCTACAGATAAGCTCGTGGCTAATATTTTATAGCGCACGGAGCTAGCGTCGTACTTGCCTAAGCATGAAAAATAAATGCGATGCGTTTGTCACTGTAGTAGAATAAGCTTATAGCTGCGCTGTCGGCATACTTAGTTTAACAAATGCTGGCTCCCAAGATGTATCGCAATATTTAACGCAAAAAACATCGTTCTCAATGGGACGAAGACATGCATTGGATAGAAGCCCGCCCGGTTGCAGTGACACCTAAGTTTTTCCCGTGAACAGACAGAAACAATGTGTGCTGCATTAATTATAAAAATGGCGCATAATGTCTTCAGGCAAAAGAGCCCTTCCTGCGGCCATAAAACAGACATGTTGCTGCTCACTTTGGTAAATTAATAATGGTTACTTTTGTCGTTTTGCTGGTGTTTTCTTCATTCTTGGGACTTACATAACTCGATAAGCCTTTACAAAGCGAACAAGGGTAGGAGAACCTAAGGGTGCTTGCCAACGTGTCGACAAGAGGACTTGTCTTATTCTTGGCAAAGCATTAAGGTCGGAATAATTAAACATAAGTTGATGATTCTGTGTTTCACACATGGAATCTATATATCGTTGTTTTTAAAGCAGTGTTGCTTCCAGTCTGTATCTACAGGCAATTCACGGTAAGTAACTACAAACAAAGTAGCAACACGGCGCTAGTACTCTGTGGCAGCATTCCTGCTTCTCTGAGCAACTCCGAACTGACGTAATTCTCGCAGTGGTCTTCCGTTGTTTCCATTACAAAGTCTTCACAGCAGCTGCCTCGGTCAAAAAGTAGAAGGCGTCAGAAGCTTCCCTGTTCCACCCAGTGGTCCTGATGGGTTTCCTGGACAGCTAAACGCTGCAGGGGAGGCCGATGAGCCATTCCTTTCTGATGCTTCACCTAGCACGCTTGATGACCCAGTGCGCTACGGCAGTCGCCACGTCGTTCCTTGGACTCGACGGCCGCTTCGTCGTTCTGTAGGCCCAGCGGAACGAGCCGGTAGGTACTGCCGTAGAACTAAGCGCAACACAGGCGCAGCGGACCGAACACGGGCGGCAAGTTGGCCGGGCTTGGCTTCCCTCAGCCCCACAGAGGGGCGATTAATCGCCGGTGCGGGACACCGTTGCGTGCTAGGCAGAGAGCGTGAAAGCCGGTCGTTAGTGGGTTTCTTGCTCCTTTTCGGCGTCGCGAGCTCGTCCCGACGGCCACGAATAGAAGCCAAGGAGGGAGAAGAATGCGACAGGCGCGTTGCCGCGGCCGGTCTGCGCCGCGCATGTTCGGTGCAGTGGTGTTGGAGGTGGCGCTGGCGGCTACTTTTGCGCGTCGAGAGTGCACGCATTATACTAGTGAATCCTTTTGGCACGGGTGGTTGCGTTTTCCTTCTTATTTACTTTAGCTGGTAATGCTGTATGGGCTCTGCCGGGCACCTGGCGTTTATCCGTCGATCTCGTTGTCTTTAGAAAATCTCTTCCATTAGTGTTCTTTGATACATTTCTTTCACGAACAATGCATCGCAAAACGCTATATATACCTCATTTGCGTGGAGGTTCAGTTAGCTTCAAAACTTGAACGCAGAGAAGTAACTTATTTCAGTTACGAAAAGACAACCTTCTTAATATCTTCTAGCTTGAGAAAACTGGTATGTAAATTCAGGGGGCCTGAGTACGTGCTTTTGTTGGGGATTGTTCGAATATGAAAGTACCAGATATAGCCACCAGGTGTTTGCCATTGAGAGCTGTACACGAGCGAATTGCGGTAGATACACGGCAGCGCCATCTTGTGTCGTAACTCACAACATCTTGTTCAGCACTTGATCATTACAGTAGAATGCAACACAACAGAGTGCAATGCAGTGCAATATAATAAACAGAATACAGTGTTGGCCTGGCTTATTCGAAAGTGTGTCTGTAGCCGTTCTCATGCAACATAATTGCAGTGAGAGTTCACTGAGCACTGTTGATGATAAGAATAATTGTGTTGAAGTCCTGGATATAAATCAACAATCATCATTAAGGCAAAAATGAAGGTTTTACTGCTGGGGCTAACTTCGATTGCAGGCAAACCTGATATCTTTCACGTGGTACTTTACATAGTGTTTGCGCGAATTTTCTGTGGCATGCTGGTGAGTTGATTGGAGGGAATCCCGGCACGATGTCTCATATTACACAGGATTTCAACAGCAACGTGCGTTGTGAGTCGATGGCTGTGAGCAAAGCCAATGGCTCCTGAGAAGGGTGATGAGCAGGGCTGTTGGATCCGCGCACATGTATGGCCAGTGAGCTGTTATACTGAATATTTTTTCAACAGCGCATGCTACACAAGGACACAAGACGAGGAAACACACACACGAGCGCTGAACTGCAACTTTATTTGAGAAAAGGCGCCAACCTCTACATATATACCCTCAAGGAACCGCCCACTAGGGTAAAACCTAAAATCACTGCACGTGTCAAGCCACAAGCAAGAAAAAATATTCAAGAGTTAAGCATACAATACAAGGGTGACCAAGACCGCAAAAAAGAATAAAGATTACAAGAAGCAGCGAGAAGAAATTATTTCACTTGCCCTTTTTTTGCGTAACAAACAGTGGGCAGAAATCGTTTTTAAAAGTGGTAAAAGCACAAATCGCGGTAACTAAGCATGGTGATGACCGAGGCGAAAAAACATCTGAAGTGCATGAGGGCCAACGACTAACACGGCTAAAAAAGTGGTGCCAAATGAGATGTAAAAAGTGCTAACGCGAAGACTAAAAGAGATAAAACAGAGGTACAAAGAGGAGGGTAAAAGCAAAAGTAAAAACGAAGGAAGAAGTACCGGAAAAAACCAGGTCAAAATCACATAAAACCAGACAGGAACGCTATCTCTTTGACAGAGAAACAGAAGGCGTACTAACGCATTCACTCTTGAGGTTACAAATATTGGCTGCTTCTATTATTTCGCGAGTCAGCTGGTAGGGGCATTTCTTCAGAATGGTTGTTCTTTTGAACATAGGGGTGCATTGTTCATTAGAACCTAGTTTAAGTTTGCAATTCTTGCAGTGCACTGGCAAGTTCCTGAGTGATGAACCAGATAGATCCCTACGATGCTCCATTAATCTTTCATTAATACATCGGCCTGTTTGGCCGATGTACGCCTTTCCACAAGAAAGAGGGATCGAGTAGACTACACCCTCAGCGCACGTGACCAAGGGATCTCTGTGCCGCGTGGTACAACCGGAGTTAATTTTTGTCTTTGCATTGATTCTCCGGCACAGTCTGGAAAGGCGCTGGGGGGCCGTGAAAACGACATCAACACCTGCCTTTTTTTCGCCTCGGTCATCATCATGCTTAGTTACCGCGATTTGTGCTTTTACCACTTTTAAAAACGATTTCTGCCCACTGTTTGTTACGCAAAAAAAGGGCAAGTGAAGTAATTTCTTCTCGCTGCTTCTTGTAATCTTTCTTCTTTTTTGCGGTCTTGGTCACCCTTGTATTGTATGCTTAACTCTTGAATATTTTTTCTTGCTTGTGGCTTGACACGTGCAGTGATTTTAGGTTTTACCCTAGTGGGCGGTTCCTTGAGGGTATATATGTAGAGGTTGGCGCCTTTTCTCAAATAAAGTTGCAGTTCAGCGCTCGTGTGTGTGTTTCCTCGTCTTGTGTCCTTGTGTAGCATGCGCTGTTGAAAAAATTATTATGAATAACCAACTAGCCCGTGAGCTGCTGGAGAGTGCAGGTGCGGGAAGAGGCCACACTTTCTGACGGTGCTTTTACTGTTTCATCCGGCCCATCTTCTCATCGTAACTATAATTAGTTTTCACTGATATTCAAAATAAACGAAACGACCACGAAGAACATAAGAATGTCACGTAGCCAGATATATCATTGAGACCTTATATATCAGTGAGAAAAAATGTACTGACTTACAAGCACCACAGCTTTAAAGGGAACCCAATTAACACTTATATACAACTTCTATCGGCCGCAGTATAGTTAATATAAAAATATATTCCAAAACACGAGAGCTGATGCAGGTTGGTCAATGAATGAAAGAGTTCTACAACAGTCACAAAAATAAAAGTAGTGCAAAAGTACTGGGCAACTTTGCGTTTCGAACAAGTTAGGTACGTTTCTCATATATGCAGTTCCGCTCCGTTTAAAAACCTGAATAATTTTAATGGACCAGTTGAAAAACCAGCTTAATGATCATTACGAAGAATTAGAACTCATAGACCATTTCTTTGTCTATAGAGAGTGACTTGGTTAACATCTACCAAATTTTTTGTTTCAAACCGTGAAAGATACATCAATGAATGCATAGCTAAAATGCCGATTCAGATTGCCTAAAAATGAAGCTAAACTTTGATCTTGACGGCCTACGATGCCGGAAGGTGAACTTGAGCCTTTGAACATAACATTATACGTCTAATAGTTATTTCTGGTATTTAAACGTCTTTTAGTCGGGCTCTGCCGTGAACATAATGCCTGCGACTGCTCATCTATGAGGTTTTTTAATAAAAACATCTCTAAACGTTCAAAAAGTTCTCTGAACCGCTCTTTTGTATTTTTCACTTGTTATGTGCTCGGGTTAAGTGCTAAAAAGAGAAAATCATCAGAAATAAACTGTTTGCTTCCCGTGATTGCCTTATCTTCAGGTAGAATTAGATTTGGCTTAATCGCAAATATGGCAGGTAAAGTTGGTCTTCGTAAGATCTGGGTGTGGAATGAAGGAAAATAAGATGTGTTTATTAAATGCCTTTTATATTAAGACACGAAGGTTCGAATTCAGGTACGGAAAGATTTGCGCGTAAATGGAGTAAATGCTGAGCATTTGAATCGAAAGCGCTGTGCGCGAGTATCTGGAATGCTTGACTGTCAACTAACTGCTAAGAAGTTAAATTAAACCCCTAAATATTACCCCGGCATGCTATAAAATATGTGACATGCGGTGGTAAGAACGAATTCTTAAGTTTTAATTATGTACGTTAAGCAAAGTACGGGCGAGCTATGATTAAAATTCTCTAGACATAAGCTGTCTTGTAACTGATGCGAGGTGTATGCAAATAAAATTTTAGATAGTTATCAGCAATTTATTCTCATCCTAAATATTACATTATTTAAAATAATGATGAACAGCTCACAGAGATGCCGTGCGTCTATGGAAAGTGGAGGAACCCATAAGGTAGCGCCAAAAGCAGACCACCGTCTATCGTTGAGCTGTTTTCCTCAGAAGAGTGCCAACGGTGTTCTTGTCCCTTCGTCTTTTACTCCTGCCTACTCAGCTAGTTTAGCCCGACGCATTAAAAGGAGGCTTCGTCCACGTAATATTTTCTCCGCTTGCTGGCATACAATGAAACATTTATGTGGCTGACAGCGGCACAAAATTGGTTAAAGCGCGAAAAAAAGTTCGTTTCCCTCCGCGTGTCAACAATTTTTCGCCGTGTTTGTAAACACAACCCTCGTACCATTGCGCAATACAGCGGTACCGGTTTAGCAGGCAGCAAGGGGGAACAGCTGGAATAGGTACGGTGCCAGGATCCCACTCCCACATGATTTCTCTGCGGCTAAAATTACAAGCAACCGCGGCGCCGCGGAGCCCCAGTCTCTTGGCACGGCTAGCGCGCTGCCGTTCACACGTTTTGCGTCTTTTGTTCAACTTGACAAAGCGTGAGACTAACTCTCGCCCTCTGCTTCTCGTCCGTGCGCGTAATAGCGTTCAGCGGCGTCATGCAGTGCGCCACTCCTTCAACCGTTGCAGTTAGGAGAAAAGGCGCAATAGCTTGTTGTAGCGTTCCGCCAGACGGAGAGCGGTTGCATTTTGTGCACTATACCTGCATGCTCTCGGCGGAAGTGAAGGAAGAGGCTGCGTTTGGATCTGGCAAGACCGAGTGTGTGGGAAACAGCCATAGGTTCCGTCTTAAACTTCTCTGTTGGACTACTTTGTGCCGTGGAAGACCAAGGGCGCCGATTCATACTCCGGCCTTCTGTTGTGCTGCACGCAATTACATTACGACGGCAGGTCCAAGTGGGAAGCTTCCTTGGCAAGGGACACTTCATCGCTCTCAACACCCGGCATGAGCTCATTGTGTAGGTGAGGGATCTGGAATCACTGCTCAGAACGAAGTCCGACGCGGACGACTGCGCTTTCGGCTGCGCCAGTAGAGGTACCGTTCTCGGTATTCTTCCTACTAAAAGAAACTAACACTTGATATTTAACTCTGTTCATGGCCATGTACTGCTAGCTCTTGCGGACGAACACGAAACAAAATAAGATGTAAAGATACTGATAGACTGAGAAGTAAACAAAAGTTTTAGCTGCAAAAATAATCCGTACAGTAGTGAAAGAAGTAGAGAGCCTGGTGACATGAAAGAAGCCTGAATATGCTGAGAGTTGTTTCAAAAAGTTGTTACTTCTGTTCATTGTTCTATTTCCCCACTCACATAGTTTTGCGCTAGTATGTTTTGTCATGGCCGGAAACTCCCGAGATGCGGATTAAGTTTTCTAAAACAATTAGTGATCAACTTGTGTGTATTTCTACCCGCCATGCGTGCAACATCCGTATACTTTTTTTTTAGGGGAGGGGGGGGGGGGAGGGGGGTCATATTTGTCGGGCTGCTTTGTTTTAAGCCAAGTACATAAATTCTGCGAATTAAGCGACCTTTGCGGTTTTTAAATAATTTGGCTTTTTGCTGCGCACTGAACTGTCTATTTTCGTACAGTGTACAGATGCTGATTGCACAATATTGAAAATGTGTTTCTGTTCTGCGGCTTTGAAAGTGCTCGTGTATTTTACTAGGAAGCACTTTGCGTATTCGGCATCGTTATGGCGGCATAAAGTAAGATCAACTTCCGGTGGTCCTGTTTATGACTGATGGCCGTCTGGAGGAGGCAGGCATTCAAGGACGGCTCTCATGAAATCGCCTCCCACACGACCTCTAAGGAACGGGGAGGCAGCAACAGCTGTACTTGACATTTAGATGCGAGGGATGTATAATCTTAAGTGCCGTCCGAAGTTGCCCCTAAAGTGCGCTAATAAATCGTGTCTACGATGGCAGACCTTGTAGTAGACAAGTGTTGTGTCAGTGCGACAGAAAATCCTCCAGAAGCGCCCCTTTTTGCGGAATTAAATGTTGGGATCACATGAGATTTTGAAAGCAGATATCTTCTGAGCAAACTAGCGACTAGCTTTGATAAGTGCAAAGTTTAGTATAAGGCTATATTTGTAGAAGCTACTTGTCTTTGTAGTGTCTGTGAAAGGAAAGAACTGCTGCTTGATTACTTTGCGGACTGAGTGTATGGGGTAAATTCAGAGCTGAGTTATAGCGAACGAAATAGAGGACCGCTGTAAACGCCAAATCAACGATGCCCATAAATCAAGGGAAGAAACTAAGAAAAGAACTGTTAAAGGCGAGTAACTGAAAAAAACTATTGGACGCATAGGTAACGTTGAGACTGCAATGCGAAAAAGCTAGCTTTTGTGCTTGCTAAAGCTTCTGTTGTAACTTTTGCATGTGTTTACGTCAGTTTCTTTGCTAGCTGCAATATCAGGTACGCGCGACACTGTGACGGTACTGACATTTGCATATACACCATTTTTTCGGATTTCTTATTTTCATTTTATATCTCTCGAGAAATCAGCGAAATTTCTGACACAAGATGAACTGGCAATTGCCCTAGACGTGAAAATAAATGTTATCTACGCTGCTCTCTAGGTTGCCCACAACTCGCTGGGCAAGTTCTGATAACAGCTGAAATTTCTATGAACTAAGAACTCTGCATGAGGCCACTCAGAGATCACTTGAGTAAGGACCATTCTCGTGACCCATAAAGCGTTTCTGATCGGTTCTCAGAATCATGACGTGTCTGATGTGCCTCATAGAGCGCTTGTATTTGGTCCCCAGAATGCTGACATCATAACCCTCATGAGCTGTCGGACGCCTCTGACTGGGACTCATAATTCGAAATGCATAATCAGAATTCGCTTCTACAATCGTTCCAGTGGATGGAGCATTGAACGTTGATGTTAAACAACGGATGTTGGCGAAAACCACGTACTTACATGGCGGGAGCAGTGCGTGTTATCTTTCTGTGGCTGCAGATCGCAGTGAGCGGATACAAGCAACAAAAGAACAAAGAACACTTAATCTGAAATCTCGAATACTTGAAGAATTTAAGAAGAAAATATATCAACGTGTGAGTAAAATATCTTTATTACTTCAATTACCTTAAATACAAGCAGATATTGAATTGCAGAAATCACTCAAAATTACTGCGCTGTAGCAAATTATTACCAAGTGTACTTATCGTAAAATAGACTGTTCAAGTGTCTGCTGAATGTGTGGCCACTCTCGCTTGCTTATTTCGCATTGCATTCATATATTGCAGAAATGATGCGTGCATATAACTCGTAAATGCATGAAGGCACTCAAATGTATTTTTTTTTCGTCAAAGTTATATGCCCAGGGGCATGTTAGGAGAAACCGCCGGACAATTTAGAAGGATTTTCTATTTCGTAACTTTTTGATAACGTCCGCATATCTGGCGAACAAAGAAAATAGTTGTGATCAGGATGTTAATTTAGTCTATTAGTTTTTTTCGAATGTCTTCACGTTCACACATGATTTAGATGTCAGCGACAAGGACACGTTTCTTCGCTTTTGTAATTTTCGTTTTTGGAATACCATTTCAGTTTCCTCGCTAGAGCTTGACGCCAAAAGGAATTTCCTACTCTTTATTAGAACGTTTCTTTACGCTGCAGAATAAGGCTTTGTAAGTTGAATTTAACGCTGTGCACGGTCGGTATAGCTTTATCACTTTTCTTTATGTTGAAAATAAGAAAGAGCGCGCCGGTATCCCAGCGAAAAAAGTGTCAATCCAGTCAAGCATCGGTCCTTTGAAAAATGAAAAACGCTAATGCTTCTAAATAAAAACAGCTAATGTCCCGATTTCCTTTCGCTTGTCTCTTTTCTCGATTTCGTGAACAACCAATTTTTCTTGGAATTTCAGGCTACACTTAATGGAAGACATTTGTATTAGAAAGCGTACTTTATAGTAACACGATCCTGAATTTGTGCCTTTCTACTTATTAAATTGCTGCCTACTCCTGTTTTTACAGTTTTAGTAGCTTTGAAGTTTCTGCGCCTTTTTACTTCGTGTGACGAAACTCAACATGCCTAGACATTGTGCCAAGAACGTTCCGTGGGTGGCGTTCATGGTGTTTTGCGCCGAGCAGTTTGGTCCTTAGTTGCGCTAAGGTACAAACGATCGGCGTTTGTTGGTCAAGTACGAGGTATTCGCTTAGTTACGTGAAGAAAGAACTCATCCTTCGAGAGAGCGCTCTCTTTTTTTGGTACTTTGACGTAAACATTGTGCTCTTACCCACGTCATCTGCGCGGGGTAATTTAACCTGCCATTTTGTCATGTTATTTTATTGCCTGAAAGTGCTTAGCAGCAGTCGGCGTTCAAGAGTGGTTGAATGAAATTAATGGTTGTGAATTTCAGAACTGGAGGCTGGCTGCAACAAAATGCAGCTCTTCACGATACTAAAGGAATGAGGAAGTGGGGGGGGGGGGGGGGGGGGTGGGGGGGGGGGGGGAGGGCAAGAGTAAGCTTGCCAAAGATTCTAGCTACAATTGCCATGCGGTGCTGCTGGAACATGGTGGAACAAAAGAAAACTCAGAGGTTATATTGCCTACATTTTGGCTTCTTTTTGCGAGAGTGTCTTAAAACTGACAAAATGGAACCCACAATTTTACTGTTATTCATATTACACGAGACGGGGATACATTGACTGCCATCAAGGAGCGAGTATGGAGTCGTGCAGATGTGGCTGGCGGATTGGGTTACGCAAGTCATCGAGGGAGCTATCAAGGTTTCCAACTTGTTTCACCTTCATAACCACACATCCAACATCCCTATGGCCTTTTTTCGTACTCTCTTGAAGAAACATTTTTTGCACGACAATGAAAAAAGTTTTAACACTAAAGCGTTTAAGGCCTCGTTTTCCAGAAAGTCCGGCGTCGGTGTTGTAAGCGAAAAATCATGGGCATGAGTAGGGCAGTGCCCAGAGAGCAACCTTGGAGGCAGGCGTGCCACCTAGGTCATGTGACCTTGTGACGTCAGCACAACCGGCCCACTGGATTGTGGGCAAACAGCGCACCGTGCCAGGTGGCAGTTAATTGAATGATTGTTCGCTTGGGAAGAGCAATCTGGTTTGCACAAGGCCCACTGCTGCGTGCACCGGAACATCGCAGAGCAGTGGCGCACCGCAACATTGCTCTTTAACACGCACCACAACATGAACCGCAACAATGGCGCAACACTGCGCCAGGAGGTGTACGAGGACTCTCAGGGATCTATTAGCGAATGACCAATTCTACATATACGGGAATGAACCTATTATACTATCGCGTTATACCCTTAAAGAGGAGCTTAGGTGCCCCCTCCAATTTTTTTTTTATTGGAGGCGTCGCTCTGAGGCGTTCCTGTACGAAGGCAGAAATGGCAGACATTTGTAAAGGTGTCTAAAATGAAAACAAAAAAAATATGGAACGCGGCTGTCCAGCGTCAGACATGACATGAATTCAAGCCAGGGCAGGCAAGTGTAATGCCGCGCCTCGTATAGACATCGGTACTACTGCATATGCCAGACGCTGTGATGAAAAGCTGCGAAGAGGTACTCTCCTGGGCTCCGTCCTTCGCACGCGTTAGCTGCTCGGACGGGGTAGTAAAGTACAGGCGAAACCGACAGGCACTCACGAAAAGAGACAGCAGTGTTTATATATGGCCTTTTATTTCTCGCCAACACGCAGCTGACCTTGTCAAGAAATATGCCGATGTACACACACCGCCATGGCCGACGTTTTAGCTTTAACTCGACCCCGTCGAACCATGGCAAATATTGCCGAAACTTTTTTTTGTGGCTTCGTTTTAGTTCCATCTCTTTATTGTGGTCGCAAACTAGCGGAACTATCTATACTGCGTGCTTCGCCCCCGCAGTTGTTTTGGCAGTGCGCTGGGCCGCAGTTCTTGTGTATTGTGTTTCCTCTGAATGTTGTCAGCTTTCAACGCTTCGCATAAAAATAAATAAAAAAGGAAAGAGGACGCAATAACTAACTCACAAAATTGTACCTTATAAAATTTTTTTATTGGCAGCGATGTAAAACGGTTTCTCCAATAATGCCCTTTCCTGATTGTCCATCTGAAATGCACCTGGACATTGGTCTCTTGTGTCAGTCGTGTCAACCATAAGTCCAACGAAAACTGAGGCACAAGGAAAAAGTGCACAGCCAAAGGAAGCCACGAAACATAATGCAGTGAAGTTGCGTTCTTTGTTCAAAAATGTCCGACGTTGACTTATATGAAGTTTGGATGTTTTGTTCTGATGAGGTTCTTTTTTCGGTTAATCTCAGCGGGCAACATGAACGTTTTTTCTAACGAACAAAGTGCGACGCTGTACACGAAGCACGTAGCGTCTGACTCATTGAAAAGCAATTCATTTTAAAATTGCGGCAGCGCCTGAAACTTCTTTTTCGCCGCAGAACTCGGGCTGCGAAGTGCGGACGTGTGACAGTTATTTGTCAAACAGGAAAAAGAAAAGGGTACAGGAAAATGTGCCGCTTTCCGGCGGAGCGATCGTGCGTCGCCTTCTTATTGCTCTTTCATCTATTCCCGGACAAACCGGTGCGCACCTTTCGTTGCCGTGCTTCGCAGAAGCTGGAAGCGGCGCTGTAAAAGCGGCGACGCCAGCGTGGCTAGAACAAACACAATGGGTGACGCCACTGGCTGTGTGTAAGTGCCGAGGGAAGAACGATCCGCAGAGGCCACCTTGTAGCTGCCGTCTCCGAGGTCATTTCCGGGCGCCCTTCCATTTCCGCCCTGTTGGCGTCACACTTGCTTCGTTGCCTTCCGTTTTTTGTGCCTGCCCTTGCCGTGGTAGAAGCGCGTCTGAGAACGACGATGCCGCTCCACATCGTTGCTGTCTTTCCTGGCACGAATAAAGATCTTTTCTTTTTTTTTTCAAATTACGATTCGAGTTGGAATCATTTTGTTGTTTTCCGCTTTCAAATGCTCTGTTGCACATTCACCTAAATGCCAGAAAAGAAAATATTCATACATTTTGCATTCTCGGGACTTTGTTTTCTCACATGTGATATATGTGGAGCCTTTCGTTTCCTGTTTTATTTTTACCAAAAGTCAGGACTCAGTATACGCGTAATATTTTATGACCTCAGACAAGAACTCAAATCGGGTTCGGATGTCGTTAGCGCTTGAAACCTTGGATATAATGATACCAATAAGACAGCTCGTCAGTACCCATGCGTTGCCCCTTTGCTTCAAAAAAGTTACTTTTCGAACTTGGCCTCATTTCAAACTGCATCGCGTGACACTCGTTAAAGGATGGTCAGTCGGGCACTGGGGTTACAACCATTTCCTTAATGCTTGGAATGCGCAACAATTGACGCGTAATGCACGTTGCGATTCGCTTTACTGCAGGCTCAAGGAAGCTTTGAAATATAAACTCTGGAACTGTTTTTGTCGTTCTAATATCTTTAGTTATTTTAGAAGTTGATTGCGACTCTTGGCATGACGCGATATATTATATACCCGATGTTCGAGAGAAGGCGGTCAATAATTTTTTTTTAAATAGAGATGTTGAGGTAAAGGGAAGCTTTCTGAGGCATAGCAATACCAGTGCTGGCGGACGTCAAAAAACAAGCGAATGATGTGAACTACTAAAGTGATAAATTAAATTCTGATAGTCGACTTTCTAACTGTTACCGATAGGCACATGAATGCAACTACAGATTTGTAGCCATACGTCAGTAATAACCATAACAATTATAGAATATTGGCAACGCGATTACCCTCGTCGTTATGACTCGACAAAAATTGGCTCTTTCGACTAGTTGCGTGCACTGGAGCGGCCACTTTCCCCGCATGCGTCTCGAAACTGCACGGATTTTGGCACGATGTAGGCATAGTTAGTTGAGCCAAAGCAACGATGCTAATAGCGTTTTAGAAATTCTAGAAACTGTTACGGCTATTACGCACAGGCGGCTACAAGTCTGATTGAAATCAGGTGCCTATCGGTAATAGTTAAAAAGTTAGCTATTAGACTTTATCTAACCATTTTACTAAATAGCATGATTCTCCTGTTTTTTTTTTTTTTGTGTCCGCCAACACTAGTATGACTATGCCGCGAAAAGGTTCCCTTTACCTCGGAAGCCCTATTTTTAAAAATGAGTGATCAGCTTCCCTGAAACTCCTGGCATATTGGACGCCACATGCTCGAGTTGTAGCGCTTCGTTTACATGAAAACGATGATTGCGCGCGCCCGATTAAGTGACAACCTTCGGTGTGGTTCTGATTATTGCATTAACCGATTCGCTGCCAAGTACCATTGCATATCTTCGACATCATGACTGCATGTGCCTTCCCCATTCATGCTGTAAAAAATCACATGTTACATACGCGGTTGCTTGTTTTCAATTAGGTTTGTGCTAGTCTGTGTTGCCTTGCGTCATCTCCATGACTGAGCAGCGTTTCGCTTATGAGGATGTTGTTAGAGTGGTTCTTATTCTGGACCAATGAAGGAGCCGAGCACTTACACATGCGATGCCATTTAAAGCTTAAACAATTACCTTTTGAATGCAGACAATAAACAAGTTAGAAATCAAGACCAGAGACTATCTAACCTCCGAAAACACACGCCTATCATTAGATGTATATTTAATACAGTGGTGCAGCGCTTGGCCACACCAAAAATTCACAAACGCGCTGCTGTCCAACTGGAGTCCTTCGTTAGTCTTATATCCTGAGTATCTCGCTCTTGAAAATGGAGTTTATGGCGCCAAGAAGGAGCACTTCGCTAGTCGATGTGCGCCGTTACACGGTCGGGGATCATGAAGTAAGATGCCCAGAGAAATGAATTGAGTTCGTGCGGGTATTTCACTTGGAAAACTTTCAGATGGAACCTGGTACCTTTACTGTGTACTACCGTTTAACGAAGAAATGAAAGGGCATGTGTGCAGTTTCTTCGCAGTTGCGACGTTTCATGTTTTGCTGCCCTCCTTGACGCGCGCTGAGCGGCATGTACCGCATATTAAACGCGTCTAATGTCCCCTACGCTCATCTTTGAGTCCGTCGCAATTGGGTAGCTTCCGGATGATTTTTAAGTGCTCCCTAGGAGGCATTTCGTAAGTTTTAAGAAGCATTTACAGAGCTTGAAGAACATAATATAAATGCAGTGACTTTTTTTTCTTTTTCTATGTCTTTTCATCGGAGCAGCAGCTGGCAAGCTCCTCAGCAAATCTGATGCAGACACCCCCTCTTCTCTTCTTGGGTTGACCTCGTAGCTCTGAATTCGCGACGAAAATGGCTTCTCGGGGATGTGCTCTAAATCGCAGCAAACTTAAAATGCGCGGTGTTCAGAGTTTAGACCTCGAAATTTGTTTAGAAGCTTACGTTAGGCAGGCTAGAAGGACGAGTTGCCTCGTCGGCTTGCTATCGGCGTCGCCTAGTTTTCATATTTCTTCTTTTATATTAAAAAAAAAATCACTGGTGTGCGCTAGGTGTGCTCTCCCCACATAGCCAGCAGTTTCGAACAAGTGGATTTTTTCAAACCATACTTGTTAACGAAGGCAATTTTTTCGCCCATCGTAAAATTGCATCGTGAAATAAATTCATTCGCAAATCCCTTCTCAGGACACTTGCAGTACTGGAAGGCAGCTGCTACCCAATTTACGAATGCCTTTATAACTCGTGCGATTCTACTCCAAAGAGAGTGGAAAAGTGATTTTTTTTCTCTACGAGGGTGCTGTAGTCATAATCTCGGTGGCAGAATCGCAAGCATCACGTTAAACTTCAAGCGGGTACAACTTTGTCAGCTACAACGGTAACCGGGCAGTGATATAACACACACAGTTCACTTCAGTTACCAAACTTCTGTTGCGCCATAACGCGTCATCGTTAACAATATCCAGACTGCTCTGGAAACGAGTGCAGCGTTTCGCGTGAATATTGCGCGAGTGCGGAATGTCGATTCCTTTTTGACAATGGTGCATTCTTGCGTCACGTCTAGGCCAGTTTTAGAAGTTACACCCTTCTTGCGCGGAAATGCGAATCGCATATCTCTCCTTCCATCTTAACGTGCTCAAAGCAAATTGCAAATCTCCCGCTCCCAACTTAACGGGCTCAAAGCAAATTGGCTTTCCACTTTCCGGCGCCTTTGAATGCGCTTGCTTGCAGTTTCTAAAACGGGATGCGCTCGGTGAAGCAGGCCTCAGATACAGCAAGCTTTCGCAAGATTTTGATGGGCGCCAGTTTCCACGTTCCCACCACCTGGGAGTCATTTGTTGGCGGGGAGGGGGAGGGGGATTTGCTGCCTAATTTAGGGATCTTCTCCGTTTGTTTGTAGCCTTGGGAGAAGCAGTGGTACAGCGGCATTAGGCAGTATAATGCCGAGACATTCCCTTTATTTTCTAGACGTTCAATAAAATCAGCCTCGGCATACATGCGCCGCCGTTGGAATATCGAGTTATTGATGTGCCTAATGACGTCTTTCCTGGAAATAGTCGCTCGGTGACGTTCGCTACTGCGTTTACTGGGAACCTGCGGGAGGATAAGGGCGTAATTAAAGTGCTTCTAGAATGCTCCATCCTGTTTCCTAGCACGCTTTTCAACTCCGAGCTTTTTCAGACTGGCTCTATTTCATTTTAAACCTAGCGGTTTTGTTTCTCACTTTCTAACCTGCGAACATTGATTGCGCTGTGTGCAGCGCATGTAGTTTCTTGACAAAGAGATGGAGATTTCTTTTCGGTGGATTTCCCAGATGCATATCGTTGGTTTAAAAGATAATTAGAGAAAGATAGTGAACGCTGCAGCTCACTTGCCCAGTAAAGGCGGGAGACGCGTGTAGCTCACAGGAAGAGCGGCAGCCTGTTCTGAGCTGTTATTCCAGTTTAAAGTGCTTAAAAGAAATCTCAAAACAATTTCAAGTCAAGTTTTTTTTTTCTGCTGAGACGCCGTCGATTTCCCGGGGATTAAAGAATAGACGACATAAGAGAAAATAAACACTTGCGTTATTGGAGAAAATTCCACTTACAGTTTCTTAATTCAAGGTACTATCAGCAAGAAATGAAACGCGAACAAGACAATTGCACCACGCACTGGAAAATGCGCAGCTCTTAGTAAGGGGAAGCTGCATACTAGCTCCTGCTATTTCAATTTCGAAGGCATGAAGACTCTTCTTTAGAAGTGTTATTCAACCGCGCTTGTATTTCCAATACAGGAGCTGGTGCGTTGGTGTTATTGTGTTGCCACCTGAGTTTTCTTGTTCGCGTTTCATTCGTTGCTGATAGCACAACATGCACAGCCGTCTGCTCTTTACGTCTTCACGGCAGCCGACTATATCTGCAAAATTTTCTGGTGTTTTTTTTACGTTATTCTCGGGCAAATGGTCGGCGAAGCAGTAATGATGACGACAGCTAAAGAAAGGAAGCTCTTTTAACCGTCTGCAGTTGGTGTGTGCAGATGTACTTTGCAAAGCCCTTTCATAATCACTCTTCCATACTTCCTCAGTAGTTCAAAGAAGAGAAGACAGCAGGAATCGTTAATATGTGGGAAGCGCAATTAAGGGGACGGCGAAGTTAGCATGGTTTAGCAGACGCCGTCGTATAAGGATAAGAATGTTATGAGTCGGTGGAAGGTTACAAGGAAGACCAAGGACGAATGCTAGGAATGGACGGTAGGACATAATCGCTACCACTTTTTTAGTGACGACGGAAAGAAAATTGTGGTGACATTGAACAGAAGAGTTAGTGAACTTGCCAATAAGTTGGAGTGGTGTGGACACTGTAGTGACAATATAGTGGTGGCTCTTATTGAAGGAAGCTTCACTGTGCCTATAGTTAGTGCTTTCAACCATAATCGCGTCCCTCATATCCTAAGTCGCATCTGGACTTTAAACCTCAATAACCGAATAAACCAATGTATCCGTAATCCTACCCTCCGCATGGCTGCGGAGAGTGAAATCCTTCTCCGACTCTCCTTTTTCCTTCTTCAGAGAAAGAAGACCACAGTGTGCTTAAGACTGCACCGTGATATTCTGTCATATACTCACAAAAGAGTTCATCACGGTGTGAATCTCGGTTGGCCACGTGGCTGCCGCTTATGAAGCCGTTTCTGTGGCCACCTAACTCCCGTGCAACTGCGCAGTTGTGCTTGTCACGTGGCCGAACGGGCGTAAAGGACGGGCTTGTAAAGATGGTTCGAGAGTGCCCATTGTAAAGACTGTTAAATGTGCACTGAAGAGGAATCTGAACTTGTCTTTTTGCCGCGGGAACTCGATCTACACGTTCCGAGCTTTCTTAGAAACTTCGATTTATTGTCCTGTGTGGCCGATTTCCGCAATTGATTCGAATTAACGTCCGGCTCCCGCCTTACTTTTTAATTCTCCCGCGTACGGTGGGCGGAGTCGACCAACGCGTGGAGCGCCTTTCACCCAGTCCCGTGGCGGCTTGCCGCTCTGCCATCGGCGGAGTAATACGTAGTAACAAATAGTCCGCGCGTATTTTTATTTCTGCTGGCTTATTTTGCGGCTATATTATCTGCGAATGAAACTATTTATTCATGGAAACCTAAAAAACAAAATAAAGCGAGCAAAACCTCCACGGAGCTGGCTGAAAGGCACTTACGCGTTGGTCGACTCCGCCCACCGTACGCGGAGAATTCAAAAAATAAAGGCGGGAGCCGGACGTTAATTCGATTTAATTAGGGAAATCGGCCAGAGAGGGCAATAAGTCGCAGTTTCTAAGAATGCTAGGAACGTGTAGATCGAGTTCCCGCGGCAAAAAGACAAGTTCGGAATACTCTTCAGTGCACCTTTAATGTTTAGCGCAAAAAAAGCTCAGCTTAGTGCGGGACTTACTCGGCATTTTATCTGCGTACGCAGGTACCGTGGGGAACAAAATTGTGCAGGGCGCACGACAAGCGATTTTGGCTAATAGCTGATACGTTAGTTAGCGATCCCCTGGTTGGTGTCACTAGCACACATCACAGCACGCGAGTAAGGTTTTCACCACGACAAGTGGGGTCTCCAGCCCGCGGTTAATCAGAGAGCTATCAGCTTCGAGTCACGATGACGTTTCCTGCAGACTTTTGTCCCTGATAGTACCTTCCATTTGTTGCTTGTCAGATGGATCTAGGCAGAGTGCGCTGCGCTCGCACGCATGCACAAGAATTTTCCTTTCTAGTTAGAAATGCACGTATTCTGAGGGATATGGAGCGTAATATAAAAGAAAGAAAAGATACACCTCCTCCATTTTTCACGTAGAAGAGCATGCAGTCATAATTTGCAAAAATAATGCAGTTAAAGTGGTTGCCTGCAACCCAACATTGGTAACTTCTAACAATTATGGTTCAGTTTCCGTGTAAGACGTACGCCCCGCGTCAAAAGTATACAGCCCAAGGGGTTTGATTGTGAGGCCTGCAGCATTGGCTCATTATGCATCCTCAGCAACCGTGATATCTCGAAAGAAGAATGGCGTTGCGTCCTCAATCCTCCCAAGGTTTGGATTGCTTGATGTGCCAGGGAGCCACGCTAATCAACTTCGAAGAAAACCCCTTGGGCGGGTATACTTTTGACGGGGGCTGTATATGTCTCACACTTGCATCTAAAATAGAAGCTATGTTCATAGGCTTAGTGGTGCGTATAGGCGCTTGTGAGGGCAAAACACAAGTGAACCAATGTGCTTAACCGAACCAATAGAACTGCGAGCGGCACCTCATTGCACGCTTCAGTCGATGTGAAGATATATACGTGCGAGGTTTAACAAGTAGTCTGCTTTCTCCTTAACTTTCGGGTCATTTCTTCAGTCTTCGTTCATGAAATTTTTATTCCGGGAAGCTGTTAACTGAAGAACTTTGAAGGTCTGGCCGTTCTGTGTAGCCACAAAAGTCGGCAAAGACGTGACTATCCTGAGTATTTTTCAGTTGCATCTTCTGGTCCTATTCCGGGTTTCCTTCCTCTGCTGAGGCCTGAATTTAAGGCTTTTTTTGTGTTTTGCTGGCCGCATGTGGACAAATATCTCTGAAAGAATGTCCTCACTGCGCTGCTCTCAGCGCCCTGTGGTGTACTGAACCAACTATTGCAGTTGGGCTGGTATATGTTTTGGATGTTTGGCCAATAATCTTTGTAACTCCCTAGGACGGAGAGACTCTTATGCACGCTCTCCATGTCTTGTCATTTTGTTTGCAGCACGTTTTTTAGATATCGAAGGTTTTTTCTTGACGTCCCTAAAATAGAGAAAAAATCGATTATCTTAGTTGCCAGTGCGGCTGTCTTGAAGTCATCAAAAATACGTACGAACATCATGAGTGAATGTGACAAAAAGGTTTCACAGCTTCTGTGAGCCTGCGACATTCTGAGAAGAGCCGTAAGGCAACCAGTTTCGTTCATCCCGTTTTCAAGAAGAAAGAATTCGACAATTTGAGTCTACCATTGCAAAGGAGTCGGGACGGAGATAGCAGTACCACATGCCGCGCCTGTTGCATGCCATTGCCACAACTTGCCGACCAGTCCAAACAACAGGCAGGTAATTTTCATAGATTGGTAATTTCGGGCCCATTTGTATGCTATGCGGCGAGTCCATTAAGGAAGCGTTGTATTTGAGGCGCGAGGGAGCGCGGGCGTTCTCGACAACGAGACACTGCATGGTCTACGCAAGCAACGATGTCGTTTCATATGGAAAACTTTTCTTTTCACGGCTAAACATTGAAAAGCGGATTCCCCTTGTTCATCAGTGAAGTGAACAGTATACTCCTCTAGAAGGTCTCCAAAGCGTCAGCTGATATTGTTGCCCGCGTCAATTTTGAATGACTAGACTTGCACCTGATGTTTGCACTTGTGATCTGCTATATGAATGAGACTAAAATTACAAACTTTTTTCGCGTGCATAGCTGCAGTAAAGTTATATAGAAGCTATGAAAAAAATAGCTCGCTTTCACGCTTTCTTTGACGAAAGTGATGCGAAAATGCCATTCTTATCCCGGGAAAAAACTAACTCTGGCTCTCTTCGCGTATGTAATATAAGACTTGGCCCTTGTATGCCAGGCACAAGATGTCGTAACCGGCGTCTTAGCGTCGTACTGCAAATGAAGTTGCTCTTTTCCGTTCACTTACGCAATGAAAGCGGAGCAGTTTTACAGTGAGCCCTATCTTTTTGTGAACTTTCTTAGTCGTAACATCAAGTGGCTTACGATCGGTTTGACGTGAAGATGCGTTCTTGCGAGCGAGTCGGAATGACACTGTTGCCGCCTGGAGTGGCGACGTCATGGTCCTTCTACAATATAGAGTTTGGTTTTTACTCTGCTTCGATGCTAGCGAGCTTTCTATTATACAGTCGCTATTTCAAAATTGCTATAAGTAGGGCTCACCTGACATAAATAAATGAGTTTACTGACACTCTGACGTGCGGTTATTGATGTGCTGTTATTTTCCCGCTTTCCAACATTTCTGGAAAACGAAAATTGCGTAAACGCAGAACCCACATTACTTTCAGGTCTCTCCTGATCGCGAAACGGTCCTGTCATTGTGATATCTTGAGAAGCGTGCATCGGCTGTATTTAGATGATGCAGATAATGTCAGCGAGTAGGAGTGAGGAGAGCTGACCTTTTCGCAGCTAGTCGACAGAGAGAAAAAGCGCTTCTGAGTGGCGTTTCAATTACTTGCGTTGTCTTTACGGTGATCAGAGTATCAAAGCAACACTTTGACACTAATGCGATCCGCGACGTTAACTTTATTACTTTATATCTCCTTCACGTGCTTTGCTCTCACACGTCGTATATATCTTATATACCGTATTCTATGCTTTATGATATGCGGGCCACATTTCTGCTTCCAAAGTGACAATAGAACAGAGACACAGAACGGCCATAGAAAATCGGGCAACACCTTCAACAATACGGACTCAACAAACGATCAAGATAAGCGCATGCTTTAGCCGCATTAAAAATCCTTAGACCGCCAGCATCTGCGATTGTAAGCAGTGTGTTGATTCGCCAGCTCCGAGCGTACTGACGATGCCGGATCAGTCGTATATCTTATCGTAAGGTTTCCTAGGGCGAAAGGTGGATTTTTCCGTTGGCAGCATCTATTCTTCCAGCCGCATGTCTTGCGGCCGTCGTATGGGATATCTACTCAGATCATTCCATATATCAGCCCTTGAAACTCCGTTGTGCCGACTTTTCTCGCCTCCGCACTGTTCAGGCGAGTCTTTTCCAAACCAGATTTGATGGCTCAGTGTTAGCGTACTCGGTGTGCTGCGCCGACAGTGCAATGAGATCTGTGTTGTTCTTGAATATATATATATATATATATATATATATAGAAGCGAAGTATACGCTTCGTTAAAGGAAACATATTTATTCGACTCGACGTTTCGATTGGAAGACCGATCTTCTTCAGGAGTGATTTTACTTTGTTAATGCATCCCCTTTTATAGGGGTGGCCACAGTAATGCATGCCCTTTTATCGGGGTGGGCGCAGAACAGGTTCTGCGCCCACCCCGATAAAAGGGCATGCATTAACAAAGTAAAATCACTCCTGAAGAAGATCGGTCTTCCGATCGAAACGTCGAGTCGAATAAATATGTTTCCTTTAACGAAGCGTATACTTCGCTATGTCCTCTTGTAAGCAGTCAAGTACTTTATGATTTCGCAACCTATATATATATATATATATATATATATATATATATATATATATATATATATATATACAGAAAACAATACAAACAAGACAAAAGTAAAGCACAAATAGAAAAAAGCAGAAATAAAAGCACTAAACATAAATAACACACCTAAAATATAAAGAAAACACCATAAATAAAATAAAGACTTGCAGCAAGATATGTGGAAAGATTTGCACAAAAAACTCCAGGATGAAGTGCGTAAAGAACTGCAGAACGAAATGTCTGGAGAATTGCAGAAAAGCAGCTTTTGCTCTGCATTAAGGTTAGATAGAATTGCAACGAACCTGCGTCAATTTTTTATCTTGATTTTGTATTCTTTATTGTGGCTATGTTTTGCTATGCGATTAACTCGGTATATCAAGCGTATTCTGCATGCCGTGCCGACAGTGCAGTGATATCTGTGTTGTACTTGGGAGGATATGCATTACGAGTGCAGAAGCAAGGAGTCACTATTTATCAGTACTCTCGAATTTGTAGTTTTGGTTTTCTACCTAGCAGTAAAGGTGACAGCTTCACAAGGCTTATGAACGACATATGATACTCACCACAAAACTAGAGGCCGTTTCTAAAGGCCATTACTGGGTTACGTAGTTCACACACCTTTTGCTGCATACACCATGCCGACATGATTACATAAATAAGTACTTTACAAACACCCGTAGAAGCGTTCACAATGGTGCTACATAAATAAACGTATGCGCTAACTCGTACCCGCTTTCCGAGAAAATAAGGTTAATTAGACAGTCGGTTTGCACACACAATTTCTGCGTCACATTTCAGCCAATTCGATGCCACGTGGACTGACATAAGTGAATAAATACGCCCGTGCCATGTTTGCCGGGCGTTTATGCTACGGATTGCAGAAACCAACCGTAGGCAGCCAAATGCACATTTGTTGCGCATAGACACGAGCTAATAAACAAAACCCCTCCAGTGTGGTGTCCCTAGATAATGTCGTGTATGCCAGGGAAGCCACATCTCTTGGACCACTTCGTGGAGAAATTCTTTTCTGGTTTGTCTGCGACACACGCAATCTAAATTCATGAGCTCTTCAGTTTACTTATTTAGGCTTCCTATCATACGCGCATCAATTTTGAATAGCTTCTCAAGTAAAGAAATCGAACCTGAAACGGGATTTGCCACGTCAGCGTCATACGTGCCTAAGCAGTTAACTGTCTAAGATGTCTTGGTCTCCAAACACCGTTTTTTAGTATTAGGCTGCCTACCCAATCTGTATTCAACGACCGCTCCCGTGCGTCCTATTAGATGCGTCTACCAGCGCCTTCTTCTCTGCGCACTTCTTGGGCCGTTTTTTCAGCCGTTATGTCTGCTTCCCTTCCGGTGCTTTTATTGCCCCCCCCCCCCCCCCCCCCCCCCCTCCCCGCCGTTGCAGGCGGCGCCGTGTGCAAGTCTTGCACGTCTTGTCCCGCACGTCTTGTTGCGCAAGGCCATAAACGGCCTCTTCCCTGGGGCAATGGGACGTGTGGGCCTACGTAATGGCCGCTGCAGCTTGCTCCGCCACGGCCAGGACTCCCTTCCGGACGCCTTTTTTCCTGCCCGCGTTTGGCGGTGCGCTTCATCTTGTTATTGGGAAACGCGGAGAAAGCTCCTCACTTTTCTCGTGAGCAGGACTTTTTCGCGCTGTTGAAGCACTGTAAACGACACTGTCATATGCGTTGCTCGGAAGCAAACTTTCTCCTTGGCGCGGAGTCGATGAGTGTGGAGACTGGCGGTAGCAAAAATGAAATTTGTTTGGATCTTTATTAGTATGAGGGCCTCTGTTATATCTGAATATTTTCTTTCCCGACTGCCTGACCGTCCGCGTCCATACGTCAACCGGAAAAACTGCGCCAACAATCCCGGTGGCGCTTTGGATGCAGCCCTAATGAATCTCATGAGGTTGCGGAGTATTTCAAGTAAACGCTCGACTAATCTGCTTTCACCGAACGCTCTGAAAAAACCAGTAAGGAAAAATTCAGCGCCTTGCGGAATTTTTGTTGCTATAAATTCCACTGCAAGCCAGGTGTCGGTTCACTATCTCAATTTATGAGCTATATTGTAAACCCTCCACATTGCGCAGTGAGAAAGAAATGAGATTGAATTTCCAGCATAGTTTTGTGCATGTCACTGCTGTTTAATAACCGGTTACTTAAAGCAGCTCTCCACAGCTAAACCTGTTGAACTTACTTTTCCGCTTCCGTCTAGAAAATGATAATATACTCTGGTTCTTTGAGGACTGCGAAGCATTTACAGCCAGAAAAGCAGCATTCAGAATTCTTAATGAGTCTTCCGTAGCCCCTCTCCTTTAATTGCGTCGTTTAAATAATCGGTCCACCACTCATATCTCTATTGCTTTAAACTTTTACACAATAGCTGCATGCTCTGGACAAAGTGAACTTCACTATTGCTGTTTTCTGTCACCGCTAAGATTTCTGCTGCCCAATTGACAAGAAGGAGTATACCGTAAGTCTGTTAAGCTCGATTGGATACACTTTATAGCTTAGTCACTTTCTCTCAGTAGTACTGAAATACTGAAACTAACTTTGCTTTTGCATCTTTCCAGTTATTCCATTCCCTACACCAGCTGCCGCGGTAGCTCAGTGGTTATGGCGCTCGGCTGCTGACCCGAAAGACGCGGGTTCGATCCCGGCCGCGGCGGCTGAATTTCGATGGCGGTGAAATTCTAGAGGCCCGTGTACTGTGCGAAGTGAGAGCACGTTAAAGAACCCCAGGTAGTCGAAATATCCGGAGCCCTTCACTACGGCGTTCCTCATAGCCTGAGTCGCATTGGGACGTTAAACCCTCTATAAACCATAAAGCATCCTTTCCCTACATACACCCGTTGGTCAATTCTTACCGCAGCAATGCGTTTAACGCCTACATCATCGCCGCGCCGGGATAGACCCAAGAGAAACAAATACAGCGTGGACCCCCGCGTTAGCCACGATTGAAAGAGGTTGACGGCGTCGATGAGGTATAAAGAAGAAAGTAACCGGCCAGTAGGGGCGAAGAAGATTCACTGGCCAATTTTTTCCTCGTCACAAACGTCAGGAAGAAACAATAGTGGGCCAGAGCGAGCAATAGCGCTAAACGGAGCGAATAGACACAACCGCAGGATGGACGCTACTTTAGTCATGAGTAGAAGGAGGTGGGTGCGTAGACGAAAGAATACCAAAAGAAAGAAAATGAAATGAGAAGAGGGTGAAAGCTAGGATGGAGCAAAAACGAGAATTCTGTAGCGGCGAAACGACACCAGGATCCCCTTCGTAAGGAGCTAGCAAGAACAGAGAATCGACGGGTTTCTTGCACAGTCGCGCCTTCTGTATGTAACTTAGCTAACTCTTCACGGCCCGCTGAGACACATGGGCGCGGAAGAAGTTGTACATGTAGACTAGCTATCGCTTCTAGATGACGTTGGTGGCTTAGTCGCCATCTTGAGCACCGGCACGAAAAACAAGCGCAATGGACCGAGCATATAGATATTTATTTTCTGACGACGCTTGGTCTCAACAGACGGCAACAGAACACTACGCTGCGTGCATGCGTTCCTGCAATAGTGCAGTCCAACCGTAGCACGGTGTAGACTACGTTATTTTTCCACACGTCTGAAGAGCCCCACGAGTGTGATGTCAATGGTGCACTCTAGTTCAAAATCCTCTTATATTCTCAGGTGCTGTGCATGTCTTGTCATTTTATTCTATTATCTAGGCACGTGTCCGAGGCTCTCACGTAAAAAAAAAAAAACCAGCCGAAGAAGGGCCGTGCCACGTGGGGTGACGACGTTAGGCCTCGCCGGAATATCGAGTCGGTCACGTTCTCCGAGAGCCGCGTGTGCTCGCCCACTCGAGCTTTATCGCAAGCAAGGTCATTTGGAGCGCAAATGTTGAAAACGAACGTCGGCTAATGATGACGGGCTAGGTTCTCCCGAGCTCATCACACGTGCTGCTCTCCTGGAAATGGCGGGAGCGCCGAGTTAAGTGGATGATAAAGTCTGCACGAGTCCTCGGTGCGGAGGTGCTCATAGCCCGTGATGAAGCTTATTAACTTAAACTGCGTCGCCTTATCAAGCACGGTGACGACGTGATAACGTCCGACGCGACGCTTATTATGCACGCCTTCCTGAGACAGTAACAGGGGTAGAAAAGGTCACGCGAAAATGGTCAGAAGAGTGCAGAAGAAGCGTGTTTTGATAAATGAGGCTCAAAGGGTTTCGGGACTTATGGCAGGATTTTTTCCTGCGAAAAAGCCAATAAAACTATTCATTGTTTATGTAAGAAAGGCACGCTTTTTGGTTGCAGTGTAACGCCGTAAAGCTGTTGTCACATTTTGTTCGCAAAAAAAAACGCTGCTGAAAGGATACATGAAATTTACGTGTCGTCAAGCAAGAGCTTTGGTTCTTGGAGCTTTACTCATTTAAAACCTCACAAATATGCAATGCGTTTCAGTTACATTCTTTTTTTTCTTTTATCGATTCTATTGCACTTCGTGTGTACAGAATGAAAGCTACGCACACATCGACGGTACACCTCAGAGGAAAAATCCAATGGGGAGCTAAAAATTTTCAATAATATAGTGAAGAACGAATGGGAAAATGAATAAGAAGAGGATGTAGGATGGGAAACAACCGGACAGAGATTCTTTTAGAGGAATGCCGGTCTTGCGGCCTTGCTTGTCTGTAAATAGGATATATTTGCTGATCTCCGTTATATGCGTCGTGTAGACTTGCAATTATCTAGTAAATAAGTAAATAAATGCATTTCTCTGGCTAGAATAAAGTGGCCGTGCTGCCATACACTATTAACTCCAGCCATTTTGTTCGCCATGGGAGCGCAGAACTGAGACCAGAAAACAGTCGTCTCCTCCCCGAACCCCTATAGACAGTGTATTGCAATTGTACGACGTACTCTTGCGTGCCCATCATGATCACATGATTGTACTTGCCACAGGACATGTAGTCTTGGTCAAAAGCCTTAAGGCGAAAGGCTTTTTGCTTCAGCTGCATAACACAGCCATTACGGTGCTATTAAAGATCAAAGGTCCTTGAAATGCTGGCAGCGAGTTCTTCCTTGCGATAGAGAAGCTTCATGCATGAATTTGGTTTTCAATGATCCACTATACAGAGCATTTTAGGAACATTCAGTTCGCTACAGCTGAACGCTGTGGCCTTAAGACTTTTGACCAAGACTGTACTTGTACTTGCGTCTTAGCGCAGGAAATGCTTCAAAACCATAGTGTGAGGAAGCTCGTATGATGCTGCAGGGGTCACATCATTGATCTTTAGAACACGAAAGGCGTGCTCCTGGCGCGATACCTACGTCTACTGTTTTAAAGACGACAGCCTGAAATCGTAAAGTCTGCAGCATAAACTTCGCTCGCACCTAAAAGGAAAAATAATAAACATCCCTGCGAAAAGAGGTTGAGATTTTAGCCAAGGACGGATAATTAGTGCCAACTTTCACGCGGATGTAAGGGGTTCATATTCAAGGGGAGCATGACTTGCAATCGGTTAGCGACAGCACGGTGTAAAGGTTCAGTATCAAAGCACGCCACTTCACCAAAGAAAAAAATTTGGCCCAACAATGGGTGCGATCTTGCGAATGACTGAAGCTTTACAAACCGACGCGAAAGGAAAATCAATAGAAACTAAGCGATCAATCCCGGTTTTTGAGCCCACGTGGAACGCAGGAGAGCAATATAGCTATAGCCGCACAATAATGCCACAAAAGTGTAACTACTAAACATAGCAAGAGATGCCGGCGGGTACTCGGGCCAGAAAACGCAATGTACACTGCATAACGCTTCATGGAAGCATCAGTTCCGCGTAATCCATCTGTGTGTGTAAACGTGGCTTATTCTGCTTAAATCGAATAACCGAAGTATGCCTCTTCACTACGGACACGTGCAACTTTGGCTTAGCTGTCTATTCTTGTGCTGCGTACGCGTGCAGCTAATTCGATGTGACCCACTATGTCGACATCTAGAGATAACATCAAGATGTATAATATGTTCTCTACCCGTGCTTGGTGGTTGAGAACAAGCGGGATCTCTCGGTTGCACACAGCCATGCGCTCACTGTGGCAGGAAATGTGATGCACAGGCGTAGAAAGCCGGTCGTGTTGGTGTAAGTGTCAAGTGAAGTTATTCATGACCGGCATAGAATCCTTCAGCGAGCATGCAGGATGCGCTATGCTGAAATTCTAGACATTTTTGTTCGACAAAGAATAAACACACATTAGAGAGACGGCTCATTGTCTTCCAGCAGATCTTTTAAGATCGGGTAAATGCAGACAGGCAAATAGACACAGAATCATTTGTTCTCTCTATTTGTCTCAGGGACCCGTCTGGCAGGTTAAATTGACGCGGGCGAAAATGTCTCATGCGCGTTTTTTTCGAGCACATGCATTTATTCGTAGTGCTGAAGAAAATAATAGAAAAAGAAAAAAAAACACGTAATGTTGGAATTTGGAAGCATATCCAGAGTTGATTCGAAAAGAAACCGCGAAGTGTGCAGCTATGTTAGCACTGAAAGCAGTCCTCAATTACGTGGACAGCTTGCGCGTAATGAAAATTCCAGACGTGCTAGGGCCGTCCCAGCCAGGGTGCGAGAGATTTGCATAGCAGCGACGGTTTCTCTTTGCGAGCGCTGCTTTACGTTACCGAGCACTCAACGGTTCAGCGGACAAGCTCGCGGCATTGATAAACGCATGACTACATGAGCCTACTTTGTGAATGCCCTGCCATAATTATTTCCTCCAATCTCTATACTTTTTATTTTGATGACATAGAAAGTGGCGGCGAAAAAAACTAGATAACACTGCTTTTTAGCCATTTTTAATTCAGTTCATTTTATGAAAAAGTATGAGTAAAAGGCGTTAAGTGGGAGTCGTTTGAATGCTGTCTTTAACTGCACGGGATTCACAGGATGGATGTTTCTATTCTGTTTTAAGGCTTCGCGTTTAATTTTCTTATATTATTTACCACAGGACACGCGTGGCCTCCCTTTAACGAACACTAATAGGCGTTCCTCAGTGGTCGAATACATGCTCTACACTGACTCTTTTCTCCCGCTTGGTATCTAAGATGTGTTTATTTGCCACTGTTTTCCTAATGTTTGTAGATCATACACATAAAATACCGCATCATTGTAATAAATATCATGTTAAAAAAATCCTCAGTGATCGAGGGGCAGCACGCCAGGCTCACGAGCCAAGGGGCAGTGGTTCGAGTCCCGGCTTGGCCATTTTTCCTTTCAGCGCAATTGCTCTCTCTTCTTCGAGGCTCTACGTATTGACGGTGGAACGACGTCACCATCCTTTAGACAAATGAGGAATTGTGTATTCACGTCACGACAGTGATACTGTGTGATCTTTGAGGTGTGTATGAATTATGTGCGCTTGGGTTTCTGCTGAACTGCACCCATGACGTTATCGCACTAATATATGCTGCATCATTTCGCCTCTAATAGCCGGAAGACATACACCCACATTACCTGGCAGAAGGTCGCTAGGGGTAGAGGTTGAAGAAGAATTACGTGAGCAAATGGTCCACCCCTCGATTCGCCACTGATGTGCAACGCGTCGTTTATTAAAACATCAAATGTTCTTCCAACCCCGAACAGCCGCGGTAACTAGGTGGCTATGGCGTTCAGCTGCCGAATACGAGGCTCAGAGACTAAATCCCAGCCATGGCGGCCACTATTCGACGGAGTTAAAACCAAAAACAACTCTACACTGTGCAATATGACGGGCGGCTAAGAAACGCTAAATGGTAGAGGCGGATTTTATGACTCCTAATGAGGCACTTCTTTTCTTCTTGTTCTTAATTTCACTCTCTCCTTGTCTCTTCTCTTTCGGCGAGGTTCAGGAAGGAACCATGACTGGCACAATTACTGCGCTTTTCCTTTACACATGAGATGTTTGTGTCTTTGCGATCATGTGGCACAGTTTTCAAGGCAAATACCGAAGTAATTTTTTTTCTGTTCCAAGCAAGAACCTGTCCGACGCAGCGGACGTGATTTCCGCACAAAACCTCTTCCCAACCTGAAGAATGTTGATTAAAATAGAGGAACACGGAATCTCGTGTGCAATCGTGGTGTCTGAGATGGGAAATTGTTCTGTAAGCAGAGTTAACGTCACAAGGAAAGCTGAGAGCCTCTGTCGGAGAAAAGCTACAGAGCTACTTTATCGCTGTTGGGGAAAAACGACGTCTTTTAGCGCCGAAAAGACTTTTGAACGCATATCCACACAGACCATAATTGCATGCTTTAGATATCTTAGGCAGATTTCCGCGAAAGTTCTTTTGTTCTCGGGGACGTGTGCCCACTCCGAAGGCAAATAGATGTGCTAGCGACCGCCGTAACGCATTCACAGTCCCGCTTAGCAACAGACCCGTCCAACAACAATAACAAATTGACGCAAATACGCTGAATGGCGTGAGATAGCGTCAGTCCGCGTTGTATATTCAGGAGGCCTGGTTGCGCACCCTACCCTCCTGTTTTATGCACCTCTGTGCGCGAAGAGAGAACGAAGAAGGAAGGGGTGAGGTAGAGGCGTTTTCCATGTCAAGCGTTGTAGTGACCCACGGCAGCTGTGCGTTGGATCGATCCGCGGTAGCAGTGAGGAAATTAATTCATTTCAGTTGGGTTTGGAAGTTCTAGCCATGCATGTAATTAGCCTGTCCGCAAGAAAAGATTGTTAGGTCACTGAAGAAGATTATCAAGTGTGGAAGGCAAATAATAAAGTACTTTGACACTAACCCAAGCCAACTTTTCAGCCGAAGTTCTTCAGTAGCACGAAAGTTTCTTGCATGGACCGCCTTTTAGCGATGATGGAACATCACATGAACACTATGCCATGCAAAATGCCTGTGGTCGCTGGTTACGCGGCAGTTTCAGATATTCACGTCGCTATAGTCTACAAAGCTCATATCAAAGTTACATGTGATGTGATCATAAGACAAAGAAACGAATCTCCACATGCACATTAAAATGTACACATATATTTACAGCTCAGGCAAAAGCCCAGAAAAGCAATCTCTAACTGCACATGAAAATATCAAGAGCAAAAAAATTATTATAAGTAAGCTAGGTGGCCAGATCTTGACAGAAAAAGGTAGTATCTATGTACGCAAGCGCAGGCAAATTTAAGGAAACAGTGGATGCAATAGCAATATTATGACGCGGTATCACCCATACGAAGCGACGTCCTCCTGTCGGAACAGTTTATGGAGCACTGAGGCTCCCCCTCAACGTTTGTTCACTTTACTTTGTGTCACTTAGGGTTGTATTGAAGGTTTTAACTCTACTCTTATTGGGGTCATGGTACGAATGGCACCTAAGCATCGGAAACTGCAAGCTATCCTCAACTCAGTAGAATAAATTTAATAGCCGAATGATGATCAAAGCGTAGCTCGCCATATATTAATTTTCATAAATGGCTAATTTACACATCGCTTCAGCTCACAGCATGAAGGACTTCTAACAGAATTATAAATATTTCTTGCGTCACCTATAGGGGTGTGGTTCTAGGTTACTTAAGATACCGACTTAACTAGCTATTTAATGCATATTGGGGTGGTCTTACGTCGATTTCGAAGAAGCTATTACCTCTTTTATTTTGCATCAAGCCTGTGTATTGGATGGGTGCAGCTTGGTGGTGCATGCATCGTAATGCTGATTAGGAGCTTGCTGGAACTCGCACTGATGCTAGCTCGACTTGCCTATGGATAAATATGACTGCTGGATACATGGCATTAGAAACAGCGCTTTAATTAGAAAGGGGGAATCTTTAAGCTATAAATTTTGGCGCGAACCATCAGATGCAACTACAACAGACAACGTGAAATTAAATACAGTCGCTAATTCGTAAATACATATTTACGAGCTGAGAGGAGGATTGTCAGAAAGATGGCGTAGTGTTAAAATGTTAGCAAATACCGGATAGACTTCATATACTTCGCGCTTCAGAATTGAATACGCAGAGGTATGGAGGCCATTAAACATCTGCAGCTTACTGAGGATGTCCCAATATTGTTAATTCTCGAAGCATTGGCGCCACGCATTGTCAACATTTGACAAGATTTCAGGGATCGCACATGTGCTAATAGTGGTGTACTGCCTAGATTCCCTCTCGTCGAGAAAAACCATAGCTCATTTGTGCGTGCGTGCTCTTTGTGCTTAGCACAAAGAAAGCACATTTACTTTGCTAGGATAAGTTGACACAGTTTCATCTATAGCTGTATTCTCTACATTTTTAGTTTCCTCCATACGTGATGAATGCGTCGGCTTCGCCCACTCGTTCTGCCCCTGGTGGCCCTCAGCCTGCGCTTGCACGCAAACCGTGCGGGCTATTTTTCGCGCATAGGAGCGTTACGCAAGAAGAGGTCTGCTGCGTGCGATAAGGATAAATGGGTGCATTGAGGGGGCGGGGGTGACCTAAAGCTGTGAAGTGCTTGCGTAAAGGGGTCAGGGAAGTGCTTGCGCTACTTCGTGCACCATTTTTTTTTTGTTGTGCCTGACTTATCATTCGCAGGCAACAGAAAATGCTTTTATAGCATAGATGCCTGGTCATTCTCCGAACAGAAACGACTGCTTCAACTTGTATCGTTTGGAAGAGGCTGCGGCGAACGCTTTATTTATTCAATCCTCTGTGAACTAATTTGCATGTTTAGCATGCGCGTGTGACATTGTTTCTCAAATATCGAGCTAGGAATAGTTGTATTCTAAAAAAAATGCGATTTTGGGCTTGCGGCGTTGCTACAAAGCATGACAGAACTACTTTTAGGAAGGACTTACATTAAAAGTTATTAGAGCAACATATAAGAAAAATGACTTGAAAATCACTACGTTGAACCAACACTGTTCCCACCTCGAGTTGTTGGTCAATTCACGGTCCCCCTGCCATAGGCTAGTCGTCCAAATTATCTCAGCTGGTAGAGCGAGTTCCCCGGTGAGGAGTTGGTTTTGGTTCTAATCCTTGACCAGGAAGAATTTTTCGTCATGTGTGAAGTTTCTGTGGAAGCTGTATAGTTTTTTTTTGGCAGCCGTATGGCTGCTCTTGGGTGGATTCCAATGAGTAATTACTCCCTTATTACAAATATAATCCCCCATGTGGGATTTTTTGCAATATTTGTTTTGACTCCGATACTGAAATCTGTACTAAACGAATTTGGATTGCTTTTGTACGTGAAATGTTAATTAATTTTGATATTCGGTGCGCTGCTGCCTTGTAGGGGCTCCAGGCACTCTCAAGCTGTTTCCAAACAGCTTTTTTACCTCGGAACCCCCGAGGATAAGTTAGAAATATTGTCCGACAACCACTCACTAAAAGGTAGACGTAAGAGATATGCAGCGAATTCGCTTTGGTAGCTCTAGCCGTCAGATCTAGATAGTTGGAGTTCACATTTATGTTTTCGAAAATCTCTCAATGGGCTTTTTCTGAAAACAAAATTAAAACCTTTTTTGTGTTTTTTAGATAATGAATAGAATACGAGAGATGTTCTTTCCTCATTTCTTTAATTTTTTTGAAGCGCCTAAGACAGTTCCTTACCGACACGCCGCCGCGGTGGCGCAGTGGTTATGGTGCTCGGCTGCTGACCCGAAAGACGCGGGTTCGATCGCGGCCGCGGCGGTTGAATTTCTTTGGAGGAGAAATTCTAGAGGCCCGCGTACTGTGCGATGTCAGTGCACGTTAAAGAACCCTAGGTGGTCGAAATTTCCGGAGCCCTTCACTACGGTGTCTCTCATTGCCTGAGTCGCTTTGGGACGTTAAATCCCATAAACCAAACCAACCAACCAAACCAGTTCCTTACCGACAATATATTTCACTCTCACTTCTGTGAGCTTCTTGACAACCAGCCGTGCAAATAAGGCATAAATCTTTATATGTACTGCTCATCCCTTACATAATGCAGTGTCAGTCATTCGCACATCGCTTTTCCTATGTGCACTGATACGTGGTGGTCGAATTTGGAGTCGTCTTCGTGCTAAATGCAAGGAAAGTTCGCAGCTGTCTCGAATATCCATCCTCCCATTACTTGCGTGTGCTACGCCTCGCTACGTCCCGCCGCCCTAGATTTCGTATTTTGTTTTTCGTAATATCGACACTCTTCCCAGGAGCGTGTAACAAAACCACTGCAGTAATCTGTCATGAAGGTTCGTGCCGGGTAACGGCTGCGAACCACGCGAGGCGATACACGCATGTTGCGTGCGGCACTCCAATAACCGAAGCAGCGGCCACGGCTGAACTGCGCAGGACACTTTTTGGAGACATTCTTTCATGTCATTGTAGTTGTGCCGCCGGTCTATTCTAATCTTTTTTTTTCAGCTTCTGCTGTGGTTGCTTTTTTCTTGGTCACTCTTTTCTTATAAGCAGTCACTCCTCTGTCAACACAATCTGTGGCTCTTAAACAATTCTTCGTTTCGCGGATACACCTCTTAGAAGTCTCCAGTCGGAACGTTTAGAAAAGAGCTCTAATACTTTTTTTTCCGCCCAATACCCTGCTTACGTCTCTGTACTTTGAGTGTGACATGTATAACGCGAAACTAAGCTTAAATTTTGTCCGGTTGCGTTTTCTTACTTTGTACCCATCTCCATCATTCGCTGTACACTGAGACAGAGATGTCAGTTTATACCTAGAGAAAACAAAGAGAGTGCAATAGCAGGGTTTTTCAATCCTGATCATGCTTGGATACTTTATCTACGCCACCAGCATTCCATATGCAACGATTTAATGTTAATAAACCGGACCTATTATTAGCGCTCACAAGGACGGGAGAATAGTTATTCACATCAAGGTTAGCACACTGAGAGTCCATCCCGCAAACAAAAAAGTAGCTCTGTCAGTTAGCATAGAACGCTGTGTTAGTGACCGCACTTTAAAAAAGAGTCTTCTGCGAATACCACAGGCTGGACTCAATATATCAACGGAATTTTTCGGCTGTTCACTTTCCGCGTTCCTTAGCTCGAACTCAGAGAGAGAAAAATAAACGTATTTTTTTCTTTCTTCTAAAGAAGCTTGGCTTTAAAACCCGGTTCACCCACCCGCAGGGTCTATAATTGAAATTAGTCATCCTATGCTTTGCAATCAAAATCTCATGGTACTCGCGACACCGTTTTCTACTGGGCACTTTTTACATCGCTGCCTCTCTGAAGACCTATCACGCACGATAGGGTAAGAGGGAGAAAAGGTTATTGCGATAAGTGACGACCAGAACCCACATGCGAACATTGTTCCATTTGGAGCTGAGCCAGCGGCAAAGTTGGAAAATGAAGGCGTGAATTTAGCCACTTAAAAAAAAAAAAAGACTAACCGCTTTTTCCAGCTTCCTGCAAATGAAAAGGAAAGTGGCATCTCGCCTATGCTCGGCTAAAATGAGCCATGTACTCTGCTTAACGTCGTGGTAGACCGCACACCTTATCTTAGAAGGTCCAATTTTGTACAATTTTCCGGATGCGCCCAGTAAAATAGGCAGTGCCTAGGTGCTCACCGTGGTCACACCATGGGCAGGAATTTCTATAAGATTGAAAGGAACTTAGCGCTTTCTATCATAAAAAACCTTCACAATAAACTTTCTCGGAGGGCTTCAAGTTGGTACAAATGGCCATTTTAATAATGAACGAACCACCTGGAAAACATCAAAAGAAAATTAAAACTTAACACTGATTGCACTTTGCAGAGGCATATTGTTTTACCATAACAACGGACGCACCGAACCTTCTTTGCATTTATAATCTGCTTCACGGAGCGAGAGCCCACCGGGAGCGGCTTGAGCTTCTCATTTTGGAACTTTCAGGCGCACAAAAGCAATCAGCTAAAGCAGGGGAAGCGGCAATCGCCTGTTTTCCTTCCTCGTGCTTTTGTTTGGGTTCTGCCCCAGCACTCGTATTTAATTGCCTCGCCTGAATATTTTATTCGGTAACGCGAGCAGCCCGTCCGTGCCACTGCATTCCATAGATCGCTCTGGTACGCATACTTCGCGTTCCCTATTGATAGTGGTGCCTCCAGCGTCTTGTTTGCAGAATGGGAGCGTCCTTGACCGGCGAGCGAAGTAACGCAGGATCCAATTCACGAAAAGAAGCCATCATTTATTTCCCTTATTCATTTCCTTCCCTGATGCACTGCTCTTGGCTCTCTTGGCTGTAGTGGATCGAGGGTTAGCCCCTTTCCTCGGACATGTAGTGAGTATCGCTAGCTTCATCATAAAAAAATTGAAAACATTAGCGTCTTTGTCTCAATATCTTACAGCCCCTTTCCTCGGACATGTAGTGACTATCGTTAAGCTTCATCATACAAAAAATTGAAAACATTAGCGGCTTTGTCTCAATATCTTACTGTTTACCTTGATATATTATGGCTTCAATTTGACGTACTTAGGAACTTTATATAACTAAATTGGTTCTCTTTAGGCAGCATGCAAGTGAGTTTTAGGGTTGTTTTGGCGACCGGTGTCACGAATCATTGGCCTGCTCTTTGCAGTCAAGAGCCACTGCTGAATTAAATAGTGATTTCTGTGTGCAATTGCTTAATGCAGTGGCAGGTGTATTGTAGTCAATGTAGAAGTATCGTCTCATCTAGGGACTTGCATTATATCTAGTCGTGTAATATTTTGCGTGAAAGCATTCTGCAGAAATATCGCTTACTGTCCCGTGTAAAAATCACTTTACTGTGTTTACGTTTTGAAAAAAATGCCGATAACAATAGCGAAAACAGTTTGTCGAAATGAACGACATGGCTCGTCAAACGACATGAGGCACGAAATTTTGCCTCACCTTCCGCGTAGTTGGTAGACCAGAAAACGATTGCTGGTGGAACCACAGAGAAAGAGCTGGCCACGAACATACAAAAGCTCATACAAAGGAAGTTTCTTAACTCACGGTTAATGAACACAAAAGGAGACTTTCGTCATGCAGCTTTTGTATTTATTCTCCTACTGTATAGTAAGGAGCACATGTTCTAAAAGTTTTAAAGGCTTCAGTTCCGGCTAACAATTTTTTTTCTGATCTCCATCGCCATCCACTGTTTTGATGGCATAAAGACGCGGAGACAACAAAAACAAATTTAGCGTTGCAATTTCCTAAAGCACGGTCGCTCTCTTCTTCGGCCTTAACATGCTCCTCTGGAACCAAGGAAGAATGGGAAATTCAGGAATGAACAATAACGTCAAATAGTTTGGAAAAAATAGCGACAATAAAAAGATATGAATAGTTCAGAAAATTTTTCAGCCGGCCTGGAGCGGTTCTGAGCAACACAGCGCTCGCAGACAACGAGACAAGGAGGACAGACAACTACGCCGAAGTCAGCGCAGTTGTGGTCCTGCTTGTTTTTCGTCCGTTTTCTGCCAGCGCTGAGTTTGTCAGACTGTTCCTTAACCAACTTTCCCAACAACACACCTTGCAGCAGTTTTTTTCTTTGACTTGTAATCCGTGTACACTGGTGGAGTGCATCTCGAAATTATTTTTTCATGAGCCAGTCTTGCGCGCCAAAGAGTTTAGTGCAAGAAGAAAAACCGAAGGTTGCTAGCAGCTTTCGATTTATTGATCCGTCAAGGATTTGCGCTTCATGGTAAGTAATAGCGCAAAGCGGGGTTAACAGAGGGTACCGGAGGCTGGAGATGCGTAAAAGTAGTCGAGCGCGGTGCAAAGCGAACAAAAAGCAAAGAATTAGCTAACTCACAAAATACTTTCGAAAATCGCAGTGGCCTAGGAAACTGAAAAAAAACGAACATGGTTAATAGGAAGAGAAACGCTGTAAATGTTCAAGAAACTAACGTTAAGCTTCGCTGCAAGCATAAGAAGGTGGCCGAAAGTAAGTTTTTGGAGCTCTTTAAAAACACTGTGAATACAGCACTAAAGGCGTCTTTGCGTGTGGGTTGCATTGCTCGTCATACACAAATTGATTGCAGCAGAATGTGTTTTCTTGAAGGTGAAGCGCAGTCACTGGTCTCTTATTCAGAGATACTTATCTTGCTCACAGGGGTCAGGGCTCAAGCAAAAAATGAAATCTGGGTTGCGTCAATATGAAGAAAAAGAAGTGTTCAGTGCATAAAATGCAGGTGGCTGGGCAATGTAATCAATAAAGATATCAGTACAACTGTTAAGCACTTTCGAAGTGCCTAATGGAGTAATTTTTGTCTTCTGTAACGGTCCTTGCGTAGGTCTTTTTTGACCTTCCTGGGCAGATCAAAAGATCTGGCTCCAAGGAAGTAGCTGCCTGGAAAGCCTGGACACCTTGATTGTTTTTCATCTCGCGCAGAAATGTCTGCCTAGGACTTACAACCCTTGGAAAGCACAGTTCGTTAGAGTCCTTCTCTGCCACAGTGACGCGGCCATTCAAGTCACATGGCCTCATGTAGGACCTTTCGCTGTCTTCCTATGAGAATCGGACACGACCGAGCTGTAAGCTTTGCCTTTCGAAAGAGCTCTTCTCTTCTCTGATTAGCTGCGCGAATCTCTAAGCCTGGTCAGATTTTACGGCAAAGAGTACGACGTTCTTTCTTTTCTGTTTTTCTTTCAAGGCACCAAAGGGAATCCTTGATATAGTGAAGAGATGCCTGAAGCGTTTTTTAAGCATTTACTTTTGTCTCTGTTTATTCATGTCACTGAATTTGGCATTCATTTAATTTTTCTTCCCATGAGATAGCAATTCTGCCTATGCATTAAGAACACACACCAGTGTGCAAACCTGCACTTTGAAAAAGGACCTTCTTATTTTTTTTAATGCCCTTCTTGAAGTTAACACGGCTTGAAGAGAAAGTTTCCCCTCAGGAGTCAATTTAATCCGTCCTGTCGCAGGCACTTTCTACGAATTGGGCCAACGGTTTTCCAACCTGAGAGAAAGAATTAAAAAAAAAAACCTAAAGAAGAAAAGTGCACGGGGTTGCTTTTAGCGGCACTTTTTCGCGGAGAACCAGAATGGCGAACCTTAATGTCGGCCACTGCAGAGCGCCGTCCACTTTCGCAAGCAGGCTTTCATTTGAACTTGTTGACCCTTAGTTCGTTCACTTGCGTTTCTTGGGGCGCAGATGTTACGTCATACTTTTCCACCGCATTAAAGATTCATCTGATTTTTTTCTGCATACTGGCTGTTATAAAACTTCGTATGTGCAGTTTTAAAGCAGTCTTTAGTTTTCCGCACACAGTCGTTTTTCGTCTAACTCTGTTCTCCAGTCCGCCACTCTTGAAGCGCAGTTCCGCCGATGATCCTCTCCTTTGGCGGCGCCTTTCTCAGCAGCTATCACATATGAACCGCGATGCATTCCAAGGCTCTCGCCATGCATTTCCTTTTCCTTCCATGGTAACTACGTTCCGGATGGTTACCGTGGTACGCCTTCCTACACTCTCGTCGTGACCTCATTCTCTCGCCGTACCCTCCTTCCACGGGAACCCTCCTTCTTCTACTAGGGTTGAGGGCCCTCCGGTTAGTTCCCGTGGCACCCACGTATTAGTTGCGCCTTCTCACGAACTCACCGTCACCTCCTGCTTCCACGGTTCTCATCCTCCGCTAGAGCAGTTCTCCGCTTTTGCCACACCCTCCTCCTTCCACGGTGTCGTTTTCCAGACGCTTACCCTTGTAACCATCCTCTGGTTACGCCTTCCTGCGCTGTCGCCACAAAAGCTCCTTTCATGGTAACCCTCTTCGTCATTCCAGGGTAACTACCGTCCGGGTGGTTTCAGCTGCAAGCACCGCTCTTGCCATACCCGCCTCCTTCCAGGGTAGCCATCCTCTTGTTGTGGATTCTTGCGCTCTCTCGATACCCATTCCATGGTAGCCACCCTCTGGATGTTTCCTGTGGTTACGCACCACGGTTACGCACTTCGCTCACGTGATACCTTCCACCTTGCACGGTAAGGAGCCTCCGAGTGGTTCCCATGGCAAGCTAGCTACTGGTTATGCCGACGATAACGACAGACAGCGACACACGACATACTACTATGACGCGACACTCAGGGATGGGTGTTTAACACCGGTCGCTGTAAAAAATGTGTTCAGTATGTGCGTAAACATGGTATACTGACGGAGAATCTCGGCTCATACATTATTTGCATGAAACGAGAGGTGCGATGTATTACACGCGTACTGGAAGAAAGAAGGTTAGGTATGAACATTTATTATCATTTATTTTATTTCTCAGGCATTGGAAACCTTTTGGAAAGCTTTGGGCGGGAGTACGTGGACGAATCAGAAAAGATGAAAAAGTGATTAAAATAAATGCAATTGAAGATAACAACTCAGTGTTGAAAAGTATTGTAGCGGAAAGAAAGCTCTGGTAATGAAAACAGAGGGCCAGATTTTTAAGGAATGTAAGCGGTGCGCTGTGGGTCACACTCATTTTTTTCCCTTTAAGCAGCTATTTTGCGAACGGGGCATGTAATTAACATGAGAAGCTTTGGCTCCTTGAGTGATTAATTTGTGCAAGGCCGCAAAATTGTCACCGCTAAAGCGTCGCCATCAGCATCACAAAAAGCGAATCCCGGTTCCGGGCTTCATGGGCGCTAGAATAACATTTTTCGATGGAACGGGATGTACCCGGTAATAATTTTTCTACTGAGGATAACGTTCATGAAATCTTCTGTTGCCCACCCGTCCACTAGCACATTTTAAATCATTATTACTGGAAGTCGAGATAAGACTACCTCACAGCATTTCCATGAAGCGAATGTTATTTGGTTACCTTATTCGACATTCCTTTTCGTCTCCCGCCTAATAATTTCTCCTCTGTGTTCACAATATATAACATAAAATCATTATTATTCCAATGTACGAGAGGTTTAAAGTCCGTGCTATTGTTTTTTTTAACAGAAGATACAAGTAAACCCATAAAGCTTTAAAAAGATGAGCATTAGGATCTACCTGGGACTCCGTGACGACGGTGGAGCTAAACACCGGGGCGCATGCGGCGAGCGAAGCGCATCCAGAGGGCATACAATAGAGGGCGTTAGTTAGTAAAATTTTCGTGCGCAAAGCTTATTTGCGTACATGGTTATCGCATTGGTTTCATGATAAGGTTTCGCAACCTGGCAAACTTATAAGCAACGGGCAAAGACGCAGAAGTGCTCTTTCTTGTCCCTTGATGCTGAAAACTGTTCTCGAAGAATCCGCCATCTAGAAAGACTACTCTTAATTTTGGCCTCCTTTGCAGCGAACGCTTATTTCGTTTTTTTTTTCTTAGAGTCATGTTATTTCTTCAATATAGAAAAAAAGCTTTGCGGCGCCTTTCGATTGAGGGTACATAAACAGGGCTTCTGCTATTTCTGTGCTTTCTTTGGCCGTGTTTCTTTGCGTGATGCTCATTACCCTGGCATTAGGATTTGCAACGTCGCTGTTACATTGCCCGGGGAACAAATAAGCTCGTTCACTCCCGTCTGGCACTGAAATTTCGCTGAACTTGCATCGTTTGAAATGGCATCCCATATTATTGAGGGATTATTTCTTGTTTCTGAGGACACCATGTGCTGTTTTCCTCGCAGTTCTGTCGCCAGCGGCAGGTACTTTGTAAAAGCCTGCCCTGAGTTCCTTGTTAGTCAAATGCAAGGAGACGGCGTCGTTTCTTGGCAGAGAGCCTGTTGCTTAAACCAAGCATGCTTGTGCTGCAGACCATTACAGATGCTTCTTAGTAACGGTTCGCGCATTTCGAGACCGAGATTTTCTTCTGGAAGGAGGGCTGCGGGCGGCTATCAAGCAATCAGGCCTGTTCGTATATAAAAATTAGCAGCTGCGGTGGGCCGGCCTTCGGGCGGGTTGATACACTATATGGTAACTATCGGCATATACAAACCAGTGAATCCACTGCTCACGGGCAGTGTTGTATAAGCTGTCCATTTTCCGTCCTCTTCATTTCGCGTCGATTCGGTCTTCTGTCATTGGTCACTCAGATACAGCCGGGGCTATCAAGCGTCTGTTGTAAGCGACTCGGCCATTGGCTGGTTGGCGACCGGACCTCACCATTGGCTGCACATTGCATTCAATTTCGGCCAGTGGCAAGGTCCGAACGCCAACCAGCCAATGGCAGAGTCGCTTACAACAGACGCTTGATAGCCCCGGCTATATCTGTGTGACCAATGACAGAAGACCGAATGGACGCGAAATGAAGAGGACGGAAAATGGACGGCTTTTAGAACACTGCCCCAGGTCATGGAAAGTGTAGACGAATGGCTGATTTATTGCTATTTACTATAGCTCACTTTTTGCTCAAAACTGACTGGACTGCACCTACCTCTGACTCTGGCCACTCCAGTGCATTTTCATGTCAATACACTTACCGGGTTAAAGCAGAACATTTGTTGACACAAATGCAAAACGTGAAAAGCTATTCTGCGAAGGGTGGCAAAAGAAAGATGAAAACCATCGTCGGCTGTGGCGAAACCTTCAGTATAAAATATCTGCGTATCAATAATCTGAGTATATATTTTATCACTGCCTTACAAAAGGCTGAGGCCGTTTGAGTCACCATAAATTACATGTTTGGTTGGGAAACTCTGCTGCACGGAAGAAACTTTTTTTAGATTGTCTGGGAGGTAGGTGCCTTAAAATCAAGAGTTCTGATAATACAAAGTGGCTGGGTGGCGAATAGCTTGAGCAGCATGCTTTACTCGTGTCTAGGCAACATGTTAACGAGTAATATGCAGGAGTGTGACCAAATTTGACCACATGGCGTTAAAAATTAGGATTGCTGCTAGGGACGCTCGAAACATATACGTTTGTTTTTCCAGCTTTTTTCTCCTTACTGATGTATTTATACCGAGGGGCTACTGTGAATTGATTTTTTAGTGGATGTGCTGTTATCTTGCACATGCCATCGATCTTTCCCCGACGTTGAGTGCTGTGTCGGGCTTCAGTGCTTTTCTGCCGCGAGAAGGAAATAATGGGAGCTTATTTATCTAGCGGTCGATGCCTCGTGGAGTAGCCCGACAGGACTTTACCTTGTTCGCTAGGTTTCAGGAAATGGTAGCCACTCTACCTATCGATAAAACAGGAAGCTAGGCTTGCTGGTAAATGTTATGAGGCTAGCAGCGCCGAAAAAAAAGTAAAGTAACGATGGAGGGCTAAAAAGTAGTCGCACACACAGCCGTGAACAGCCGTCGCAATCCGCTTCCCCTGTCTCCTCCTTGTTATTTTCATACGCCTATATATTATAGGTTTCGTGGAATAAACTGCAGTATCGACTCAGTGTTATGTAACTAGGCTTTTCAGCGTTCCTTTCTTTCTTCGTGCTGGTGGCCCCAGCATGAACTGTATCTCCAGTTTTGGAAGAAAGCGAGATTACATGAAAAAGTTGAGTGCTGCAGCTTGAAGCGATGAAATGGCGCATATTTAATTCGCTGCTGCCGGCGCTGTTTTTGGGCGCTGACACTAAATAGCCTTTCTGCTCATGGAATGTTTAATAGCCGGATTTTGATGCACCCCAGACATTGTGAATTTCAGCATAAAAAATTCACTGGGATTTAAATTATGCGCCTCTCACTACATACATTTAAGGGCGCCTCGTCGCCGAATTAATCAAGAATTCATAAGTATTAAGAATAACCAATACGGTCATAATATATTCCAGCAATTTTAAATTAGCTACCCTAAAGCATGTTTTATTTAGATCATAAAGTGAACTTCGAGCAGCAGTTCTGCAGCACCGCGATCACAGCTGAATAATAGCACGAAATGTATGGTAATCTTCCTGAAAATATTTGCTTGCATTGATGTTGCCTTCACGTTTAAACCCTTATCTAATCAATTTCGTCTGTTTCTCTTAGTCACGCTCAATAAATACTGCCGCTGCGGCCATGCTTAGAGGCGTAGGCCACAAATGGCTTAGGCATGCCCGCATCTGTAGATTAATAAGTTAACTCAATAAAATCTTTTATACAGGGTGTTTCACCTAAGATTTTCTGCATTTTTTAAAAATAAGCTATTTGAATTAGATGCGCGCTTTTTCTGGGATAGCATTGTCAGTGGTGTAGTACATCATAATGCAGCTAAGACGTGCTAACTAGCAGGCTTGTTAACTAATATTTAATAGTTAACTTTTAAACTATTACCGTTGGGCTCCTTAATTATTGAGAGGCATGTAGCCCACCGTAAGTAATGTCCATATCCGTTTTTAGAATTTCGAGAACGCGATTATCCTCGGCGCTGTGGCCCAACAAATTTCGCCTACATCGCGCCAAAATACATGCGTTTTGAGAAGCTTGCAGGCAAAGCAACCTCTACAGTGAGCCTAACTCGTCGAAATAGCCAAAATTTGTTGGGCCACAGCGCCGAGGATAATCGCGTTCTCGAAATTCTAAAAACGGATATGGACATTACTTACGGTGGGCTACATGCCTCTCAATAATTAAGGAGCCCAGGGGTGATAGTTTAAAAGTTAACTATTAAATATTGGTTAACAAGCCTGCTAGTTAGCACGTCTTAGCTGCATTATGATGTACTACACCACTGACAATGCAATGCCAGAAAAAGCGGGCATCTAATTCAAATAGCTTATTTTTAAAAATTGCAGAAAGTCTTAGGTGAAACACCCTGTATATAAGAGCAATTTTCTTTGAAATTGTGTGCTTGCTTTCGAAAAATCCAACCACTCTACAGTCCCTAATTCTATTGTCTACTGGGTGCCAGGAGTGGTTGATGGAAACCATAAAAATAGCTCGTAAACGGCACTAAATATGTTCCGAAAATATAATACACAGGTTTGTCACTGGTACCGTGTGAGTTATGGATAGTCCGTATCATCTTACGTAGGTCATCTGCCAATGAGTAAGGAGGGCAGGCGTGTCCATGATATATAAACTAAAAGGTGACTCCACGCAGAGAGCTCAAAAAGCAGTTTGAGATCGGCGACAGACATCCTATGTTTATAGAGGATACTGCTTACTGCCACACCGTAGGCCACTTACTGGCGTCGCCATGCGGTCGGACTAGGTTCGTGGGCACCCGCCTCTCTTCCTCGTCTTTTCCCGCTCGAGCATCGGTTGGATGAGAAATCCCTGACGTGTTAGTGCTTGAGTGCGCTTTTTCTAACACTCTGCGCCCCATTGGGAAGACCCTGGTGCAGCCGATTGGTATTTCGTCTTGTAGGACGAGATTCCGGGAGCCCTCAACGTACATCTACACCCCGGGGACACAACACCTGTTCACAACACCAGCCAACGCTTGACAGGCTTGGATCCCGAGCTCATTGTGAGGTAGCTTTTAGAAAAATTAAATACCACCGAATTTCCGTTAGCCCCTCCCCTTGCGGTCGACCTCCGCTTCGCAATGCAAACGCAGTGGCGCAGACTTTTCATATTCTAATTTGAAACGTCAAACTGAGCGCAAGAAGAGCCTTCTGCACAAATATCTAAGGCCTTCCACCAAAAACATGCGGGCTCTTTGGCGGTAAAGGCTGTCTTTGTCTCCCTTTCGTTTTGTCGATCCTGCTCAGCGTTCTTTTCGTTCAAAATAGTATAACACCGGATGACCACGCTGTCCGTCCGTCTGAAATGGCTTGTGGCAATGTGTATTTCCTGAAAAGGAGACGCCAGGCCTCGCACTGAGAATGTCAACATTGTGACGCTACGTCGTTCAGTCGACAACCTGCTACCTCTTCCTCATACTGTAGTTCTGGCGCAATTCAGATTTCATATTTCATTCCAGAGCGCAGTTTTTGCAGGGCCGCATGAGTGAGCTCGGTTGCTCAGAAAAGTTACAGTTTTCGTGCGTATGTTGCTCACATTTCCGCACTGGCAGTTTTTCTTCAGCATCAGCCCCGGTCGCCTTTTGGCTTAGGCGCGCTAAACGCTCCGTTGTTGATGGTGAAATTTAATAACAATCTTGAATACTGGGAGTACTGAAAGTTTAACGGATTCGCAGTAACTTGATGTGTTCGAATTGCCCTTGTGAAAGTGAGAGCCTCGTCTTAGGAGTACTAGATGCCGATAACTGCCAGCTGCCAGGAACTCTACATGCAAGGCTGATATTTTCTGACTTTCATCAATTTTATTTCCGCTGGCGCGATGTATAGCTTTCACCTATACGTTACGCTCCTCGCAGAGATCGCAGAGTGGCCGGTCCCACTGCGTAAACGTAATTAAATTGTTCTAAGCTAGAAACGTCTTCATATTTTTGCGTATATATATATATATATATATATATATATATATATATATATATATATCCACATATAGGATGCTTTAACATCGCTGACACACTAAACGCCTACGCTTTACATGGTGTCAGAGACTTCTTTTTTCTCATTCCTTACGTTTCCCCATACAAGGTGAGCTTGCTTGATAACTGTTAAAATAAACCGTAGTGTCACGAGTCGATGATAAAGTGTGTGACTGAATTTAAAAATTTCTGCTCTAGGAACCTCCCATGGTTCAGCGAAGAAAGCCGCCTACGTTTATTGTTGAAAGCGCGACGGCAAAAAAAAAAAAAAACTGACGTTGGCAGCCGATACAAGCTTTTAGTGCGCACCCGAAGACGAGAGAAGAACTCTACTTCCGTGATCCACGAAAAGCCTTGCCCATCCGAGAAAATCTCAACGGACGTGACACCTCAATCGCGACAGGCAGTATCTAAATTCCTCGAAAGGCCTCTGAGACGCTTCGGTGCTCTGAGAGTGAATTTCGGAGTGAAATTTCGGTGTGACAGGTCGGCTTATGAAGACAGCAACATAAGCTGCTCTAAACCACTTTCGTGATACTTTATTTTCATCACTTTTCATTCCTGTCGGCCGTTGGCCGTTCTTCTTTTTTGAAGCATTACCTTCGGCTTAGAGCTTACACCACGCTATCGCTCAACTGACGTGGTAAGCGGGCCAGCTTGCTTTAGAAGAGTGGCTTGACCGAAAGACGAATTGCCTCTTGGTGAGGCGGCTATATTATGTTATCTCCCTTCCCGGAACACTGTTCCTATGGGAGTGGTCGTTTGCTATTCTGCTTTTCTTTTGGCTTTTCGCGCATATTTGTGGTCCGTAGCAATTACTGATAAAATACAAGAAAGAATACAAAAATAAAACAAGCGATTTCTAATGTGACTAGTTCATTGCAGTCACTGGCATGGTTTGGTAGTGCAGAGCCTTTCTTTCTTGTTTCTTCGCAGCTACAATGACTCTAGGACAGCAAAAATGCTTAAAATTAGACAGCTTTTATCCACTTGGTCAGAGTGTGCAGAAAACCGTATTTTACATAGAGAAAATGAACTAGGACTGAATAGTTTCATTTCATTTATTGGTTTTGTTTGGCCAGTACAGAGACTGCAAACAAGGGAGAGCAAGCTAAAGGCGCCTAGTAGCGCCTGACTGAGGCCTGCCCTCCCCATGTAAAAAAAACAAAAACAAAAACAAAGTGGCACTTGGCAATGGTACAAAGTTTTCGTAAGTAACAGAAACTAGAAAAGCAGCGGATATACTGACAACGAAACAGAGATCAGGCATGCATAGAGCTAAGCACAACAAAACTAAGATCAAAACATAACAAAGACAATAACTGATTAGGTAAAAACACACCACAACTAGCTATAACAAAAATATTCATGAACAGTTTTCCTAAATCTGACCTCGGACATATTTTGTAGTGACAATTCTGTTAAATATGGATAGGTGTTTAATGTATGAGGAATTATGTGAGTTAGTTTTTGGAACCCATAGTTTGTACGGGATTTTGATGCATGGTATTGAGGGTGCCTAAGACTGTATGCTGTTTGGGCAATTAAATATGTGCTCTCGAAAGTCTGCCAGTTTCTTTTCATAAGGTTTCTGATATAAACAGCAAGCTTCTTGTGGTAAGCGGCCGTGATGGTTAGCAGTCTATGGTTGAGGAAGGAAAGACCCGTGCTCTCACTGTAATGTAAATTATCAATCGCTCGTACAGCTCTTTTTTGTAAAGTAAGTACTTTCACAAGATTGGTTGAGGTAGTCGTTCCCCAGATCAACAAACAATATTGTACATGCGAAAAGACTAGAGAGAAATAAATTTGTAGTTTGAATTTCCGAGGCAGTATTGTGCGAAATTTATTTAGGATACCAACAGAGCGAGCCATTTTAGTGCAAACGTAGTTTACATGATCTGTCCAGAGTAAATGTTCTTCAAAAATGACTCCAAGGAACATTGTAGAGCTGACACGAGTTATAGGAGCTTGTTCGAAGTGAATTTGGAAGTTGTTCGGAACTTCCTTATTTTTGGCTCTAAACAGTATGTACTTTGTTTTCCTGACATTAAGTTCTAACCTATTTGATTTTAACCAAACAGACAATTGGGATAACCAACTATTGGAGGCTGCTTGCAAAATATTACTATCTTGCCCTGAAAAAAATACGTTAGTATCGTCTGCATAGATTATAATGTTGTCTGCTGGACGAAGGTTGACGATATCATTAATATATAGTAAGAACAACGTTGGTCCTAGAACGGAGCCCTGTGGCACACCAGACACAATCTGACCGATCCCAGATGAAATACCGTTAATGATAGTTGTTTGAGATCGGTTGTCAAGGTAGCTAGCAAATAAGGTTAAAGGAACGCCGCGTATTCCATAACACTGCATTTTTTCAAGCAATATCTTATGGTTAACGGAGTCAAACGCTTTCCTCATATCAAGGAATATGCCAACTGTTAGCAGTTTATTTTCTATGTTTTCAATTAGCTTTTCTTTGATTTCCAGTAAGGCGGCCTCAGTTGTTTTGTTTTTTTGAAATCCGTACTGTTGCTTGGAGATGACATGGTTTTTCTCGAGATATTGAGAAAGACGTGTGTTGATTGCAAGTTCTGCAATCTTAGAAAAAACTGAAAGAACGGAGATCGGCCGATAATTATTTAAATCATTAATGTCACCCCCTTTGTGAATGGCAGTGACACGAGCTATTTTCAACTGATGTGGAAATGTGCCTGTCGTGAACATTAGGTTAATTATATGTGCTAATGGTATCGCAATGACATCTGCTACTTTCTTGATCGGGACTGGAGCTATGCCATCGACACCTGGAGCACTATTACTGCGTAAGGAGTGAATAATGGTAATTATTTCTGAGTCTGTGCATGGTAACAAAAACATGGAATTACTTTGTTTACTGGTTATATAGATTGAGGCATCTTGATGTGGACCATCAGTTGATTTTGGCGGAAAAACAGATAAGAAATGCCCATTAAATTCATTCGCTAGGTCAGCGCCATCATAGTTCGCGCCATGAATGTGGAGTGAGACGGGTGCGTTGGTTCTATTTTTACCTAGAAGATCGTTAAGTGTATTCCATGTTCCCTTCGAGCCATCAGACATGGAGAACTTTCTCGCGTAATAATCACTTCTTGCTTTTTTAATGTCAGCGCCTAACTTATTGCGGAACGTTTTGAATTGACGGAGAATGTCAGTGTCTTTTGTTCTCACAAAACGCGAAAAAAGTCTGTTCTTTTCCTGGATGCGGTCATACAGTTGTTTTGAAATCCACGGCTTTCTTGATTTTCTATGAGTTCTGCGCGTTGCTTGCGGAAATGCAGTATTGTAGTGTTCTTGAATAGTAGATATAAAATTTGTGTACGATTGGCATGCATCCTCCTGTCTTAAAATATTACTCCAATCTGTGCTAGCGCAAAGACGTCGAAACTCTGATAAGCTGTTTTCATCAATTCTTCTAAATGTGGAAGATTCCGGTTTACTCCTGTGTTGTTTTGGTTGACTCGGAACTATACAGAATATAGGCATGTGGTCACTAATGCTTAATGTCAAAACGCCAGCCGGGACATCACTAGTGCAAATATTCGTAAAGCACACATCAATAAGCGTTTCAGAGCTGTCAGTAACTCTTGTTGGTGAGGAAATTAAGTTCACAAATCCATAGCTGTTGTACAAATCTAGCAAATTTCTCGTAACGGACGTTTGACCCAGAATATCAACATTTATATCACCAAGAAAAACCACTTCATAATTATTAAGAGACACATATTCCAAAGTTTTTTCAACAAAGTTACAAAACGCAGATACCGAACCTGAAGGCGGTCTGTATATACCTATAACAACAATTTTTCCGCAGCACAAAGACAAAGCTTCTACATCTTCATTCATTTCACAGCATTCAGGTAAACAGTGATAGCCGATTTCATTCCTCAAATAAATTGATAAGCCCCCTCCTCTTTTCTGTTGTCGCGCCAAAGATACGCATTTATAATTATCAATGTTAGGAGCATCATTATCATTGCTAAACCAGGTTTCAGAAAATACTAATACATCCCACTTTAACCTCAAAGTTGACAGCAACACAACCATTTCATCTATTTTGTTTTGCAGGCTTCGTGCATTTAAATGAAAAAAACTGAGAGAATTGTTGAGAGACTTTCCAGAATTCAGAATGTACTTATTGAAAGAATCAATATCAAAATAGGTCATGATAGGCTTCTTTTTTTCCCACAGAAGATCAGCGCGCATGAAAACCTAAGGCTACCGAATGTTTGCCAAGTCGTCTTCGCAAGCAATGCAGATTGCATTCTCTCCGGTTCTGTTCCTGACAAATATTTTGCCATTTCTCTGCCAGGTATACTGGTAGCCACACTGCTTTGCCTTTGAACGTGCCAGCCACAAGAGTCGCCTGTTGAAGGCTGTCAGGTTGTCAAAAAGGCGTATGTCTGATTCCTTAGCTTTCAGATCCTTTACTTTCGCTAGCCATTGATCTTTTGTTTTCCGGCTGACAAAGCGGATCAGCACAGGAGGCGTTTTGTCCTCATTTTTCCTGTGAGGAAGTCTGTGCACACCTTCAATTTCACTCTCAGTGACCGGTTCAAGGCTCAAAGACAATGCAAGGTCGTTCACAACAGCTAACACGTTTTCGTTCTCAGTGTATTTCAGACCATGGATCTCAAGATTCTGGCGTCGTCCATACTGTTCAAGGTCATTTATTTGCCTTTTCAATCGACCCACCTCAGCCTCAGATCCCACCGATTCTACGACTTCAAGACGTTTGTTCAGATTTTGTATTTCCGTATCGTGTCGTTTTCGTATCGTTTTCGTTTCGTATCGTGTCGTTTCCGTATCGTGTCGTAAAGTACAATACCCATAAATCCCGAATATGGATAAAAACTGGGTATCTACGGGTGTTCCAGTTATGGCTTATGACGACCGTAGCAAATAATGATTGTACAGAAGGGTTCTGAATGAAGAATGAAAGGAGGAAGATCAGAATTAATACTTCAGTTCGAATCAGTGCACGGTTAAGTGAATTTTTTATCTAATTTGCGGATGCTTGGAATGCAAGGCTTCTATTAAAGTGCGTTTTTGTGTTTTCTTCATGAATTGTTTTCGGGTGTTAACTCTCTAGAAGAAATTTTCGCTCTGATGCGTTGTAACACCTAACACAATGCTTAAATATTCAATTTTGAGTAAATCGTTAATATATAGGTAGCGTTGGTACAGTAGATTATTTGGTGTTATGTCGTGAATCAAACGAATTGTGTATACTATCTGATGCCATGCATTGAAATGGTACTCCCGAGGTTGCGTTCTAACCTACAGGCTCTTACTTTTCGCAAAACAGATTATGCACATTATTCCAAGCTCGAAGTATTGTAGTGAAGAGGCTTATGGCATTTCAGCTATGAGCGGTCTTTTTTCTAGTAAAAGAACGGCGGCGGGTGACTTAATACGAGTGCAGGACTTCAGTATCGCAGGGCGGATGTGTTATCAGAACAGCGTAATTGACTTGTTTTTGTTCTGTTCCTAACTAGAGTTTAAAAAGAGGACCTTCTTCGATGACAGTCACTTACGCTCGCTTAAAATATTGAAAAATTGAGTTCTTTTATGGGGGAATATTTTTTTTTCTTTCTTTTCTCATACGCAAGTTTAGCATGGCTGTTTTTGTTCGTTGCTATACGTTATGCACCTTTTTTTATCCCGACGCCGTCATAGTAGAAACGAACAACTCAGTCTATGTGGTTACAGTTTTGAAAGTAAATGCGCGGGCAGTGGGACACACACTTGTGGATTAAAAGGTAGAAGGCGTATGAACAATAATCTGGGCAAGAAGGTACGCAAAATGAGGAACCGCTTCTTCGAATTAGTGTCCGAAAGTGATCGATTGAAGAATTCGGCAGTAGTAAAAAAAGAAACTTGAATGAAAAGGGCACTCGTTGATATTGTAGAAGAGTAGGCAAATAAAATATTCTGTCAGCCAAGCACTCAGTGCAGTAGGTGAGCAATCTTACTTCAGAGGAATTTGTACACTATATCATCTCAGCCCGCAGAATGGGTAGGACTCATGCGATTCTAATAACTTTTGGGCACGTACCAGTGCCCATACCATAGGCTACAAGAGTGTAACTTACAGGTGCACGCCGTAGAAGGGAAGTCCAGATGAGTGCAAAAAATGTCACCGGCCGGGCCACGGGTATCAGGTGTGCCCGCAGTCCAAGACTGGTGGTCTTTAAGTTATTTTTGTGTGATGATGGGGGAGTCAACCTGATTAGTCACTGCCGCCGTAAGAATGTTTCATTCTGGGTGAGTTATGCATAGTGGGATTACTTGAGTAAGAAAATGGCTACAGCAGTGACGTATTGGAGATGACTGGCTGATGGTGTTAGCATGCATACGAAAGAAGTAATAGTCGGATGCAAATGCCCTTTTGAACTCCTACCTCAGAGTTACCCAAATGAACGGTTACGTATAAGCAAAAGGAGCACGAGCACGCGGATTATCGCTACCACATCATTCCACTCGGTGCTGTGTTCGCATTTCGGTTGGCCGTCCTATTCTTCCTTGTGAGGGCTGTCTCCTCTTCTTTCACACTGTCTAGCAGTGCCAGGACAACCCTTAAGGCCTCGCGTGCTTACCCTATCCCTCGGACACTCCCTGCTCTTGGTGGGAGCGGTATTTAACTCTGGCCTCATCCTCACAGACGAGCGACGTCCGGTTGAACGCTCGAAAAGTCTGTTTAAATGTTAGGGGTATTGGTATAGAGGCCCCACGCGAAGTGACATTTGAAATTCTAGAGAAATAATTATGTATTGGATGACGCAACCACCTGCAAAGCCGTCTGGTAAGGCAACCCGATTGCCTACTGGAAGATTGACAAATCCGAATTTCTTATTTCGGGCTTGGCCCGAAAGTCTTGTAGCCGCTAACTTGTTGACGTAGCTTCCTGCACTTGGCAGACTCGGGTTCAACGCCTAACCACTCTCCCATCTAATGCACGGAACAGGTCCTTGCAGCCCCTGCAGGTCGTGGCCATGTCTTGTTTATTTTGTATTCCGTGTTTTTGCATTGAAGTGAGAGGCACGTCCGGGTGAGTAGTCGTGCCGTCTCCCTGAGTTATGTTTTGACAACGAAACAACCAAAGCCAGCAGAAAGGAAGCTTTACACAAGAAACAAAATTGCGCACCTCTCGCAGATGTCGGCACTGTTGAGCACGTCGTTTCGAGAGTGGGTCCTTGTAGCAGTTTTCTTTCTTTTCCCCGCTGCGGGACTACGTGCGCAACGCCGTGCACTGGCAGTAAATTTTGGAGTTTTGAAGGCCATTTGACCCAGATTTTGCACCTAACATTATGTGGTAATGGTGGCGGCCCAGCTGTGTCTTTCCTGGTTATTCATAGCGCTGTTTCTAGCAGTATTCTGAGGCGTTTATGCTGAGCGAAATTGACTCACCACAGTTTATTCGACACCTCACCTGCGTTTGCTTCTCTAAGACTAGACACATAAACCCTTGCTTTTAGAGGGCAATGACAGGTGGCTGTGTCTGGAGTACTGCAATATTAAAGGTGCGCGTCTCAAACCGTCGCATGTGTTCACAGCTGTTCCGATTATCCATTCTCTTTATAATGTACCAGGAAGTTCAGGACATTTTTATTGTTCTTGCATGGCCGCTCGAGGTAAAAACTGGAGTGGACTCTTAAGATTCGCTCTAAGAGCATGACGCAATAGCGTAGTGTTATATGCAGGAGGTTGTTCTCTACTTTACGTTCTTATATCCCTGGGAGTTCGCATACCCTTCCTGTCGCAGCGGGGAAGCAGTTAAGCGAGGCGTCACTGTCCTGCGGTGGCAGGTGCTCCCAGCGGTGGGATTCATACGGCTCAGGATGCGACTAATCTTTAATTTAATGGCCACCTGCCACGGTAGGTAGTTTTCTCACTTTCCGGTGGGCAGGTTATAATGACGTCGCAAGGTCACGTGACGTTAGGTGGCCCACCTGCCTCCTGTGTTGCCCCGTGGTGACCACCTGCCAGAGCAATGGCCGTAATTTTTCGTTCACAACGCAGACAACGCCGACATCAGATGTTCTGAAAAACGGGGCCTTTGAAGCTATACCGCTAATCAGATTGCCTTGGAAAAATTACGTTTAGCGCTCTAGTGTTTTGTGTAGTCCAGCAGGCGTCTTTTATTCATAGCAAAACGCACGTTTCGAGCCTTCTCGGTTTTGTTACTCATTTTACGGACGCTTTGTCTGCGCCGTACTTTAAGCTGCTCGGTAGGAAGAGTTCCGTTACGTAATTCTCGTGGCCTCAAAAAAAAAATAAGCATTAGGTCTTGTTGTGTAAAGTACGATATAGTCAAATGAAATTCTCTTCTAGCTGCGTAGTGCCGTGCATGCTCAGACTTTCCTCGCTGCAGTCGACTTCTTGACATATAAATGATAAATTAAGTGTCAAGGGTACGCTATAGTTTACCTGACTTCTTACATGAAAGGGTTATGGGAAAGAGCTTCCGCACTGTCTCCTTAGCGTCATCTTCAAAGGC